>NC_053024.1:195563168-195863168 GCF_003073215.2 Triticum urartu | reverse complement strand
TGAACCGGGACTTTGTAATACTTCAACTTTGCCTACGTAGCCCTGAAGGGCCGGTTTATCATTACATGATGAACCAGGACTTTAAAGTATGAATCTTGCAATTTTTGCTTGTGTAGTCCCCAGGGACCGGTTTATACCTTTAGGATAAATCGGTACCTTTCTTTCATAAACCTTCTAAAACGCTTGATAACCATCTGTGTAAACCGATTGATGAAGAAGAATTCATACTTGTGTCTTGAGCAAATATACATTAGCCCCCAACTGCCAAGTGTATAACTTGTTATGTGCTTGGGACTTGAAAATGTCAGTTGATAAAAGCCTTATGCATTAGCCCCCAAGTGCCAAGTGTATAACCTGTTATGTGCTTGGGACTTCAAATATGCACTACTAACTCCTTTCATGTCGCTTGCAGGCCGATCTGAGCCAAAAAGAATTTCAAATCACCGACCTTCAGGAAAACATTAAGTCCCAGCAGGCAGAAACTTCCAAAGCTAAAGAGGAGCTGACTGGCGCTTTAACAACCATGGAACAACTGAAAGAAGGCTTTAAAAGCGAATGGGAAGGATGGGATGCCGAAAAAGCAATTCTGCTAAAGCGGGCAGTGGACGCTGAAACCGCTCTTAAACCGGTAGCAGAGGAATTGTCTGGCTTGAAGCGGCAAATCAATGCCATGACCACTGTTGTGTTTGGTAAGTACCCTTATGATAAGCTTCAACATGTATTATCCCATAAACTACCGGTTTATCAATATATTTAATGATGCAGGATCTCGCATTACCCACCTGGGCTCGGATATGCAGAAGAAGCTGAAGGCTGCCTATACTCTTATAGAGTAGTTATATACCGGCGCACAACGGATCATTTGCACTAACGCTCATAACAAACCGCCTCCGAACATTATCAAGGAAGCACTAGAAAAGTTGTCAATGTTGCCCGCCTGGTTGGATGAGTTAAAAAGATCAGCTCCAAGAGCAGGTGGGAGACGGGTCAGAGTTTGATAATGACGATCTTCGAGCTTTGAAAAAGGAAATGCACCCATTAGCGAGCAAATTGGCCAAAGAAACAGATATTTCACACTATCAGCCGGTTTATGATGCTGAGAACAAACGGCTTCCTGCACCAACTCATGATGTGGAAGATCTTATCTTGCCAATCCGTAAGCATACTTATGCCCCTGACGTTGACCCCTCCACCCTTATAAGTGACGAGGCTGTATTCAGGGCCCTAACTGGAATCGACTAGACCACCATTGACTTCCAGCTGCTGGGTGGAGAGGAGGAGGATGAACCGGCGCAGGATGACCCATAGCCGTCAAGTCAGCCTAGCGAAGAATCATGATCTGGAGGCCGGTTTAATCTTCTGCACACTGCAATCTTTGCTAAAAAGACAATTATCCTTTTGGGCATCAAAAACACCTTGTAATAGGCTAGTTGAAACACTTGGTCTCTATGCCATTGTGCATATTCACTTCTGCATGATACTGTTAATCCGTTATGATTATGTGATGTCTGCTTATGATCCTTTAGCATCTCTATTTAACCTGTTTCTGCATATAACAAGTTTGAAGTGTCTTGGCGGTTTATTGCCAGATGGGTCATAATGCCCAACAAATTGTCGGCGTTCTAGGAACGGGGGTCCCCAGACTTGCATGCCTGCGGTGTGGCTCAAGTGGGGGCCCAGCGTGGCCCATCTTCATCAGCTCAAGCTCAAGACCCTCGCGAGGGGCCAAGCCTCGCGGGGCGGACGATGGAAAGCTTCCTCGGAGGCAGCCTCATCAGGCAGGCTCGCAAGGAGGCGGAGAGATCAAGGCAGGGGTACCTCTCGAGGAGCCCGTGACGCAAGCCATGACGATCGAGACCAGGCGGGCGCCAGGCGGGTGCCGGCCTGCGCAATGTCCTTGTTTCCCCTTTAGTGCAAAGGGGGCAAGCACAGGCCAAGGCATCGGGCAAAGGTTACCATTCCGGTGCAACGAGACCAAGACCAGTAGAGCGGCAGGACAGAGGTCACCGTGGAGCCCAAGACGGCGTCATCACCAGTACTTTTGGTAGCCAAAGACCGCCTTTGGTCAGGATAACTTGTACTAGATGTTCCCCTTCAAAATGGCCAATTGTTGGCACCGTTCCCGCTCATTATTTTGGGAGGAGGCCCAGGGCCTCTATAAATAGAGCTAGCCACCACAAAGTAGGGAGAGAGAGAGAACAATATAGAAGGATCCAGAGAGCGATTGAGAGAGAGAGACAAAGAGATATCTGATAGAACCCTAGCAGAGAGAGAGAGGCGACTGAACTCACCCTAGCAGTTCATCACACCAGCTCAAGAACACCTCTCGCGAGGCTGTTCTTCCCTTGTACTGTTCATCATCAGCCCCTGAGGCAATCCACCACACCACACACTGGAGTAGGGTATTACACCACAACGGTAGCCCGAACCAGTATAAACCTCGTGTCCCTTGTGTTGCTCGTTGTTTCCAGCTTAGATCACGCGAGGAGATTGGACGATGATCGGTAGGGGAGAGTTCTCCGCGTGCACCCCAGTGTTCAAACCTCAAGGGTCTGCCGGAACCCGAAATCTGACATTTGGCGCGCCAGGTAGGGGTGCGCCGGAATCTTTCTTTCGCTGTTCGCGTGTGATCTTCCGTCATGTCCATGGCTGACGCTCATCAGGCTCGCGCCGAGCGCCGGGCTGCTCTCGCCGCCCGCGTCGCCCAGACGTCGCCTGTCGGCGGACGCCCTCGTCGTTCCTCGTCGCCTGCCGCCAACGTCGCCACCGGCTCGGCGGGGAACGAGCAGCAGGCCTCGTCTCAGCATCCTTCGGTATGGCGGGAAGGCCACACCGCCACACCGTCGCTAACTCCAGTCGCTTCGTCGTCCCACGCCCGTCGCGCCCCCATGGACGTGCATGCCGCGCTGCTCCTGGCAAGAGAGCTCCTGCACTACCGCCCCGTCGATGACCTCTACGAGGATTGGCTCGCCCGCATCACCGAGCTCGTAAGCGCCGCAGGGGGCTCCCCCTTGCCGTCCTTCTCGCTGCCTTGCCCTCCATTCCGCGCAGGAGGCGAGGATCAGGAGGTGCCTCCACCACCTCCTCCCCAAGAAGGCGCCCTGGCTCCAAGGCGCGCAGCCCCAGGGCGTGACCCTCCGCGTCCGGCGCCTGCGCAGCAAGAAATGAGCTTCCAAGAGATCCCTCGTCCCCAAGAAGGTGCTCGCGCACTCCCAGCGCTGGCGCGCCAAGATCGTGTTCCGGCACCTCCACGCCAAGACCCCGCGCTGCTCCAAGCGGCGGCGCACGGTAATCCCCAGGAACAAGCCCAGTACTAGCAAAAGGCACTGGTGGCCACAGCAGGCTGCCGTGCTCTCACCCCCGAGCTACGCGACGTCGCATGGCCAGGCAAGTTCAAGCCTGACCTGCCCCCTCTCTACGATGGCACGATGGACCCCGCGGAATTCCTACAGCTCTACGAGCTATGCATCGAAGCCGCCAACGGAGACGAAAGGGTCATGGCGAACTGGTTCCCCATGGCGCTCAAGGACGGGACCCACACCTGGCTCCTGAACCTGGCTCCTGGCACGATCTCCTCCTGGGACGAGATGCGCACTCGCTTCATCACCAACTTCCAGGGCACTCGCGACCAGCCCCCGGTCGTGAGCGATCTGTGCCGCATCAACCAGCAGCAAGGGGAAACCCTACAAAAATACATCCAGCGCTTCAACAACGCTCGCCTCAAGATCCCCAAGGTGACTGAAGAAGCCATCATCACGGCCTTCTCCGATGGCGTACGCGACATCAAAATGAAGGAGGAGCTAGCAATCCAGGAAGACCTGTGCACATCCCTGGAGCTGTTCAACTTGGCAACCAAGTACGCCAGGGCTGAGGAAGGGCGCCTTTCCCTCCTCGAACTCCCGGCTGCCGACCCAGAAGAGAAGAAGCCCAAGGCCAAGGATGTGAAGCGCAAGGGGGCTATCGTGCTTGCAGCGGAACCAAACACCAAGCGAGGCCGGGATCAGCCTGAGTCATCCAAGGGCAGCCGGTACTACGTGTACCACGACCTCCACACCCACAACACCAACGAATGTCAAGAGCTCAGGGCCGTGAGAGATGGGCGTGTCGGCCGACGCCCCGAGCGCAACGACGGGGCTATGGCCGAGGAGGAGGAAGAGGTGGCGGATGATGGGAAGACCGTGGCCCTCGCCAAGGGTGGCGTGACCGACCTCGCGAGGATCGCTGGCAGGACCAGCCTCGCGAGGGAGGCTGGAGAGATCAGCCTCGTGAGGATCGCCCGCACGGCAACGCAGGCCTTCCTCCTCTGCCGCCATCGCCAAGGAGGAACGAAGGCCAACGTCAAGACGAGGGAGCTGGGGGCTTCCAGGAGCCGCGCGCGATCGCTTGCATCTTGGGTGGCGCATAGGCCCCAGCCTCACAGCGCATCTTCAAGCAGTTTGCTCGCGAGGTGAATGCAGTCCTCCCCAAGCTTGAGGCCACACGCCCTCTCAGGTGGTCCGCATGCGCTATCACGTTCAGCTCAGCGGATCAGCTCAAGTGCGCGGCAACGGCCGGGGTCCTCCCGATGCTTTGCTCCCCAGTCATCAGCAATGTGCATGTCACCATGACCCTCATTGATGGCGGAGCAGGACTCAACGTCCTATCCGTCGAGACGTTCGACAATCTCCAAGTGTCGTATGATCAGCTTCAGCCAACCAAGCCATTCTCAGGAGTCACTGATGGTTCCACTGTTCCAATAGAGCAGGTTCGCCTTCCAGTCACCTTCGGGCAGCACAAAAACTACCGCACCGAGCTCATCGACTTCGACGTCGCCCACATCCGTCTGCCATACAACGCCATCCTCGGATACCCAACCCTGGCCAAGTTCATGGCAGTGACTCACCATGGATACAATGTCCTCAAGATGCCAGGAAGCGGTGGAGTCATCACCGTACCCTGTGAAGAAAGGGACGCAGTGTGTTCACTTGAGCGCGCGTTCCAAGCCGCAGCAATCGAAGACCCGGACCGCAGGAACGGAACACTTCCCGAGGCGACCCTTAAGAAGAAGAAGGTTTCGCCTAGCCCAAGCCACAAGGAGGCAGGCGCCTCCGGAGGTGTTGCGTCAGGATCTGCGCCCAATCAGGGAGCGCCACCCTCCCTCGCATAGGAAGGCGCGCCCGGCGCCCTCCTCAGGCAGGGCTCGGGGGCTCTTTCTTGGAGAGCCACCGACTTTGCCAAGGTCGCGAGGGAGGCGCTCGGGCACCACTTGGAGGGGTGCTTCCAAGCATGTTTCCCTCTGGAAGGTACAAGGCAAGGAAGACCAAACCCACAGGAGTTCATCGCAAGCAGCACCCAGGAGCTACAGGAGTCGAGAATCATGTGCGGCAGCCACCGCTTGGCCACCGTGGCCCCACATCTAGGTGAGGATGGTGGGCTGCGCATCTGCGTCGACGTGCCAGGGCTCAACCGAGCCGCGTCTTAGGAGCGCCTATGGCCTTCGCGCGTGGGGCGTTGCGAGGGTCCACCACACAGCTATGTTCGCATGCCTTTCGGCCTGCCAGACGCGGCCACCGCTCATCAGCGCCTACTGAGGAGCATTCTAGAGGCTCAGGAGCTCAGGCATTGTGCAGTCCTGGTGGAGATGGAGATGGCCCTCGGAGACCCGCCTGTGCCCCCGGAGCCTCTCGAGGCTCCTGAGCCTGGGGGCTCGTGAGGGTCGACGCCTTCATCGCGCATCGCCCACTTCTTCAATACCACTCCATCTTCAACGGCACCAGGTGACATCTTTCTAAGTTCCATTTTTAGCTGGGAGCGCCCACAGGGCCGCATCATTCCCAGGTCACATGGGTCCGTCCCTGCAGCATGTATCTATTTTGCTTATGCTCTTTACTTACCTTGTTGGGGGCGCCCCTCGGGCTGCATCATCCCTGAGCTGCTCGGGCCTGGCCCAGCGGCATTTGCTTTTCCTGCGTCTACTTAAAATGAATTTCCTCCTGCACGCTTAATGTACCCGGCCTAATCGCCTGCTCGATTGACGCCTACCTATGGAGCCGCTCGCTCTGGCACGGCATTTGCGCACGGGTCCGTCCCTGCAACGCCGATAAATCTGAGTAGTCGAGCTCTGGCCGCGGCAGCCCCGCAAGGCGCCACTTCACCAGGCCCTCAGTGCCCCAATCACTTCCTCGGAGCGACAAAGGTTGGCCGGCAGCCGTAACAACAGGTCTTGTTTCTCTTCATGATTGGTGTGCAGGACCTACTCTAGGAGCAACACTAGGGACGTCGCGAGCTGTCTCTCCCTGTAACGCCCTCGATGCGGCTATATCTCCCACGTGTCGAGGCACGACTTAGAGGCATAACCGCATTGAAAGCAATGTCGCAAGTTAGGCAATCTTCACAACATCCCATGTAATATAGATAATAAAAGGGGAGATACATAGTTGGCTTACACTCGCCACGTCAATCAAAGTACATAAAATAGCATTACATCAACCAATCACTCATGGCTCGTCTACGGCGCCAAAATAAAAGACCAACCCAACATGCGACACGGTCCCGATCGCCCCAACTGGGCACCACTACTGATCATCAGGGAAAGACACATAGTAACGGCGTGAGTCCTCATCGAACTCCCACTTGAGTTCAAGCGCGTCATCTGGAACGGCGTCATCAGGCCCTGCATCTTGTTTGGAAGTAATCTGTCAGCCATAGGGACTCAGCAATCTCACACCCTCGCGATCAAGACTATTTAATCTTATAGGTAAGGCAAGGTAAATATGTGGAGCTGCAGCAAGCGACTAGCATATATGGTGGCTAACCTGTTCGCAAAAGAGAGCGAGAAGAGAAGGCAAAGCGCGAACGAATAACTAGAGAACAACCTGCGACAAGCATTACTCCAACACCGTGTTCACTTCCTGGACTCCGCCGAGAAGAGTCCATCACGGTAACTCACACCGTTGATTCATTTTAATTAAGTTAAGGTTCAAGTTATCTACAACCGGACATTAACAAATTCCCATCTGCCCATAACCGCGGGCACGGCTTTTGAAAGTTCAAATCCCTACAGGGGAGTCCCAACTTAGCCCATGACAAGCTCTCACGGTCAACGAAGGAGTAGACCTTCTCCCGAGACGTTCCGATCAGACTTGGTATCCCGGTTCTACAAGACACTTCGACAAGTTAAAACAAATCCAGCAACACCGCCTGAATGTGCCGACAAATCCCGATAGGAGCTGCACATATCTCATTCTCAGGGCACACTCAGATTGTTTAAACTTCCGGTAGGCCAGCCCAGAGTTGCCCCTGGTGGCCACCGGCGGCTGACGAGGTGGACCAACACTCAAAGGAGCACTGGCCCGGGGGGGGGGGGTTTAAAATAAGATGACCCTCAGGCTCCGGAAACCCAAGGGAAAAAGAGGCTAGGAGGCAAATGGTAAAACCAAGGTTGGGCATTGCTGGAAAAGCTTTAATCAAGGCGAACTATCAAGGGGTTCCCATTATCACCCAACCGCATAAGGAACGCAAAAACCGGGAACATAACACCGATATGACGGAAACTAGGGCGGCAAGAGTGGAACAAAACACTAGGCGAGAGGCCGAGCCTTCCACCCTTTATCAAGTATATAGATGCATTAAGATAACAAGGCAATATAATGATATCCCAACAAGTAAATAATGTTCCAACAAGGAACGGTCTCCAATCTTCACCTGCAACTAGCAACGCCATAAGAGGGGCTGAGCAAAGCGGTAACATTGCCAATCAACGGTTTGCTAGGACATGGTGGGTTAGAGGTTTGACATGGCAATTTGGGAGGCATGATAAGCAAGTGGTAGGCATCGTAGCATATGCATAGCAAAAGAGCGAGCATCTAGCAAAGCAAAGATAGTAGTGATTTCGAGGGTATGATCATCTTGCCTGCACAGTTGTCAGAGTTGACTGGATCCCCGAAAGCAAACTCAACGGGCTCCTCGTTAGCAAACTCATCTCCCGGCTCTACCCAAACAAGACAAACAAGCAACAAGGACACAATCAACCACGTGCAAAGCTCAAACAACATGATGCAAACATGGTATGCTATGCGGGATGCGATATGTGATGCATATGCAAGAGTTGACAAGGAATGAATGAACCTGGCCTCAACTTGGAAATCCAAGTGTGCCACTGGAAAGGTGAGATGAAATCGCTTGAAAACGATATAAAGAACGCCGGAATCGGAGTCATGGATTGGAAATGGCAAGCAATTCAAATATGGCACCGGTCTGCGATATACAACAAGTAGCCATTTAAATGCAACAAGACGAACATGACACAGCACTCAAACATGGCAACAAAATATATGCCAGGGATCCATTCATAATGCTTAACAAAAAATGAACACTGAGCTACGGTCAATTCATCCATGAACAGGTTCAAACAAGCATGGCAAAAATGCATTTGGTAAACAGATTTCAGACTTTGTGAAATTAACACTTGTCTGGAATTTCATATCAGGTAGCACACTTTGGAGCATGAAGAATATATGCTACAGGTACTGAATGTAGCAAAGTAAAGCATGGAATGGAGCTACTCAAAGAGCTTAACAAAAGTCCCTTAGTGACCTTGAGCCAAAAGGGATCAGAAAATACATTTGCAAGCATGAGAACATGGCAAAAGCATAATCAGATCACAGACTTAGTGAAAAACTGGAACATGCAAAACAGATATCAAGTAGGCATGTTTACGAGCTCGATGCACTCACTACAGAGCAAGTCATGACAATCTAAGCATACACCCATCAAAAATACACATTATACAAGCTAGACATGGCAAGAACAATAACATAGCATGCACGGATCAACTACAACATCCTCGAAAAAATCGCTAACAAGTAGACAATCTGCCCAGATTCACGAAATGACAAAAGTAGATCTCGATTGACTCAAGCTAGGGTGCTCCATAATTGCAAACAAAGACATGGATGAATAGAGCACTACAAGATTAACAAAACATCCTTACTGATCATCCTCAAAAGAGGCATGGATCACTAGGAAACAACATGAACATATGGCATATTGAAATAAACAGATCAAGGACTTAGTGGAATTGCTAAGTCCCTGAAATCAGCATTAACGAATGCACCACTTTGCAAGCTTGTGCTAGTCACCACACACATCACAAAAATACATGGGTTGCACCTCTGGATAGATGGCAAAACATATAACAAAACTCATGTAGAGCTCAAGGGCATATCATGCACACAATAATCATGGAAAAAATGACAAATATCTAATTGGAGCAGCAGATCTGACAATTATCCCAAATAGCACTCTTCCAACAGCATTTCGGGCGTCAAGATGAACTCAAATGAAAATGATGCAATGACATGAAATGATGTAATCTCTGAGACCAACATTTTGATATGCTATATGCCCAAAACGGAGCTATGGATGCGGAGTTGCGATGCTATGAACATAGCAAATAATTAGGGTTTCGGGCAAAAAGTCAACTGAGACAAATCCCAGATCTAGATCCGGCCCGCGTGTACTGTAGCAATGGCGCGGTTGACGAAGTTCGCTGTGGACCTTGGGGCTCGCCGGAGTCGTTGGAGGCCGCCGGAGGAGGGGAAGACGGCCGGGGCGGCGATGGCGATGGTGGTGGCCGGCGATGGTGGCGGGGAAGGTCCGGCCGCCGGAGGAGGGGCGGGCGGCGCCGGCTTCCGGCGAAGTGACGGCCACTGGCGTGGAGGCGGACGAACGCCAGCGGGGAGGCGGCGGATGGCGGCGGGCGAGTGGAGAGGCGGCTGGGCGCGCGGGCCTCGGGGGCCGGCGATGGGCCTGCCCGGGCCGGCGGCTCGGGGCGGTGGTGTGGGGCGCGCGGGGACACGTGGCGCCCCAGGATTGGCGGCGGCGGGTGGCGGAAGCGTCCGGCGCCGTCCGGACATGTCCGGTGGCGGCAGAGACGATTTTTTTAGGGTTTGGACGGGGGAGATCCGGAATTTCGAGAGGGTGGTCTTTATATAGAGGTAGAGGGAGCTAGGAGTGTCCAAATGAGGTCCGGTTTTCGGCCACGCGATCGTGATCAAACGCTCTAGATGATGCAGAGAGTTTTAGTGGGTTTTGGACCAAATTGGAGGGGTGTTGGGATGCAACACACACGAGGCCTTTTCGGTCCCTCAGTTAACCGTTGGAGTATCAAACGAAGTCCAAATGGTACTTGACAGGCGGTCTACCGGTAGTAAACCAAGGCCGCTTGGCAAGTCTTGGTCCAATCCGGAAATGTTTAATCCCCACAAACGAAAGAAAGGTAGAAATGACCACCTGAGGAGAACAGAGCGCCGGAATGCAAAACGGACAACGGGGAAAATGCTCGGATGCATGAGACGAACAGGTATGCAAATGCAATGCACATGATGACATGATATGAGATGCATGACAACGACAACAACACACGGAGACAAAAACCCGAACCCGAGGAAATAAAATAACTTAACACCGGAAACGGCAAGAGTTGGATTACATATTAGGAAAATCATATCCGGGGTGTTACAACACTCCACCACTACGAAAGGATCTCGTCCCGAGATCTAGGACTGAAAGAACGCCGGGTACTTAGAACGGAGGTGATCCTCGCGTTCCCAGGTAGCTTCACGGTCGGAATGGTGTGACCACTTGACTTTGAGGAATTTGATTGACTTGTTGCGAGTCTTGTGTTCAGTCTCTTCAAGAATAGCAACGGGGTGCTCACGATAAGAGAGATCTTCTTGGAGCTCAATGTCCTCGAAGTTGACGGTGCGGTCAGGAGTCTTGAAGCACTTTCGAAACTGAGAGACATGGAACACGTCATGCACATTTGCAAAGTTTGAAGGAAGCTCGAGTTGATAGGCGAGATCACCTCTCGCGCTGACGATCTTGAAAGGTCCCACGTATCTGGGCGCAAGCTTCCCTTTGATACCGAAGCGACGAGTACCTTTCATTGGAGAGACGCGGAGGTAAACATGATCTCCGATCTCGAAAGCCAAATCACGGTGCTTACTATCATAGTAGCTCTTCTGGCGGGATTGGGCTGCTTTGAGGTTATCTTAAATGACTTTGCACATTTCCTCTGCCTCTGTGATTAAGTCATTTCCCAGAAGTTGACGTTCACCGGTTTCAGACCAGTTGAGAGGGGTACGGCACTTCCTGCCATACAGAATTTCGAATGGGGCCTTGCCCGAACTTGCTTGAAAATTGTTGTTGTAGGAGAATTCAGCATATGGAAGACAATCCTCCCACTTCATGCCAAAGGAGATCACACAAGCCCTGAGCATATCTTCAAGAATCTGGTTGACACGGTCGACTTGACTACTAGTTTGAGGATGGAAAGCTGTGCTGAAACGGATGTTGGTGCCCATGGCCTTCTGAAAAGAATCCCAAAACTTGGAGGTAAAGATGCTGCCACGGTCTGAAGAGATCACTTGTGGAATACCGTGCAGAGACACAATTCGAGAGGTATAGAGTTCCGCCAATTGAGCTGCAGTGATAGACTCTTTGATAGGCAGAAAGTGAGCCACTTTAGTGAGTTTGTCGATGACAGCGAATATAGCATCATTGCCACGTTTGGACTTTGGAAACCCAGTCACAAAGTCCATCTCAATGTGGTCAAACTTCCAATCTAGAATGGCAAGAGGTTGGAGGAGACCAGCTGGCCTTTGGTGTTCTGCCTTCACTCTTCTGCAGACATCACATTCATTCACGAACTGAGCAATCTCGCACTTCATTCGAGTCCACCAATAAGCCTGCTTGAGGTCCTGATACATCTTCGTGCTCCCAGGGTGGATGGAGAGGAGAGAATTGTGAGCCTCATTCATGATCACTTTACGAAGGTCACCTTTGGGCACAACAATACGATCCTCGAAGAAGAGAGTATCCTTGTCATCAAGGCGGTAGCACTTGTACTTGGGTTGACTCTTGGAAATCCCAATCTTCACCTTTTTCACCATAGCATCAAGAAGCTGAGCTTGGCGAATATGGTCTTCCAAGGTAGGAGAGACTTGAAGGTTGGTGAGGAAACCTTGAGGAACAACTTGCAGATTAAGTTTGCGGAAAACTTCACAAAGATCGGGTTGATAAGGCTTGAGAATCAGACTGTTGCAATAAGCCTTCCTGCTCAATGCGTCAGCAATCACATTGGCCTTGCCTGGAGTATACTCGATACTCGGATTATACTCTTGAATCATTTCGACCCATCGAGTGTGCCTGAGGTTGAGATTAGGCTGAGTGAAGATGTACTTGAGACTCTTGTGGTCAGTGAAGATGTCCACTTTTCTTCCCAATAAGAGATGTCTCCAAGTCAAAAGAGCATGCACAACTGCCGCCAACTCAAGGTCATGAGTGGGGTAGTTCTTCTCATTGGGCTTCAACTGGCGAGAGGTATAAGCCACAACTTTCTTCTCTTGCATCAACACTGCGCCGAGACCTTGGAGAGAGGAATCGCAAAAGATCTCGTACGGTTTGGATTCATCAGGAGGAGTCAGAACTGGAGCAGTGACGAATTTCTCTTTCAAAGTGCTGAACGCAATGTCACACTCCGGAGACCAAACGTACTTGACGTGCTTCTGGAGAATATTTGAGAGAGGCTTCGCGATCTTAGAAAAGTTTTCAACGAATCTTCGACAGTAGCTTGCGAGACCGAGGAAGCTACGGAGTTGCTTCACGTTCTGAGGTGGTTCCCAATTCACAATTGCAGACACCTTCTCAGGATTCACCGCAATGCCCTTGGCAGAGATGATATGACCAAGATAAAGAACCTCATCGAGCCAAAATTCGCACTTGGAGAACTTGGCGTAGAACTTGTGTTCCCTGAGCTTATCGAGTACCAAACGCAAGTGCTTGGCATGATCTTCCTTGTTTTTTGAAAAGACCAGAATGTCGTCGAGATAGACCAAAACGAAGTCATTGGTGTAGGCGTTGAAGATGAAGTTCATCATGCGAGAGAAAGTCGGAGGAGCATTGACGAGACCAAAAGACATGACAGTGTATTCATATGAACCAAAGCTTGTCCTGAAAGCCGTCTTGGGAATATCTTGCTCACGGATTCGAATCTGATGATAACCCATATGGAGATCAAGCTTGGAGAATACTTGGGCACCTTTGAGTTGTTCGAACAGCTCGTTGATGTTGGGAAGTGGGTATTTGTTCTTGATAGTCTTCTTGTTCAATGGACGGTAGTCAACACAAAGTCGGTTCGTTCCATCCTTCTTCTTCACAAAAAGAACACCACAACCCCACGAAGAAGAACTAGGTCGGATGAGACCCATTCGCTCTTGAACATCGAGTTGTTTCTTCAGCTCCTTCAACTCTTCAGTTCCGAGCTTGTAAGGATGCTTGCACACTGGTTCCGTGCCAGGCTCAAGGTCGACGATGAATTCAACTGGCCGGTGTGGAGGCATTCCTGGAAGCTCTTCTGGAAAGACGTCTTGATATTCGCAAACGACTGGAATTTGCGAGATGGCATCCAGTTCACCCTTCTCATTGAGGGAAAATAGACGGATTGTATTATCCCGAGCAGCAAAGACAATTACATCCTCAGACGAATGAGTCAATTGGATCTGCCTGGCTGCACAATCAAGCTGAGCCTTGTGCTTAGAAAGCCAATCCATCCCGAGAATAAGATCAATATCCGAGTTACCAAGGATCATTGGAGAAGCCAGAAACTTGAAATCACCCATCGAGATAGAAATATCCGGGACCTTGTAGTTAGCGAGCAAACAAGTACCCGGAGAGACAAATGCTAACGGTTTATGCATAACTTGAGAATACCACCCATGTTTAGATGCAAAAGGTCTCGAGATGAAACAATGCGATGCACCAGTGTCAAAAAGAACTTTTGCAAGAACATCGTTAACAGGAAGGTTACCCATGATGACATCTGACGAATCCTCTGCCTGAGCTGCATTCACCATGTTAACCTTGGCGTACTTGGGGTTATGCTTGACCACAGCTGTACTTGCCGATCTCACAGGAGGAGGAGGAGGGAGACGCCTCTGATTGAAGCATTTGTTGGCATAGTGACCCTTCTGTTGGCACTTGTTGCACGTGACCTCTGAAAGCGGACGGTGATACGGAGCACTCGATCTTGGAGCTTGGGACGAAGTCTTGTTCTGAAAGCCAGGGTTGGGGGGGTGGGAAGATCCATTGCCACCTTTGCTCTTCCACTGATACGGCTGACGAAGCGGAGGAGGAGGAAGCCAATACTTCTGCTGCTCGGCCACGTGAGTAGAGGAAGAAGGAGTAGCATCTCTGACTCGCTTCTTGGAAGCATCACACCTCAGTTGAGTAGCCTCTTGCTTCAATGCCATGTTGTAGAACTCATCGTACCTCAAGGGCTCAAAGAGGACAAGGGCTAGCTGGATTTCTTCTCTAAGACCACCCCTGAACTGGTATATCATGCTCTTATCGTCAGGGACGTCCTGCTTAGCAAAGTGGGCGAGCTTCTGAAACAACTTGTTGTAGTCATAGACAGACATAGAGCCTTGCTTCAGGTTGCGGAATTCCTCACGCTTGCTTTCAACCTTCTCTAAGGAATATGATGAGCTTTGAAATCTTGATGGAATTCATCCCAGGTAATCACACGGCCTCCTCTGGAATCCTTGTACTGCTGGAACCACTCTGTAGCTTGGTCTTTGAGTTGGAAGGAAGCGAACTTAACAAAGTCCTCAGGTCTGACATTACTGCACTCGAAATGCTTGCACAAGTCCACGAGCCAATCGTCAGCATCAGTTGCCTCAACACAATTGCTGAAAGTCTTTAGCTAATTTGCAAGGAACTGGTTGAGTGTAGCGAAGTGATTCTGATTGTTGCCTTGGTTGCCTTGGTTCGCTTGGTTGCGTTCTTGAAGAATTTGCATGATCAACTGCGTGTTTGCATTGGTTGCGGCCATCACAGCTTGCCATGGCTCCGGAGGAGGGGGAGGTGGTGGCGGATCCTGATTCTGATTGCTGCTCTTAGCGGGAGCCATCCTGAAGAGGGTGACAACCATTAGCACATTGACAGATAAAAATTTGAAGCTGAATCAAGCGGGATGAAATTGCAACATATAGTATTCACATCCGAACATAAGAACGAATGCATTCCACTTGAGATGGTCACATATCCATAAATAGAGAAGCCACTTATAATTTAGGTAGAGGAATAAATCAACAAGGTACGGATCAAGAACGAATACTCGGTAAGAAATCCCAATCTCAAACCAAATATCTGTGGAAGAAGAACTAGAGCTACAAGAATTCCCACCTATGAAACTCCCGAACCTTTCCGGTTATGCAATCAGGTGTTGGGGATACAGGGGAAGCATAATATCTCACCCAAATCTAGCAAATCCTACATCCAGCTGTATCCATCCTTCAACACATAACCGAGAAAACTTCGGAAACCATCTACCTCAACCTTCGAAAAGCATCCGATATACAAGTTATGGCAATACTCCCGAACTCCCGCCCAAGTACTGGGTGGTGTCGAGGTTATCTCACCAACGAACTGCATAAAAGAGATTTTCGATGTCGGCGTACTAAACTCAGGTATTCCAGAACTGCAACAATAAAATTGTGACGACAACACCTCGGAGCTCAACTCCCTGGGACACTGCCACAACCCCTAAAGACAGGAGGCACCAAGAACAATGTTCTCGTCACAAAACCATCGGAACGATTCCAAGATACCCGCGTGATCCTAAATTTTTTTAGTGAAATTTGAGAAGAGAATAGTCAAAACTCTACGTCAGGATGCCTTACCAGAGCGATGAGGAGACTGGGGAGTAAAAAGAATTCCTAAACTCTCCGATATATAATTCCTAAATGACTCAAAACATTTTTCTAGACTCAACTCGGCCGCTAATAACGATCAAGCAATGGGGCTCCTAAGGTCGGGGAAGGCTCTGATACCAACTTGTAATGCCCTCGATGCGGCTATATCTCCCACGTGTCGAGGCACGACTTAGAGGCATAACCGCATTGAAAGCAATGTCGCAAGTTAGGCAATCCTCACAACATCCCATGTAATATAGATAATAAAAGGGGA
Organism: Triticum urartu; assembly: GCF_003073215.2. Classification (NCBI taxonomy): domain Eukaryota; kingdom Viridiplantae; phylum Streptophyta; class Magnoliopsida; order Poales; family Poaceae; genus Triticum; species Triticum urartu. The sequence continues at coordinate 195,847,160 of NC_053024.1, read as the reverse complement.
GATACATAGTTGGCTTACACTCGCCACGTCAATCAAAGTACATAAATAGCATTACATCAACCAATCACTCATGGCCCGTCTACGGCGCCAAAATAAAAGACCAACCCAACATGCGACATAGTCCCGATCGCCCCAACTGGGCACCACTACTCATCATCAGGGAAAGACACATAGTAACGGCGTGAGTCCTCGTCGAACTCCCACTTGAGTTCAAGCGCGTCATCTAGAACGGAGTCATCAGGCCCTGCATCTTGTTTGGAAGTAATCTGTCAGCCACAGGGACTCAGCAATCTCGCACCCTCGCGATCAAGACTATTTAAGCTTATAGGTAAGGCAAGGTAAATATGTGGAGCTGCAGCAAGCGACTAGCATATATGGTGGCTAACCTATTCGCAAAAGAGAGCGAGAAGAGAAGGCAAAGCGCGAACGATTAACTAGAGAACAACCTGCGACAAGCATTACTCCAACACCGTGTTCACTTCCCAGACTCCGCCGAGAAGAGTCCATCATGGTAACTCACACAGTTGATTCATTTTAATTAAGTTAAGGTTCAAGTTATCTACACTCGGACATTAACAAATTCCCATCTGCCCATAACCGCGGGCACGGCTTTCGAAAGTTCAAATCCCTGCAGGGGAGTCCCAACTTAGCCCATGACAAGCTCTCACGGTCAATGAAGGAATAGACCTTCTCCCGAGACGTTCCGATCAGACTCGGTATCCCGGTTCTACAAGACACTTCGACAAGTTAAAACAAATCCAGCAACACCGCCCGAATGTGCCGACAAATCCCGATAGGAGCTGCACATATCTCGTTCTCAGGGCACACTCAGATTGTTTAAACTTCCGGTAGGCCAGCCCAGAGTTGCCCCTGGTGGCCACCGGCGGCTGACGAGGTGGACCAACACTCAAAGGAGCACTGGCCCGGGGGGGGGGGGTTTAAAATAAGATGACCCTCAGGCTCCGGAAACCCAAGGGAAAAAGAGGCTAGGAGGCAAATGGTAAAACCAAGGTTGGGCATTGCTGGAAAAGCTTTAATCAAGGTGAACTATCAAGGGGTTCCCATTATCACCCAACCGCGTAAGGAACGCAAAAACCGGGAACATAACACTGATATGATGGAAACTAGGGCGGCAAGAGTGGAACAAAACACTAGGCGAGAGGCTGAGCCTTCCACCCTTTACCAAGTATATAGATGCATTAAGATAACAAGGCAATATAATGATATCCCAACAAGTAAATAATGTTCCAACAAGGAACGGTCTCCAATCTTCACCTGCAACTAGCAACGCTATAAGAGGGGCTGAGCAAAGCGGTAACATAGCCAATCAACGGTTTGCTAGGACATGGTGGGTTAGAGGTTTGACATGGCAATTTGGGAGGCATGATAAGCAAGTGGTAGGCATCATAGAATATGCATAGCAAAAGAGTGAGCATCTAGCAAAGGAAAGATAGTAGTGATTTCGAGGGTATGATCATCTTGCCTGCACAGTTGTCAAAGTTGACTGGATCCTCGAAAGCACACTCAACGGGCTCCTCGTTAGCAAACTCGTCTCCCGACTCTACCCAAACAAGACAAACAAGCAACAAGGACACAATCAACCACGTGCAAAGCTCAAACAACATGATGCAAACATGGTATGCTATGCGGGATGCGATATGTGATGCATATGCAAGAGTTGACAAGGAATGAATGAACTTGGCCTCAACTCGGAAATCCAAGTATGCCACTGGAAAGGTGAGATGAAATCGCTTGAAAACGATATAAAGAACGCCGGAATCGGAGTCATGGATTGGAAATGGCAAGCAATTCAAATATGGCACCGGTCTGCGATATACAGCAAGTAGTCATTTAAATGCAACAAGATGAACACAGGGATCCATTCATGATGCTTAACAAAAAATGAACACTGAGCTACGGTCAATTCATCCATGAACAGGTTCAAACAAGCATGGCAAAAATGCATTTGGTAAACAGATTTCAGACTTAGTGAAATTAATACGTGTCTGGAATTTCAGATCAGGTAGCACACTGTGGAGCATGAAGAATATATGCTACAGGTACTGAACATAGCAAAGTAAAGCATGGAATGCAGATACTCAAAGAGCTTAACAAAAGTCCCTTAGTGACCTTGATCCAAAAGGGATCAGAAAATACATTTGCATGCATGAGAACATGGCAAAAGCATAATCAGATCACAGACTTAGTGAAAAACTGGAACATGCAAAACAGATATCAAGTAGGCATGTTTACGAGCTCGATGCACTCACTATAGAGCAAGTCATGACAATCTAAGCATACACCCATCAAAAATACACATTATACAAGCTATACATGGCAAGAACAATAACATAGCATGCACGGATCAACTACAACATCCTCGGAAAAATCGCTAACAAGTAGACAATCTGCCCAGATTCACGAAATGACAAAAGTAGAGCTCGACTGACTCAAGCTAGGGTGCTCCATAATTGCAAAAAAAATACATGGATGAATAGAGCACTACAAGATTAACAAAACATCCTTACTGATCATCCTCAAAAGAGGCACGGATCACTAGGAAACAACATGAACATATGGCATATTGAAATAAACAGATCAAGGACTTAGTGGAATTGCTAAGTCCCTGAAATCAGCATTAACGAATGCACCACTTTGCAAGCTTGTGCTAGTCACCACACACATCACAAAAATACATGGGTTGCACCTCTGGATATATGGCAAAACATATAACAAAACTCATGTAGAGCTCAGGGGCATATCATGCACACAATAATCATGGAAAAAATGACAAATATCTAATTGGAGCAGCAGATCTGGCAATTATCCCAAATAGCACTCTTCCAATAGCATTTCGGGCATCAAAATGAACTCAAATGAAAATGATGCAATGAGATGAAATGATGTACTCTCTTAGACGAACATTTTGATATGCTATATGCCCAAAACGGAGCTACGGATGCGGAGTTACGATGCGATCAACATAGCAAATAATTAGGGTTTCGGGCAAAAAGTCAACCGAGACAAATCCCAGATCTATATCCGGCCCGCGTGTACTGTAGCAGTGGCACGGTTGCCGAAGTTCGCCGGGGAGCTTGGGGCTCGCCAGAGTCGTTGGAGGCCGCCGGAGGAGGGGAAGACGGCCGGGGCGGCGGTGGCGATGGCGGCGGGGAAGGTCCGGCCGCCGGAGGAGGGGCGGGCGGCGCCGGCTTCCGGCGAAGTGACGGCCGCCGGCGTGGAGGTGGACGAACGCCGGCGGGGAGGCGGTGGATGGCGGCGGGCGAGTGGAGACGCGGCGGGGCGCGCGGGCCTCGGGCGCCGGCGATGGGCCTGCCCGGGCCGGCGGCGCGGGGCGGTGGTGTGGGGCGCGTGGGGACACGTGCCGCCCCAGGATTGGCGGCGGCGGGTGGCGGACGCGTCCGGCGCCGTCCGGACGTGTCCGGTGGCGGCGGAGATGATTTTTTTCGGGTTTGGACGGGGGAGATCCGAAATTTCGAGAGGGTGGTCTTTATATAGAAGTAGAGGGAGCTAGGAGTGTCCAAATGAGGTGCGGTTTTTGTCCACGCGATCATGATCGAACGCTCTAGATGATGGAGAGGGTTTTGGTGGGTTTGGGGCCAAATTGGAGGGGTGTTGGGCTGCTACACACACGAGGCCTTTTCGGTCCCTCGGTTAACCGTTGGAGCATCAAACGAAGTCCAAATGGTACGAAACTTGACAGGCGGTCTACCGGTAGTAAACCAAGGCCGCTTGGCAAGTCTCGGTCCAATCCGGAAATGTTTAATCCCCACACACGAAAGAAAGGTAGAAATGACCACCGGAGGAGAACGGAGCACCGGAATGCAAAACGTACAACGAGGAAAATGCTCGGATGCATGAGACGAACACGTATGCAAATGCAATGCACATGATGACATGATATGAGATGCATGACAACGACAACAACACACGGAGACAAAAACCCAAACCTGAGGAAATAAAATAACTTAATGCCGGAAACGGCAAGAGTTGGATTACATATTAGGAAAATCATATCCGGGGTGTTACACTCCCCCTCTCCGCCATGGACCGCTTGCACGTTAAAAGGGGGGCGCCTGAGCATCGCGACTCATGGGCTCCTACTGGCTCTCCAGCCCTCACCCCCTGGCCTTGACCCACGGCATCGCGACCTGTCATACCAGCGGCTGCTGAGCTCGCTCGAGGGCCAGGACTTGAGGACGTAGAGCATTAAGGAAAGTGCGGGGGAGTGGGAAGATGCTCACAAGGACCTAACCCAGCAGCGCCTCACCTGCCACCACTCGGGCCGGGCGCTTCATCAAGGAACTACACCAAACTCAAGAGATAAGTCACGCCCTTACAAGAGTTGGACCAACGTAGTGCAAAACCCTCGCCCAGTGCGGCTCCGTCACGGTGACGTTACCTTCCTTTCTCGCCCAGCGAGGGCTGCTTGAGTGCTAAAGGGGACCTTCCAAGCGTCGCGACTCGGGGGCTCTTACCGGAGCTCGGGCCGCTCAGCTCCTGGCCTTGACCACGGCATCGCGACCTGGCATACCAGTGACGGCTGAAGCCCGCCTGGGGACTGGGACCTGTCAGCGTAGAGCGCCAAGTCCTCGAGAGGATAGAAAGGGGGAGCCAAGCCGAGACGGGACAAACACCTCGCATTGATTCATATTGAGATATAATGTTCACCAAAGACATGGCAGGCGCCATACATACCCCCATGGGGTGTTGCTTCGATTCCTTGCAGGGAACAAAAGTACTAATCCTAAGGAACGCTAATCGCCCGCACCTCCGCAAGGGACGCCATCATCAACAGTGGGCTTCCCAACGCCGGCGCCAACCCCATCTAGATCAGTGGCATCGGCGGCTGGACGCAGCTGCCCCGCTCCGAGCACCGCGCAAGCTCGGGGGCTCATAGCTGTCGTCGCTCGTCTCCGGAGTCGCGAGGAGCTCGGGGAGCCGCTCGATTCCCCAGCTCCTCCGCTGCTGCCTGAGGAGCTGCTGGGGGGCCGATGGGCGGGCCATGTCCTCGCCGATTCATTGCCCCTGCCGCTCTCACTGGGGTAGCACTCCAGCTGGCGCCCTTCAGCGTCGAAGACCTTGAAGAGCATCAGGGTGGCGCCGTCATATTCAAGATGAACTACAAGGGCACCTACCGTCCGGCAAACCCGGGCGATTTCGCCCCAGCCCCGGGTCATGAAGACCTTGCCCGGAGCGACGACCGCGACCTCCTCTTCGGTCGCAAGGGTGCTGCAGTCAGCATGCTGCAGCCAGAGCTCCAGAGCCCTGTTTGGTGGCATCTCGAAGGCGAAGGAAGGAGGGAGGTGAATCCAAGAGCTTGGAGGCATGGCGGCGTGGAGCACGAGCTCGCGAGAGGAGCGTTCGGCGTGGACTCCAGGAGGAATGACGCACACCACCGTGACTCGCCGGTGTCGACGGCGGCACCGTCGATGTTGCTCGACGCCTTCTCCCCCAGGACCTACGACGCGGGCGTGCAAGGGTAGCGGAAACCTAGGCGGCGGCCGCTCGTACCAGGGCCTCGGTGCCTCCTGATGAGCACCCTCATCTCGGTGGTAGAGGACCAACCGCTTCTTCGGCAGAAGTGGGTCAGGACCCTCTTGGGGGGCCTTTCCCTTCTCTTCTGCAGAAAACCGGCGGATTGGTGCCATTGGCGTAAGGAGGAGCAAGAACAAGGAAGAAGAAGGAAAGGAGCAGCAGGAAGGGATGGACTGAAGGGGCTCACCCAGCCCCGTACTTATAGCCGGAGGAGGCCAACTGCCGAGCACCACGATCGCAGGTAATGATGATCGGTTTCTCTGCATGCAGGAACTTGTCAAGTCGTGTGGTCACTGAGGCATCATGGGGAAGCGCATACGCCCACGTCCAATCAATCGCCACGCGGCGCCCAAGGCCGCAGGCTGTTAGGGCCCGCGGCGCTTCGTGCATGCCCCTTTCTTTCCTGCTAGGCCAAGCCCAGGCGCGCCTTGGGCCCGGGGGCTACTGTCGGTGTTCTGGGAACGGGGGTCCCCAGACTTGCCTGCCTGCGGCCTGCGGCGTGGCTCAAGTGGGGGCCCAGCGCGGCCCATCTTCATCAGCTCAAGCTCAAGACCCTCGCGAGGGGCCAAGCCACGACGGAAAGCTTCCTCAGAGGCAGCCTCATCAGGCAGGCTCGCGAGAAGGCGGAGAGATCAAGGAAGGGGTACCTCGCGAGGAGCCCGTGACGCAAGCCATGACGATCGAGACCAGGCGGGCGCCGGCTTGCGCAGTGTCCTTGTTTCCCCTTTGGTGCAAAGGGGGCAAGCACAGGCCAAGGCATCGGGCCAAGGTTACCATTCCGGTATAATGAGACCAAGACCAACAAAGCGGCAGGACAGAGGTCACCGTGGAGCCCAAGACGGCGTCATCACCAGTACTTTTGGCAGCCGAAGACCACCTTTGGTCAGGATAACTTGTACTAGATGTTCCCCTTCAAAATAGCCAATTGTTGGCGCCCTTCCTGCTCATTATTTTGGGAAGAGGCCCAGGGCCTCTATAAATAGAGCTAGCAACCACAGAGTAGGAAGAGAGAGAGAGAACAATATAGAAGGATCCAGAGAGCGATCGCGAGAGAGAGATAGAGAGAGATCTGATAGAACCCTAGCAGAGAGAGAGAGAGGCGACTGAACTCACCCGAGTAGTTCATCGCACCAGCTCAAGAACACCTCTCGCGAGGATGTTCTTCCCTTGTACTGTTCATCATCAGCCCCTGAGGCAATCCACCACACCACACACTGGAGTAGGGTGGTACACCACAACGGTGGCCTGAACCAGTATAAACCTCGTGTCCCTTGTATTGTTCGTTGTTTCCAGCTTAGATTATGCGAGGAGATTGGACGTAGATCGGTAGGGGAGAGATCTCCACGCGCACCCCAGTGTTCGAACCTTAAGGGTCTACCGGAACCTGAAATCCGACACATATAATCCAGGTTTATAACCAGGTAGTATTGATTGATAATCAAATATGAAATACATCATACATGTGATATTGAATCACATCGTTGGCTCACCAACTTCTTGTAGTAAAGGTGATAACCCAAATCTTGAGTACTGATAACTCCTCCCTGTTTCACCGATTTATAATAAAGCCAGACCGGGTTGTAATCAACACCGGTTTACTCGTATATCATACTAGCGATTTGTAGTCAAAGCCAGACCGGGTCAATCAACACCGGTTTATAGTTGAATGCATACTGACGATTTATAACCGATAGCAAAACGGGTCAATAAACACCGAATTAGTATAAAACACCTCAAAATAAACAAAAAAGATTTCAGAAGAAAATATGCAAAAAACAGCGAGGTCTTTCATGGGCTGCCAGGCCACTGAGTTAAACCATTCACTAGTAGAAAAAGGACCTAATGTGAGACACATTAGTCCCGGTTCGATTTTGGCCCGGTACTAATGGCACCATTAGTGCCGGTTCGAACGGCTATGCATTAATGTCGGTTCATGTTGAACCTTTAGTACCGGTTCATGCCACGAACTGGTGCTAAAAGGGTGGTGGCAGGCTGGCGTCAGGCGCGGGGCCCCATGATCACCTTTAGTACCGGTTCATGGCACAAACCGGTACTAAAGGGCTAACCTTTAGTACCGGTTCGTGCCATGAACGGGGACTAAAGGGGCCTGACCTATAGTCCCGGTTGGAGACATAAACCGGGACTATAGGGCAATTTCCGAACTCTACCCCCCCCCCCCCCCCCCCCCCCCCCCCCCCCGTGTCGCCATTTCAGTTTTGAAAAAATCAAAAGAAAATGATAAAAACTTCAGAAAATAAAATCCTTCAAGAGGTAGTTATATTACTACACCTACTAGTTATGAAAATTTGAAAACTTAAATTTGGACATGTTTTGCAAAAAGTGTAGGGAAAATGTAAAACGGCTATAACTTTTGCATACGATGTCGGAAAAAACGTATAATTTTTAGAATCCTCAAATTCCAAAAGGAAAAAAAGATATGCTCAAATTTCAGTTTTTTTAATTTTGGTCAAACTATGGTCAAACTACTTATTCAAGAAGTATTAATGTTACTACATAATTATTCAAGAATATTAGTGTTACTAAATAATTACTTCAATTTTTTGAATTTTGGTCAAATCTGGTCAAACTATGGTCAAACTGTGGTCAAACTATGGTCAAACTTATTCAAGAAATATTAGTGTTACTAAATAATTACTGTTTTTTAGAATAATAGTTTCAAACTCAAATGGTGAAACGAGTGACCTAGTGCTCAAGCTAAACTGCTGAGGGTTAATAGGATTGACAGCTTACATTTGTCAGGAAAACAACAAGTGCAGACTTGGAAAGTAGGGAGAATAGAACTCCGAAGTTAAGCGTGCTCAAGCTGGGGGACTGAGAGGATGGGTGACCGACCGGGAAGTTAGACGATTTGGAATGACTGATCCACACTTGAGCAGTTAAGAGGGGTGATTAGAGACTAAATCATCAAATAATTCAATTCAGGAAATTGGAAATAAAAAAAATAAAAAAAATTCCAAAAAATTCAAAAAAAATTCAAAAAAACCTTTAGTACCGGTTGGTAACACCAAGCGGTACTAAAGGTCCCCCATGCCACGGCGTGAGCTCACGTCACGTGGTGGGCCTTTAGTGGCGATTCGTGCTGAACCGGTACTAAAGGGGTGGGGCCTTTAGTGCCCACACTTTAGTGCCGGTTACAGAACCGGCACTAAAGGCTCTTACGAAATGGTTTTAAAGCTTTGTTTTCTACTAGTGATTTCACACAGCCTTATAAGATGGACCTCACATCAACCAATCATCATTTTAATTATGACAAGTTCAGGGACATTATAGATTGACTTGTCAAATGTTCGACGGGTCTACCATGATTACCTGGACGGAGTGGCTTACTTAAAAAGGCTGGATAACCCAGGGTTTTAGGTGAATACACCTGGCTTCCAAGCCTGGCTTTTATAGCCTATTACAAGGTTATAGACGCTTTGTTCTTATAGAAGCAAAGAGCCCCCTAGTAATATTTTGAGCTGTGCTCAATGGGTGCCTATGTTTGAGTTGTGCTTTGCAACAGACTCTCTTTGGCTCCTTTTGACCTTGGGTGGTAAGCCCCCAAGTGTTTTTTATGTGTGGCTTGTTAGCCGGATCAATGGCTAATTAGAACTCCGCTTTATAAACAGTAGCCCCCATGTAACCGAAAACCTTTCAAGGAATAACAGCAGAGGCCCCGCTTTAACAGGGATGCCGATTTATTATATTGATATAATATATACATTGTCAATAATATGTACATAAGAGGAGCCTATGGCTCAGGTGTAATAAGGCCGAAGATGAGCTATATTCCACGGCCGGTGGGTCTCCTCCTCCGATTTACGTGAGCCTTTGTGCTCACGAACATCGATAAGGTAGTATGACCCGTCGTGCAGATTCTTGCTGACCATGATAGGTCCTTCCCAAGGCTGGGATAACTTGTGCATATTAGTCTGATCCTGGATGAGCCGGAGCACCAGATCCCCTTCCTGAAACGTGCTGGTTATAACCCGACGACTGTGATAACGATGCATATCTTGCTGGTAAATCGCCGAACGCGCTGCTGCTATATCACACTCCTCATCTAACAGGTCAAGTGCTTCCTGACGTGCCTTCTCATTGTCAGCTTCAACATAAGCCGCCACACAGGGCAAGTCATGATGGATGTCACTATGGAGAACTGCCTCTACTCCGTAAACCATGAAGGAAGGTGTATAACCCGTAGATTTGTTGGGCGTGGTATTGATGCTCCATAACACAGAATGTAACTCCTCCACCCAACAACCCGGCATCCGCTTTAAAGGAACAATAAGCCAAGGCTTGATACCTCTTAGAATCTCTTGATTGGCTCTCTCCGCTTGACCATTAGATTGGGGGTGAGCCACTGATGACACGTCAAGCCGGATGTGCTCACTTGACAAAATTCTTCCATAGCACCCTTGGATAGATTAGTACCATTATCTATTATGATGTTGTGCGGAAAACCAAACCGGAAAATCACCTTCTTGATGAATTGGACCGCCGTGGCTGCATCACACTTACTGACTGGCTCTGCCTCCACCCACTTAGTGAACTTATCAACCGCCACCAGAAGGTGGGTCTTCTTATCCTTGGACCTCTTAAAGGGCCCAACCATATCCAGCCCCCAAGCTGCAAACGGCCAAGTGATTGGAATTATCCTCAATTCTTTAGCCGGAATATGAGCACGACGTGCAAACTTCTAACAACCACCACACCTCTTTACCAAGTCCTCAGCATCAGCATGAGCCATCAACCAATAGAAGCCGTGACGAAAAGCCTTAGCTACCAAGGACTTTGAACCGGCATGGTGACCACAATCCCCTATGTGGATCTCACGCAAAATCTCACAACCCTCTTCAGGAGACACACAACGCTGAAACACCCCTGTTACACTGCAATGATGCAATTCCCCATTGATAATGGTCATTGACTTGGATCGCCGGATTATCTGCCTGGCCAAAGTTTCGTCCTCCGGTAACTCGCCTCGGTTCATATATGCCAAATATGGGACCGTCCAATCCGGGATAACATGAAGAGCTGCTACTAACTGAGCCTCCGGGTCAGGAATAGCCAAATCCTCCTCCGTGGGTAGCTTGACCAACGGGTTATGCAAAACATCCTGAAAAACATTGGGTGGAACCGGTTTACGTTGGGAACCCAAACGGCTTAAAGCGTCTGCCGCTTCATTCTTTCGCCGGTTCACATGGTCAACCTGATAACCCTTGAAATGACCTGCAACAACATCTACTTCTCGACGATACGCTGCCATGAGTGGGTCCTTGGAATCCCAAGTACCAGATACTTGCTGAGCCACCAGGTCTGAGTCACCAAAGCACTTAACCCGGCTTAGATTCATCTCCTTAGCCATTCGAAGACCATGGAGTAAAGCCTCATATTCAGCTGCATTGTTAGTGCAAGGGAACATTAAACAGAGAACATAACAAAACTTATCACCTCGTGGGGAAGTTAACACGACTGCAGCCCCCAAGCCCTCCAATTGCCTGGACTCATCAAAATGAATAGTCCAATAAGTATGATCTGGCTTTTCTTCCGGTGCCTGTAACTCTGTCTAGTCATTGATAAAATCCACAAGCGCTTGGGACTTGATTGTCGTGCAAGGCATATATTTTAACCCGTGGGGTCCAAGCTCAATAGCCCACTTAGCAACCCGGCATGTTGCTTCCCTGTTTTGGATGATGTCTCCCAAAGGGGCAGAACTAACCACAGTGATGGGATGACCTTGAAAATACTGCTTAAGCTTCTGGCTTGCCATGAAGACTCCATACATCAGTTTCTGCCAATGTGGGTACCTCTATTTGGACTCAATGAGCACCTCACTGATATAATAAACCGGCTGTTGAACCGGATATTCCTTGCCAGCCTCCTTATGTTCTACCACAATGGCCACACTGACAGCCCGGGCATTAGCTGCCACATACAACAACAGCGACTTTATCGACTGGAGCAGCAAGAACAGGTGGCTCAGCTAGCTGTTTCTTCAAATCCTTAAACGCCGCATTAGTAGCATCACTCCAGAAAAAATTGTATGTCTTCTTCATCATCTGATATAGAGGGATTGCTTTCTCTTCCAAACGGCTGATAAACCAGCTCAATGCTGCAATTCGGTCCGCCAGACGTTGAACATTGTTGATACACTCCAGTTTAGCCAGAGATGTAATAGCTTTGATCTTTTCCGGATTAGCTTCAATACCCCTGTTAGACACTAGAAAACCCAAGAGCTTGCCTGCCAGAACACCAAAAACACACTTGGCTGGATTAAGCATCATCTTATAGACCCGAAGATTATCAAAGGTTTCCTTCACGGCAGCTATCAATGTCACCTCCTTTCTGGACTTCACCACAATATCATCCACATAAGCATGAAAATTGCGCCCAATCTGGGCATGAAGACAATTCTGCACACATCATTGATAAGTTGCCTGGGCACTCTTAAGCCCAAAAGGCATAGATACATAGCAGAAGGCTCCAAAGGGAGTTATAAAAGTTGTCTTCTCCTGGTCCTTAACTGTCATTTTGATCTGATGATAACCAGAATAAGCATCCAGAAAGCTCAGACGCTCACAGCTCAACGTAGCATCAATGATTTGATCAATACGAGGGAGAGCAAAGGGATCCGCTGGACAAGCCTTGTTCAAATCTGTGTAGTCCACACACATCCGCCAAGTGTCGTTCTTTTTAAGCACTAGCACTGGGTTAGCTAACCACTCAGGGTGAAAAACCTCCACAATAAACCCTGTTGCCAAGAGCCGGGCTACCTCCCCACCAATAGCCTTACGCCTTTCTTCATTGAAGTGGCGGAGAAACTGCCTGACCGGTTTAAACTTAGGATCAATATTAAGAGTGTGCTCAGCGAGTTCCCTTGGTACACCTGGCATGTTTGAAGGTTTCCATGCAAAGATGTCCCAGTTCTCACGGATGAACTCGATGAGCGCGCTTTCCTATTTCGGATCCAGGTTAGCGCTGATACTAAACTGCTTGGATGAATCGCCAGGAACAAAGTCAACCAGCTTCGTCTCATCAGCTGATTTAAACTTCAAGGCTGGATCATGCTCTGTAGTTGGTTTTTTCAAAGAAGTCATATCTGCCGGATCAACATTGTCCTTGTAGAACTTCAACTCTTCTGTTGCACAAACCGACTCAGCATAAGCCGCATCACCTTCCTCGCATTCCAAAGCAATCCGACGACTCCCATGTACCGTGATGGTCCATTTATGACCCGGCATCTTGAGCTGCAGATAAACATAACAGGGCCTTGACATGAACTTAGCATAAGCCGGCCGTCCAAACAGGGCATGATATGGGCTCTTGATTTTCACCACTTCAACCGTTAATGTCTCTGATCTTCAATCATGATCATCTCCAAAAGCAACCTCCATAGCTGTCTTACCAACTAGATATGCCGATTTAACGGGTACCACACCATGGAAAACAATGTTCGACGGTTTAAGATTTTTATCCGTCAACCCCATGCGACGGAAGGTTTCATAATAAAGGATATTGATACTGCTCCCTCCATCCATGAGTACTTTGGTAAATTTATATCCTCCAACCCGAGGCGCCACCACCAATGCCAGATGACCCGGATTATCAACCCGGGGTGGATGATCCTCTCGACTCCACAAAATGGGTTGTTCACACCAGCGCAAATACTACAAAAAAAGACACATCCGTGACATTTTGGGCCGAACGAAAAAAATTTATGTCATACTTATGATACTTCTATGATGATAATTGTGACAAAACCCGGTATCATCATAGATGTGGTGGGGTCCTACTTCTATGACAAAAAATCATGACAGAAAATGGGCTTTTCGTCCTGGGCGGGTCGGAGACGTAGCTGCATGACATTCTTTGGGCCGTCCATGATGGAAAAAACCATGGTAGAAGCGAGGGCGAGGAAAATGTTGGGGTGTTCCCAGTTACGGTGGATGGTCGGGGCCGAGCGATGCACGTTTCTCTCGTACACGCACACGCGTGGGTGCGAGGCGTTGGGCTCTAACTGAACCCGAGCAAGGCGTTGGGCTCTAACCGAACCCGAGCGATTGCGCTGCAGGCTATGCGTTACTGAACCCGAGCGATCGATCGATGGCTGTTAGCTGAACCCGATCGAGTGATTCCTTCGTTACTGCTGCTAACTGAAGCCGATCGATGCTGCCTCTGGATGAACAGTGAGCGTGCTGGGGGGTTTAGATGAACAGTTCCCGGTGGGGGTGGATGAACAGGACCCCATGGTGTTGCCTCTGGATGAACAGGACCCCGATCGATCGAGCCGGTTGGGGCTGGATGAACAGGACCCCGTGGAGGGCAGGATGAACAGGACCACCCCGTGGAGGGCCGGATGAACAGTAGATGGTGGAGGGCTGGATGAAGAGTAGCCCATGGAGGGGTGGTTGAACAGGAGCCCGCGAAGAGGGCTGGTTGAACAGTAGCCGGTGGAGTAGCGCGCGGTGGAGGCTGGATGAACAGGAGCCCGTGGATGAACAGTCGCAGGTGGAGGCTGGAGGAGGTCGACGGTGGATGAATAGTATCCCGTGGAGGCTGGAGGGGGTCGACGGTGGAGATGAACAGTATCTCGTGGAGTCCTGTTTTGCGGTACGCCACACCCCTCCCGATGAACAGGACCCCCGTTTCGAACTTAGCGCTCCAACACAAGTTTGTTTCCCCCGTTTTGCGGAACGCCACACCCCTCCCGATGAACAGGATCCCGTTTCGAACGTGGCCGGTCGAACACAAGGCTGTTTCGTCTGTTCTGCAGTACGCCAGGCCTCGTTTCCATCGGCTGTTCTGTCCAAGCCCTCCCGATGAACACGACAACGCATTCCGTTTCGACCCAGCCGGTTGGCTCCCCATGAACACGACGATGACGTTGTTTCTCCGTTCTGACCCAGCCATGTACACGAGCCCTGGCCGTACGTATGCGCGAGTAGGCGTTCGAGACCCTACCCGTATGTACGTACATGGCCGTATTTTCTTTCTTGCACACTGGCCAATGTACGTACGTGTACATGCTACATGCACGCCTCTACTACGACACATGCGCGCCTCTACATCGACCAGTATGTACGTACACGTTCGCGACCAGAATGACAACGCTACGTATGCTTCGACCAGGTGGGTCCCGACTGTCACGCACTTCCTTGCATGCGAAGATGTAGCTGGTGGGTCCCAACAGTCAGGGGGTGAATCATTTTTTTGTTTTTGCCCGAACACACTTCCTTGCGTGCGAAGATTTAGCTGGTGGGTCCCAGCAGTCAGGGGGAAATGTTTTTTCGCCAAATACGGTGGCCCGTCCAGTGGGTCCCCGCTGTTAGGTGGAGGAATAATTATTTTGCGTGTAATAAGGAGGCACTTCCTTGCTGCGGCCGTGGACCCAGATGTCAGCCTCTCCACGTACAGTCCACGTCCGATGGAAGCCGTTCCTTGACCACATTGACCACGCCCCGCCAAGAGCACCAGGGCGGTGGACGATAGCGAGGCCTAGGAAGGGGATGACGCGGAGCCGGGGAAGACGCGGTAGTGGATGCCCACGCGTAGAGGAGTACGAGGGTTCACTGGTTCGCTGCGGTGTGAGGCTGCTGTCGCCGCAGAATAACAGGTGGTGTGGGTGAGTAGAGGGATGGCCTGGCCAGTGGTGGGAATATTAGGGGGCGGTGAGTCCTCCGGGGCAGCACAGCCAGCCACGGGAGGCAGGAGCATGCGGCACGACCGGCGCTGCTTTGGGCGGCTGGAGCAACAAGACCAGAGGTTGAAGAAGCACTACGGCCGTTGGATGGACATCGTACGGTCGCTGGAGCTAGAATCGTTCATATTGACTAAGTTGACAAAGTACTCCGTCCCCGTCAACTTAGTAGGCCCACAAGTCAGCCTCCCACCAAGGTGGGTCCCAACTAGCAGGAGGAGTATTCAGTTTTTTTGTGTAATAGGGAGGCACCTCCGGTGGGTCCGAGCTGACAACGGGGGGATGTTTTTTTCACGAAATACGTTGGCCCGTCCGGTGGGTCCCAGCAGTGAGGGGGAACGTTTTTTCGCCAAATACGGTGGCCCGTCCGGTAGGTCCCCGCTGTCAGGTGGATGAATAATTATTTTCCACGTAATAAGGAGGCACTTCCTTGCGGCTACCGTGGACCCAGCTGTCAGCCTCTCCATGTACAGTACTCTTTCGATGGAAGTCGTTTCTTGATCAAGTTGACCATGCCGCGCCGAGAGCACCAGGGTGGTGGACGACGGTGAGGCCTAAAAAGGGGACGACGTGGAGCTGGGGAAGACGCGACAGTGGATGCCCACGCGGAGAGGAGTACGAGGGTTCACTGGTTCGGCTGCGGTGTGAGGCTGCCGTCGCCGCAGAATAACAGGGGGTGTGGGTGAGTGGAGGGATGCCCTGCCCAGTGGTGGGAGTAGTAGGGGTGGTGAGGCCTGCACGGCAGCACAGCCGGCCACGGGAGGCAGGAGCAGGCGGCACGACCGGAGCTGCTTTGGGCGGCTGGAGCAAGAAGACCAGAGGTTGAAGAAGCATGACCGCCGTTGGATGGACATCATACGGTCACTGCAGCTAGAATAATTTATATTGACTAAGTTAACAAAGCCCTTGGTACGCGTCAACTTAGTAGGCCCATAGGTCAGCTTCTGAAACGGTGCGCCCAAGATGTCAGGGGGAGGAATCATTTTTTGGCTGGGTGAAGCTAGAATATCCGAGATTGAAGAAGAAGCACGGCATCCGTTGGATGGACATCCAACGGCCACTGCTGCTAGAAGCGTGTGTTTACTATAAGTTGACAAAGCCTTGCATACGCGTCAACTCTTTTTTTTGAGGGGGTGTGTCAACTTAGTAAGGCCAAAAGTTTGTGGCAGAGAACTTATAGCCCATTTGAGATTTGTAAGAATGTGCAGCCAATTTTTGAATTCTAATGGAATTTACTACAGCCCATTTACAATTTGTTAAAAGTACAGCCCATTTCAACCAACCGTTCAAAATATAATTCAATAAAATTTCCCATATTTTGATGGGATCCGAAATATTTTTATCCCAAAATTTCTAGTCAGATTAAATACAATTTCAATATAAATTTATATTACGTAAAAATCCAACGAAACATTGCGCTCGCAACAATTAATGAAATTAAATTTTTCAATATCCAAAAATAATATTTTATAAAGTAATTATGTGTTTGGTGCAATTTTTATAGTTACTGCCCAGTTTTTATAATTACATCCCATTTATTATTTCTTAAAGCCAATTTTCTTGTTAAGCTTAATGCATCCCTCTTAGGAAAGATTTGCAGCCCAGCGGGGCGGAGAATAACAACTTGACCTTGCCTGGGTATTCCTAAAAAAAGTATAGCTGGGCTAGCCATTTTCAGCTTGAAAAAAAATTAATATCTAGGCTGGAAATCTGGCCTGGGCTAGACGGGCCACAGCCCGCCCAGTTAATAGTTGCAGCGATGTTTTCGTTGTTGTTCAGAGGAGAAAAATTAATATCTGGGCTAAACATCACTCAAGAAACACTCTGCAGTGCTCACACCTCAAAAACACAAATCCTGGTTGAGCTGCTTGGTCCCAGCTGTCGGCCGCTTCTTATGCAATTCTCTCGTTTATTGACTACATAGGTTGACAATGGTGTGGGACCCTGATGTCAGGAAACCAGGAGGAAGCAAAAAAATATTGTTTTATATACTAATAAGGAGGCACTTGCGTACGTGCGGCTATGGCCCTGGTGGGTCCCCACTGTCATCATCTCCAAGTAAAGTCATCTCCTCATCCTCATGTCCGTTGACCATGTTGACAACGCGAGACGGCGGCGCTACGGTGAGCGCAACAACTTGAAGGACAACTGAGAGGGCCTCGCGGGCCCTACGGATGGTCTGATACAGCGCCGCTGCTCATTCGGGAAGCCAGGATCATAGGGTCACATGTCCGTGACGGCATTGTCGTTCACTTGTTCACCGGTTCTCATTGAGGGGACGGAGGTTGCAGCACAGGTCCTCCTATGCTGGTAGCTCTTCCGCCATTAGGGCATCGAAGTGCGGCCGCACCTGCTCTATGGTGAACACGGCATGAACCGGCTTGGACAGTGGTGTCGGCTCCTGGTCGGAAGCTACGTCCATCGTCTGATTGTTGTCGCTCAGCTCGGCGAGGTAGCTGGTGAGCCAGCATGTCCGGCTGCTGGACTGGCCCACTGCCAAGCACGAGTCTAACTGCCCTGGCCCACCCAGACCGCCTCCCTCATCCGTGCGCGCTTTCCGCCCGAAACGGTCAGCGCCGCCCGCCTCGCTTCTCGGTGCATGCAATTGCTCCACCTTCAAATGACACAAGTGTCGTCCGTCTGTCCTTCCGCCGCCCACATTAATAATACATGATTGCCGAGGCGGCTACTCCGGTGCCACACTTCCGTCCCTCCGCCGCCCACCATTGCTATATATACTGTTGCGCCGGCCATAGCCGTAGTCTTCCACTACTAGAGAAAAGGCTAGCAGCAGCGCGGGTTCTAGGTATATCAGTAGCGCGGGGACCGGCGCTATAGCTAACCCGTAGTAGTAGCGCATGCACACCCGCGCTACTGATATACAAGTGTAGCAGCAGCGCGCTTCGTGGAAGCTCGCTACTGCTAATAGCTCTAGCGCGCTTTGCCTGGACGCGCTACTGCTACTGTGGCGCTGCTGCTAACTTTTCTCCACTCGCTACTGCTAATTTTAGTAGTTTTTTTCTGCATATTTGTTTTGTATTTGAATAGGCTTTATACAATAATCTTTAGCATATGATACACATAATAATGTAATCATAGCACATACATACAAATAGTCTCATCAAATCGTGTCATCATCATAATCATCATCCAACACAAGGTGGTCTCTCGTCATCATCTCGAAAATAGCGATACAAATCTCGATTACTTCCAACTACATCGTCATCCATCTAAACAATGATATACGCGACAAGAGCTATCACTTCGCGTGAACCTAAACTAACTACTGGCTGTCGCTCGGAAACCGGAAACCGGTACACCTGGGCGTGACATTCCGGCCACTCGTCGTATACTCCTGGCGTAGCACTTCTTCGCCATCGATGATCTATACACCTGCATCATCACATGAGTCGATGATATGCAACATATATAGTTGAGCAACAGAAAGAGACAGCTTGGCAAAAATAGAAGCAACATATCATAAGCATAAATAACAAAGTTCATCGTACCCAAAATGCCCTAACTAGAGTGATCTTCGCTAGTCGAGGAAGACGGTTTAATTACATCACAAATAAAGTTTCGTCGTGCATAATTCAAAGTTTCGTCATACAGATAGTATGGACTAAACGGACACATTGTCATATATTGACAATCACTCCATGTCGTGCCATCCATCCAAGTCAGGGAGATAGTCCCCGAGCTTAGTGAAAGGCTTTAAGTCGAGACGCTGAGCTTGGAGGCTTGTTCGGACGTCTTCCCGCGACATTTGTAATTCTTCGTAGAACATCCCTATTTTTTCAACGACCTCCTTCATGATGATTTGGGCAAGTTCGCGCTGGATGTGATAGAACTCAGCTTGAAGTCGATGATCCTCGATATCTCATAAGTTCTTTGCCCATTGCAGAATATGGGCATCGCCAGATGTAGGTGACATGCGAAGGTTCTGGTGATCCCGTCTGTACTCCGGCATCTGGTGTAGGACATAGAATCCATCATTAAGAGAATCACTCGGTTGCAGGATGCAGCAGAAGTCGGTCTTATGGCCGAAAGCGGGCCTGCCGTCCTTTTTCTTCTTGTCCTTGACCTATCCACCCCGTGTGTCGTAGTAAAACATAGCACTGTCAAGAACAGACTTGATATGGGTGTAATCCTTTTTGTTAATGTTCTTCGATGAGTCCAAGTAAAGAGCATGGGAGTATTGGGGGTAGAGGATGATGAGCACGCCGCGCCCGCCGCTGCGCAAAATAAGTACACCTCAAATTAATTAGCCTCCACCGTGCAAATGAATGATTGAAATCAAAGGAAGGATATCCACGCGGATGCTTACATGGGATGATAAGGCACGAGAATCGCCTCCTTGTCCTTATTGGCGAGCATGAAATTGATGATGTATTCCCTCGCGTATTCACAGTGCTTTGCGCAGACTCCCAAGAAGGCCTCGTGCATGAAGTACGGGTCAGGGACACAGATATAAGGTATCTGCTCAACCCCGATGAGGTAGTTCATGTGCAAAGCATAAAGGTGGACAAACACAAAATCCAGCTTCTTCAAGTGAAACATGTCGAACATGTAATCGAATCGAAGGAAGAACTTCTCCGCGGGGAATGTGTCGACGTACGACAATCCCCGCGGCACGTTAACCACGTAGAGTGGGTATCCTGGATTTTTTTTATGTGATGATGCCTTTCTCTATCCGCAGCACATCATCATGAAGTCTCTTTAAATCGCCGAATCTGGCCCGCAGCGCTGCTTCAGGTAGGATTGGTTGACCGGGAATATGCCATTTTTCCGTACCGGGGATATCTATACGGTCTTGAACCCGAGGCTGCTGAGGCGGCTGGATCACAGAAGCAGTTTTTTTTGCCTTTACTCGGTCTCTTCCTAGCTTCTTTACTACTGGAAGGTTGTCCATAATACATTCATACTCCGGAGGCGACAATTCAGGCACTGACTCATGAGGCTCAAACCCTAAGTAGGCGCCAGTATTGACATACTGTTGAGTGTCATCCTCATCCTCATCCTCATCTATGGCAACGTCACCAGCGACTAATGGAGTAGGCGAGGTGTTGATGTTCATACCTAACTACGTGCTCGTGGGTGTGCTCCCGGCCGCCTCTAGGTGAAGCGGACTCTTTGGCCACAATAGGACCCACCCATTGCAACAATCACCAAGCCACTGCGGGGTCTCATCGTCATCCCCCACTAGTACCGAAGGAGCCAAATTCTCGTGCCCCGGTTTGACACTAGACACAGAAACCTTGAAGACTTCCGGGGAGATCGACCGGCTGTGGAATAGTGGTTCCTTCGGCTCCATTATCGTTGCCTTCCCCGCGTCCA
The DNA here is from genome assembly GCF_003073215.2 of Triticum urartu. Taxonomy (NCBI): domain Eukaryota; kingdom Viridiplantae; phylum Streptophyta; class Magnoliopsida; order Poales; family Poaceae; genus Triticum; species Triticum urartu. The sequence continues at coordinate 195,826,567 of NC_053024.1, read as the reverse complement.
CCTTCTGGTCGCCGATGGTGTACAATATGGTGCACGGGGTTTCGTCAGCCTGCAAAGAAAAGTCTGCGACATGAGACATCCGAAAGGCAATGAAAACGGGAGATTATACATTTATTGAAGGGGGCCGGTGTGACAGATACCGTGAGGGCGTCGAGCTCAGCCAAAGACGAAGCACCCCCGAGCAGTGCGGGAGCAGGTGCAGCAGCCGGTGTGGGAGCAGGTGCAACAGCCGATGCGGGAGCAGGTGTAGGAGCAGGTGTAGGAGCCAGTGCCGGAGCAGCTGCAGGAGCCGGTGCGGGAGCAGGTGCAGGTGCTGGTGCAACGCTAGTCGAGCTGCTCCTGAGGAAGTTGGCAAGGGGAAAGTCCGCTGCATTTTTTTCTGGATTTTGCCTGCTCCAATTGAAAACGGCCAGAACCAAGGTAGTAGACATATCTACAAGCACCTGTTTTGCGGCAGCTACCGCTGTTGTGACTGTCTCGGATGATTTCTTTTCTACCACAATCTCAACCTTCTTGTCGATGTTTTCTTCAGTTAACCTCTGTCTTTCCTTTCTCGCCTCCATGGTCTCATGGTAGTACTTCTTCCACGTGGCGCCGTCTCCAACACCGTGGACGCGTCCATACGACGGTCGAGTCTCCACCGGGAGTCCTTTCGATATGTTCAATGCCTGGTTGAATGGAGTGTCCCACTTGGGCCTCGCCAACGCCTCAGACGGCGAGTCGCTTTCGGCCGCAATCCTGTGCTCGTGTAGTCGAATTGATCAGAAACTAAAATTACCAGCAGTCTAATGAACTCCGTCGTGACCGCGTTCTTCTCGAAAACCTTCTTCACTGGGTCAAATGGTGCCGGGCCCTGAGGACTTCACGCTCCTGCGGGACGGTGAACTCCGCCAAGGGGTCTGCGATGCCCAGACTCGCGGCTTCTGCGTCCTCCTTGGCCCATATGGACCTCTTCCAGCCGTAACCACGGCTTCCGAGGTGGTGGCACCCAATTTTCTTCTGTTGAAGCCCCTTCATGTACTCTGACTTTTTTTGGCATCTTCGGCCTTGCAAGACGCCTTGAATATTTCAGAGTGCTCTACCGTGATTGTTGGATTATCCTTTACAATCTCGGAGTAGGGTTCCTTTTCATTGAAGATCCGATATTTCACCCTTGCTTTACAGGCGGCCAACACGTCGCGAAACTTTCTCATGGCGTGTTTGTTTATCTTCTTCATTGCCGGTCCTTATCTGGATCTTTGTAATCCTTTTCATTCTGGCTCGGGAACAAGAATATCTGGTGCAGCTTCTTTAGGAGGGCGGGCCTCATATTATCTAACTTGTTTAGTTTCTCATCGTCGATGGTGGCGGTTGTCCGTATGATGCAACCAATTTGATTGCCATAGCACGCGCGCGCTTCCTCGGGTGCGTTTGGCTCAAAATTGCCATCGTCCACCTCCGTGACCACCAGTCTAGTAGTCCTGAGCTTGTTAGGAAGCCGTCGCCTCTTTGCTTTCGGTTCTATACCGGCTCCGCTCCCCGAGGCAGCGCCGGTCTCAGTCTCAGCGCCGGTCTTGATGTCGTTCTGGGTCTCAGCGTCGGTCTGCGTGTCGGTCTCAGTCCCCGATACGACCAGTGGGCCCGGCAACAACATCGGTTGATCGTCGACAAGGCTCAAAAATTCGGCTGCCGCCAAGTAGACGTCGTCGCAATAACCAGAACCCTGTCCTTCATCGTTGCTAGCCATGTTTCCTACAATTAAATCTAGTAAATTAATTCTAACCTAATAAAATGAATAATGACATAAAAGGTCCTATGTTTTGCAGGAACGTTGACTCCTTCCTGGTGTGGCAAATCCCGGGCACTCAATATGTCCTAGTTTGTAGCACAAGTCATGCCGAAATTCACGGAAAATTTCGGCATGACCTTTGCTAAAAAGTGGACAAATCGAGAACCTCAAATTTGCTGGAACGGAAATGAATCAACATTCCGGCAAAACATAGGCCACTCAGCTTTATTCCCTGGAAACAACAAAAGGCCACTTGGGCACAATCGAAACATGGGAAAACACAGTTGAGGAATTTGCATATATCCTGACCACTTCAAATTTGCATGTCCTAGCGTTTGACACTTCAAGAAAATCTACACAAATGTCATGCTCTCTCAAACTCAATTCAAAAACCAAATATAGATTATATTTAGTTAACTACTGAACTAAACTTTACTCTAAACTAAACCCTACTGCCCTAATTAACATCTAGTTAAACAAACTCAATTCAAAAACTAAACCCTACTGAACTAATTAACAACTACATTATCTACTACTTATCATCTACTATTACCCTAACTAAAAAATCATCTACTATTAACCATACTGCCCTAGTTAACTAGTACCATCACTACTACTAATTAACATCTACTACTACTAAAAATCATTATGTATGAACCATAGTACTAATTAACATCTACTACTACTGCTAATTAACATGGCAGAGGAAGAAAAAAGCAGAGAGAGTAGGGGGGGGGGGGGGGGGGTGGGGGCTTACACAGGGGGGAGAGACGGTGGCGGGGAGGTGCTCGGCGGCGGAGGTAGGGGCGGCAAGGGTGGGCTCGGGATCGGGAGGCGGCGGTCCTGGGTGGGCTCGGGGGTGATGAGGTCGAGGGCGGCGACAATGAGGTCAAGGGCGGCCCGAGGGGCAGCGGCGGCGGTCAGGATGGGCGGCCTCGGGCTGCGGCGGTGAGGATGAGCACCGCGTCGACGCCGGCAGGAGACGGCGGCGAAGTGGGGGCAACGGCGAAGTGGGGGAGACGGCGGCGAAGTGGCGTTGCGATGGATTTGGGGGAGAAGTGGTGGCTGGGGGGAAACCGTTTTAGCATTAAGTCAAAAATAACGGTAGCGTGTTAGGGAAAATGCGCTATAGCTAAGTTAGCTATAGCGCGTTTTAGCAAACGCGCTACTGCTATTCCTTCATCCTTTTTCCCTTTTTTGTTTATTTTTCTTTACATTTTATATTTTTCCTCTCTCCTTTCTCTATTTCTTTCATTTTCATTTACTTTTCTATTTGTTTTTCATTTTATTTTATTTGAGTTAGCAGTAGCGCTTTACACATAAATGCGCTGCTATAAGAATATTAGCGGTAGCGCTGTTCTCCAAAGATCGCTACTACTATATGTAGCCCATCGGCTTAGTGGTTGGAATTTTAGTAGTAGCGAGATTTCGCCGACATGCGCTACTGATATATATGCATCTGCATGCGCTTATTTCGCACTCGCTACTGGTATCTAGCAGTAGCGGGCGTTTTTAACAAGCGCTACTGCTAAAGTTATGTGTATAATGTTTTCCCTAGTAGTGATCATCATCCGTTGCTATTCTCCTGTCCACACCACTACTGCCCACCATGGCTTCCTCGCGCTCCAGCGCTCTTCGGGACGGGTGGACGATGGACCACAAGGAGATGGCTGCCATTGCTGCCGACTAGTTGGCCGGCAGGCAGCCGAAGGACGACGACGTCCCAATGGAGAACATGGTAGTCGACGATCCGGCGCCAACCCCCTCCTCCGCGCCATCCTCGCTGGTGCATTGCACCATGACAATCGGCGAGGCCCATGCCCAATATATGGACACGTTGAGGCAGAAGCGTGAGGAGCAGTTCCCGGAGGCGCAGGCCGACGCCGCCTACAACCACCATCTCCTCTAGGAGCACCTGCAGGTGGAGGAGCGGATCGCCGCGGAGCGGGCGGAGCAGGAGGCGCTGCTCAACTCGTACCGCTCCGCCCGCGAGGTCCGTCTCGAGCGCTGGCGGTACCGCATGCAGGTGGCGGAGCCTGTGGCCGCCTACGAAGAGGGCGATGAAGCGGGCGAGGCGCTGTTTGGCGAGACCGAGGACGAGGCAGAGGACAATGCCAGCTCCGACGAGTCCCCGCTCCGCTGGCATCGACGAGGCCCTGCTCCGCCAAGGCCCCGCGGCACCAACAACGAGGCAGAGGACACCGCCGGCTCCGCTGAGGCCCCACCCTGCCGGCAACGAGGGGCAGGATTTCCCTCACTCCACCAAGGCGCCGCCCGCCGGCAACGAGACAGAGGACATCGCCCGCTCCGCCGAGGCACCGCCCCGCTGCCAGCGAGGCCGCGCCACATAGAAAACGAGGAAGAGTAGAACATGGTAGGTCGCCGCCACTCGGGTCCAAGTAAGGCCATCGCTGCTACCCTCGGTTGAAGCCAAGCTTGGCGGGTTGACCACTGACGGTCGGTTAGCTTCTTGGTGGCGACGTGGAATCATAGAGCTATGTTGGAGAAGGACGCTGCTTCTACTTAACTGCTGGTGCAGTTGGCTGACTGACACGTGGGCCCAACAGGCATCTGGGCCACATGTCGGTTACGCAACTATACCTGCAGTTAAGTCACTGAAGCTTCTGTTCGGCTCAGCAGGACACAGGTGGGTAGCTTCGGTTAATTAATTATACCTCCAGCGCACCCCTTTTTAGTTGAAGAATGTATGAAATGTAATGAAATCGGGCATGTTTATATGAAATCTGACCGTGTATGAATGAATTTATTTTGATTAGTTCGAATTCTTGTATCACTGGAATTGGATGAACATGCAAAACAATATGTACTAGCATTATACCCAGGGTGATCACCTCGTTTGCAGCAGTTTCACATGTACTCCCTCCGGTCCTTTCTAGTCTGCATACAAGTTTTTTCTGCAGTCAAAATATCTCTACCTTGACCAATCTTACAGAAAAAAGTATGCACTTTCACACTATGTGAAGTAAAAAGGAACAGAAGGAGTACAAAGAGTTTGAGCAGCTTTTAACGTTCCTGTACATCGCAATCAAACACACAGGCCTAGCAATTCATAGAGAACATTCAAAACAATTGATGATTATGCATCTCAGCGATTCACATGTCAAAGCCAATATTTACTTCACAACTAAAGAATAAAGAAAAAATGGATCGACGCTGCTGACAGCAAAGGGCGTCCCATTCGAAAAAATATCAAACGCATGTCTTCTTGCTAAAATCAATGATCAAAATTTGACAAGGTTCTCCCATTCCAGAATATCAAATGCCTACGATTGTGGAATGGGCAGGCTTTGCCATTAGTTCGGACATTGACATGGCACCTCGTGCTAAATAAACTAGCTGTTCTTTTTGTGCAGTTCCACCAAAATCAACCAAATTCGCGCGTAGCTTGTATGATTTCGCCCTTATATGTTGCAACACCTTGAACTTATTGGCACCTCCTTTCTTGTGGTGGAAACGAATGATTCGATGTATTCATGAACATTTTGTGCAGTTCCCATTGAAATCAAGCTGAGCACCATGTTTGCACAAATACAAAAAAGTGATTAGTATAAAACAAATTGTACTATGAATTGACAGTTTAAACAGGCACCGACATGGTCCATGTAGAGCACACTTTTTGAAAAATGGAACTCACCCAAAAGAATCCTAGAACAACATTGTACTCGCGCATCACAGCAAGAAAATGGAGATTTGTCAGTCCTTCTGAGCTGAAGTTAGTTTGGTCTTGTGGGGGGTAATGTAACCATCCTTCAATTGCTCCTTCTGATGAGAAGATAGACAGGGCTTCTTCATCCAGGCATAATCGGAACTAGTCACTTCACATACTCCATATTCTTCTTCAGAGGAGGAGGATCCTATTGTTCAAAGACAAGAGGATAACTAAATGCTAGCATCCTTGTTTGCTCGAAAAAAGGAAAGGAAATATTTAAAACAACACAGATGAAGCACTTCTCAAGGACAATACCACTTTTTGATGACAGTATCTAAATAGTAGCACAACACCAATAGAGATGACAAAGCTCAATCATATGGATGAAATCAATGGGCGAGTACCAACCTTTGTCATGAGGCTTATTGTGTAGAGCATACAGATGAAGCACTTCTCTAGAACCATCTATTGCTATCTACTGTGGTGGCCATGCTTACTATATACTCCTCGATTAGATTAATGTTTCCAACATCTTCTTGTGCAGTTCCACTAAAATATATGGTATCTTCAAAGAAGATCCCTGTTTGGACAAGTAGAGATAATTACGTATTAAATTAAGAGTGGCATCAAATCAGTGGCAAAACAATTGATCGTTCGAGCCATAGCAATAAATTAAGATGCAAAACTATATCATTACTTGTGTCATCATAGTTCCAGTGCTTCATTACAGCACCAGGAGTTGATTTTTGTTTTTCTTCCGCTTGTTCTTCCCCTTCATCACTTGGTTCAATAACAGACAAGCTTCGCCTTCAATGTAAGATTTGGCATGTCAATTAGGTTGCACAAGTGTAGCACTAAACAATGACATTAATTTTCTGATGAAAGTGGCAAAATACAGGCCAACAGTTGTGAAATATCATTATCTTACCTCAATGGGATATTACGGTGCGCATACGGATTGGAAGTCTTGTATCCATTTGTGCAGTTCACTAAAATCAAGCAACATTACCATACAAGTAGCACAACATATGAAAGCACACTGCAGAATCATGTGGAAGAAGGCTAGTACTGACCTCTGATGACGCGGAATTCAAACAACTCACAAGAAGAAGATCTGAACCAAATTTGCCAACACGGATAGGAAGTAAGATCTCCTCTTGTGCAGTTCCACTAAGATCAAGCAATAAACCAACATTGTCGGAGTGACATTTTGGTTGAACTGCACAAAACACTCTTAAAACAAAGTGTTTTGTGCAGTGCAACAAAAGGTCACAATGGCAACAAGGTGAAGTAGATAACCTTGTTTCCACAGAGGTGCAAAGGAAACAACTAGTGGTCAATATTGGTGGATGACACAGAAGCCAACAAAAAGAAGCATCTACCTTACCTAAATGGGAAAGAAAGCAAGGCAGTAGCATTTCTCAAACATTGGCATTGATTAATATTAACAGAGAGATTATATTAACAATAAAATTCATTAAACATGTAATTTGCTTTTAACTGTGGCATTGCATCAATTTTCCAGCGGCATTATTAGAGGGTGCTTCTTTACAGGGACAGTTTGGTGGAGGGACTAAAAAAAGTCCATGTCAGTCCCATCTAAACCAAACAGGAGGGACTTTTAGGGACTAAAAGTGGGCATTTGGGACTAAAGAAAGAAGACCCCGAGGGAGAGTCTTTTAGGGACTTTTTTCCAATATTTTCCCCTGCCACGCATTGCACCTTGTCTCTATTACTTCATTACTAGGGGTAACATGGTCTTTTAGCATGTCATTTAATAACCTCTAGTCCTTGTTTAGTCCCTGGAACCAAGCAAGTAGGGACTAGGGAGTTTTTAACCAAACAGGGCCTTAGATTAACAACAGCTAAAGAGTTGCACGGGACAGTGGACGCACTAGCACGATGTGCATCTACACATGTACTGGGGTGATGCACAGTCTGTTGCAACAAAGAACATACAACCAAGGAGCATATTTGTGTTGGTCCCAGTTTTGTTATCTTTAGACACCTTTCCCTATGTGAGCGCAGCAAATCTAGTCCTGCTCAAACTCCACAGCCTTGTCCCCCAAAACAAAAGATCAGTTTGTTACAGATGTGTGTACTACGTTTGTCATTGTTTTCCCTTTTCGACCAACGTAGGTGCTGGATAGCCAGTCTGTACTAGTACTTTCCCCACTTCCTTTTCTCTGTGAACCACGTCCTAGATTTATGCTATACAACTTTCCCCACTACTTTCACCCATTCCTGTCCTCTTTGAACCACGTCTTAGATTCATGCGATACAACTTTCCCCACAACTTTCCCCTTCCTTTCCTTTTTGAGCCACGTCCTAGATTCATGCTATACAACTTTTCCCACTACTTTCCCCCATTCCTTTCCTCTTTGAACCATGTCCTAGATTCATGCTATACAACTTTCCCCACTACTTTCCTTTTTGATCCAACACCTAGATTCGAGTGCAGAAGCGGAAAAAGCCCACATGCAGCTAGAGAAATGCATGTGGAATAAGTAAATTATACCTTAAGGTTCTTGGGGTGTGGTTCGGTGGGCGACCGGAGGCCGTTCGACCCACACTATGTATGACGGTGAAGAAGAAGGGGTCAGAGGCCCTCCCACGCTGCCGCTGGGTGAGAGTGAACAGCTGCGCCGGTAGTGGATTCCCTCCTCCCTCGCCGACGGCGACAGCGTTAAGCCTCCTTCCCTTCCCGGCGGACGGATCCTGCCGGCTCTTTGACCAGCAGTGAGGGGAGAGAGAGAGGCCAACGAAGTCTTGTTTAGATCTGGAGAGGGTGAGAGAGTGTGAAGAGAGCAACTACAAGCAGACCAGTAGTGAGGGGAGAGAGAGAGAGGCCAACGAAGTCTTGTTTAGATCTGGAGAGGGTGAGAGAGTGTGAAGAGAGCAACTACAAGCGCTGAGGCTCCAGCGTGTATATATATACTGGAGAGAGTGTGAAGAGTGCAAACCCTAGAAAACAAGCACCGAGGCTGCAGCCTATACGTGATGAGGTGATTATACAGTCACTACGAGATCGTATAGCTCCGTATCCATCCATTTATCCAGTCAAAGAATCCTCCTGGCACGAATTATGCTCAAGTGTAGTTATCAAACCCGAGACCTCAAGTTTGATGAGCAAACAGGCTAACCAGCTACACAACCCTCCTGTTATGTTCAACGAGAGGAAAATAACCTTTTATACATTCCTGCATTCGTGTGACAAGCATGTCGTGTTTTTGTGTGTGGGAGTCATTGGGATTTAAATCATAATCAAGTCATGTGGCTTTGGTGGTAAGACTATCCACAGTGGTGCAGAAATGATGCAGCCTTAGTCACCTTACCTCTCTCCACGTAGTACGTTGGGTCCCACCAGTCAGCGGTGAAACAAACAAATTAAGAAAAATTAAAAGCACCAACGGTGTATCTTACCTCACACATCTCGCTACTGCTTGGGGACACTGTCCAATTGATTCCTTTGTTCGCTCACGTACTATTTTAAGTGAATCCTTATTATAACATGCACACAATTTTGGGCACTTGTATTCGACCTAAGTCAGTGTGCCACCGTATCTCGTACGACTCCCTCTGTCTAGGTGTAATAAGTCACGTCAGAAGGTGCAGCAGGACCAAGGTGCAAGTAGATTGGAGGAGAAGGAGAAACTTGACCGGTCATTCCTCCAATCAAAGCCCTGATTTCTATCTCTAAACGCAACAGTTAATCCAAACAACTAAGAGATGCCGTTTTAGCTACCATGCAGGGCCACGTATTAACTCACATGCAAACCGACTTTGATTTCTTGACTAATCAACGCGTAGTTGTGCTCCATGCATTGGGTTTCCCGGGGAGATAACAAGGCAGAGTAAGGAGCGTTTTCTTACATTGCTTAGGCTAGTCATAGTGGTGAGTAACTTGGACTAGTACAACATGCATATGTTACTAGTCTATGTTACTACTACGCGAAGTTTGCCGTCGGAACCGAGATGATCTGGCTCTCCTGAGCTAGCAAGGTTTTTATAGCCCACCCAAGCTAGTTGGCCCACAAAAGCTAACATATTTTAATAGTTACAAATGCCTAACCTTGCCCGGCTATGCTATAAGCTATTCTTGCTAAGGATCCAAACGCTCCCTAAGTAACAATGCTCGCTAGCAACGAGGCCAGGAGGGGATTGAGATGCGAAGTTAATGGACGACGCCTAAACATTTTGGGAATATCTGATTTCCGTAGGATGACTTAACACCTAGATGGAGGGAGTACTACTCCTCAGTCCAGGTTTGATGGAATATTTGTCACCTCTTATCTTCTTGTACGTACTCCATTTGTATCTCACTTCCTGTGGCTTCGCACTCGCATGATTTTCCTATTCTACGAACCTGTGTGTGCGTGTGCGTGTGTGTGTTTAACAGCATGTGTGTGTTAGAGAGAGCGACAGATCAACCTACTCCTATAGAGAGATGGTGTGTAGTGTACGATTTTAGCCGCCAGAGTCGGTGCATCCTCTCGTTTCCGGGCGTCCGGTAGGGATAGGCGGACAGCTGCCATGCCCGCTCCTGACCAGCCTGGCCCACCCAAAGCCCCTCCATCGCCCGCGCGCGCTTCCCGCCCGAAACGGTTAGTGTCGCATTCATGCCCGGGCAGAGCGGACGTGACCTCTCACTGGCTCCTGCGTTGAAGGGAGAAGCGGATTCAAGAGTGATGGTTGCTTCATCCGTCCAACTTACTGCTGGGTCTATGTGATTTGACGGCTCATTGGTCATTACTACTGAGGTGGTAGGACTGCTGGATGTCCCACCCTTTCGGTGAAAGGAGGTACTAATAGATTACAATTTTCTCCATTCTTACGGCAGAGGAGTGCAAGAGCAGTGAAAACACGTAAGCTCAGTTGTCGGCGTTCTAGGGACGGGGGTCCCCAGACTTGCCTGCCTGCGGTTCGCTGCGTGGCTAAGCCAGCAGGCCGTACGGCCCATCTTCCTCGGCAAGGCATCCAAGACCCTCGCGAGGGGCCAAGCCTCGTGAGGCGGATGACACAAGACCTCCTCTGGAGTAGCCTAGTCAGGCAGGCTCGCGAGGAGCAGAGATATCAAGGCGAGGCAAACCTCACAAGGATCTCGTGACATGAGCCATGATGATCGACACCAGGTGGGCGCCAGGCGGGCGCCAGCGCGCGCAGTGTCCTTGTTTCCTCTTTGGTGCTAAGGAGGCCCGCGTAGGCGAGGAGTGCCGAGGCATCAGCAAAAGGTTGCCATTTTGGTGCAACAAGACCAGGACCAGAAGGACGGCAAGACGGAGGTCATCGTGGAGCTCGAGACGGCATCACCACCAGAGCCTTTTGCAGGCAGAGACCACCTTTTGTCGAGATGGCTTGTACTAGCTGTCCCCTTCAAATTTGCCCGCCATTGTTGGCTCCCTTCCCGCTCAGTATTTGGGAAGAGGACTAGGGCCTCTATAAATAGGGTAGGCAGGGCGGACGGATTCAGCCCACTCTCACCCACACAAGTTAGCCAAGCACAAGAACACCTCAACCTCAGGAGGTTGTTCTCCCCCTTGTATTGTTCATCATCAGCCCAAGAGGCAATCCACCACCATCACACTGGAGTAGGGTATTACACCACAACGGTGGCCCGAACTAGTATAAATCTTGTGTCTTTCTGTGTTGCGAGTTCGTCGAGTTCGTCCGCAAGATCTTAGCGAGCTAGGGCGTAGATTGGTGGGAGGAAAAGACTTCGTGCGAACCCCAGTATTCGAACCTTAAGGGTTTGCCGGAACCCCACATCCAACATTTGGCGTGCTAGGTAGGGGTGCGCCGTAGCTTCCCCTCCGTCGATCTGCGCTCCGTCACCACCGCGCTTCGCCCACATGGCAGGCGCCCTGCCGCCGACTCCGACGGTCAGCGTTGACAACGGGGCAGGGGGCTCCGAGCCCGGGTCCCCGCCCTGCGGCGGGTGCAGTGGCCGCCCAACTTCAGGCTGGAGATACCGCCACGCTACGACGGCGTAGCGGACCAATCAGCTTTCCTGCTGGCGTACGAGGAGGCCGTCCTCGAAGCCAGCGGTGACGACAAGGTCATGGCCAACTAGCTTCCCATGGCCCTCGCCGGCGAGCCACGCGCCTGGCTACTTAACCTTCCCGGATCCACGGTGGCATCTTGGGAGGAGCTCCGCGACCTCTTCACTGCTCGCAAAGCCTGCCCTCAAGACCTGTTCCCACTCCCGCGCATCGACCAGATTGTTGACTCCACCGCCGAGTGTGACCTGCTGTGCTTCTGGATGCGTTCTCAGGGTATCATCAAATCAAGATGGCGGTGGAAGATATGGAGAAGACGGCCTTCCTGACACAATGTGGGGTGTACTGCTACACCTGCATGCCCTTCGGGCTGTGCAACGCGGGCGCGACCTTTCGGCGGTTGATGCACATCGCTCTGGGGCGGCAACTCGGGAGGAACGCAGAGGCTTACGTCGATGACATAGTGGTCGAGTCTCGCAAGGCAGGGACATTGATTCATGACTTGGAGGAGACCTTTGAGAGCCTGCGCCAAGTGAACTTGAGGCTCAACCTGGAGAAGTGCGTGTTCGGTGTCCCCTCCGGCAAGCTATTGGGATTCCTCGTATCCCACAGGGGGATCGAGGCGAACCCGGAGAAGTTCAAGGCTATCAAGGACATGAGCCATAGACCCTCAAAGAGATGCAGAAGCTAGCAGGGTGGGTGACCGCGTTAGGGCATTTCATCTCCAAACTGGGAGAGCGCGCCTTACCATTCTTCAAACTCATGAAGAGGAAGGGCCCGTTCGAGTGGAACCCGGAGGTCGACCGGGCCTTACAAGACCTCAAGAAATACCTTACTAGCACCCTAGTGATGGTGGCGCCACGGCCCCTCGAGCCTCTGATACTCTACCTTGCTGCCACCCCGTACTCTGCCAGCGTGGCGTTGGTGGTGGTTTGGGAGGAGCGCCAAGCCAAGGGCGCGCCCCGCCAGGCCAAGGTTGAAGTAGCGCGGGGTCAGGAAGCCGCAGCAAAGGCATAAGCGGTGGAAGGCCAAGCTCAGCAGGGCGGCGTCGCAGGAGCTCCTGAGGACAGTCGGGTCTCAGGGACCCTTCCACCTCAGGATATGCCCCAGTCTCCGCAGGACCCAAGCCTTGACAGCGTGCCAGCCATCGTCGAATATCCGGTGTACTTTGTCAGCACCGTACTATGGGATGCGAGAGCGTGCTATGTAACACCCCGGATGTAACTTTCCCAATTTGTACTCCACCTCTTGCCGTTTCCGGCGTTAAGTTATATTTATTCCTCGGGTTCGGGTCTTTGTCTCCGTGTGTTGTTGTCTTTGTCATGCATCTCATATCATGTCATCATGTGCATTGCATTTGCATACGTGTTTGTCTTATGCATTCGAGCATTTTTCCCGTTGTCCGTTTTGCATTCCGGCGCTTCGTTCTCCTCCGGTGGTCATCTCTAGCTTTCTTTCGTGTGTGGGGATTAAACATTTCCGGATTGGACCGAGACTTTCCAAGCGGCCTTGGTTTACTACCGGTAGACCGCCTATCAAGTTTCGTATCATTTGGACTTCGTTTGATACTCCAACGGTTAACCGAGGGACTGAAAAGGCCTCGTGTGTGTTGCAGCCCAACACCCCTCCAATTTGGCCCAAAACCCACCAAACTCTGCTCCATATCCTAGAGCGTTCAATCACGATCATGTGGCCGAAAACCGCACCTCATTTGGACTCTCCTAGCTCCACTTATGCCTATAAATACACCCCCTCCGTTTTCGGATCTCCCCTCTCCCCGAAACCCTAAAAAAATCCCCAGATCCGCCGCCGGACGTGTCCGGACGAGCCGGAAAACGTCCGGATCCCTCCGCCGCCTCTCCCGAGCCGACATGTGGCGCGCCGCCCTCCACCCGCCGCCGGCCCGCGAGCCCGTCCCCGGCCCTCGAAGCCCATCGGCCTCCCGCCGCCGCCTGGGTGCCCGCGCCGCCCGACCGGCCTCGCGCTGCCGACGCGCCGCCCGACCGGCCTTGCGCCGCCGCCGCTCCGCCCGAGCAGGCGAGCTCCGCCCGCCTCGCCTCCTCCTCGCCTCACCCGCCTCGACGCCGGCGACGCCGCCGCTGCCGCCTGCTCGCCGCGCCGCTCCCGCCGGAAGCCGCCGCCGCCGCCGCCCCGACCGCTCCGGCCGACCTACCTCCTCTCTGGCGAGACCCCGACGCCGGCGACCTCGGACCCGCCTCCCGTGAACAGTGCAGCGTCGCGCCTCGGTTTCCGTGCGAACCCTAGATCCAGTTCCAGAGGTTCTTTTTTTTTTGCTAAGTCCCTAGATTTTAACTCCATATGCTCCTGTTCGAGGCCCCGTAACTTTGCATCCGTAGCTCCGATTTGGGCATATAGCATATCAAAATGTTCGTCTCGATGAGTACATCATTTCGTTCCATTGCATCATTTTCATTTGAGTGCATCTTGATGCCCGCAATGCTGTTAGAAGGAGGCTTCGTGAGTTAATTGTCAGATCTGCTAGTTCATCTTAGACTTTTGTCATTTTTGCCATGATTATTGTGTGCATGATATGCCTATGAGTCCTTCATATGTTTTGTTAAGGATTTTGTTATCTTTCCAGAGGTGCAACCCATGAATTTTTAGGATGTGTGTGGTGACTTGTGCAAGCTTGCAAAGTGAGGCACCCGGTGAATCTGTTTTCAGAGACTTAATAGTTTTCACAAAGTCTGGGATTATTTAGTTCATGATGCCATATGTTTATGTTGTTTCCCACTGATCCGTGCCTCTTTTGAGGATAATCAGTAAAGGAGTTTTGTTAATCTTATAGTGCTCTACCCATCCATGACTTTGTTTGCAATTATGGAGCACCCTAGCTTGAGTCAATCGAGCTCTACTTTTGCTTCGTTGTGAATCTGGGCAGATCGTCAACTTGTTTGCGAGTTTGCCGATGTTATTGTAGTTGATCTGTGCATGCTATGCCATTGTTCTTGCCATGTCTAGCTTGTATTTTATGCCTTCTTAAGGGATGTATGCTTGTCTTGCCATGACTTGCACCGTGGTGAGTGCATCGAGCTCATAAACATGCCTTCGTGAGTTATGTTTTTGCTATGTTCGTGTGCTTGTTAGTATATTTTGTGATCCCTTTTGGCTCAAGGTCACTAAGGGACTTTTGTTAAGCTTGTTGAGTAGTTCCATGCCATGTCTTTCTTTGTCATGTTAAGGTCCAGTAGCATGTTGTTTTGTTGCTCCGAAGAGGGCTTCATGATCTGAAATTTCAGACAAATGTTAATTCCACTAAGTCTGAGATCTGTTTTGCATTTGCGTTTTTGCCATGCTTGTTTGAACCTCATAATGGATGATTTGGCTGTAGCTCAGTGCTAGACTTTTGTTAAGCATCTTGTGTGCATCCCTGACATGTTTTTTGTTGTCATGTTTGGTGGCTGTAGCATGTTCATCTCATTGCATTTAGATGCCTACTTGCTGTAAATCGCAGACCGGTGCCATTTTTGAATCGCTTGCCGTTTCCAAACCGTAACTCCGATTCCGGCGTTCTTTATATCGTTTTCAAGCGATTTCATCTCATATTTCCAGTGGAACCCTTGGAATTCCATGTTGAGGCCAGGTTCATGCATTTCCTGTCATATCTTGCATTTTGCATCCCGCATAGCATATCATCATTGCATCATATCGCTTGATCCTTGCACGTGGTTGATTGTGTCCTTGTTGCTTGTTTGTCTTGTTTGGGTAGAGCCGGGAGACGAGTTCGCTACCGAGGAGCCCGTTGAGTTTGCTTGCGAGGATCCAGTCAACTCTGACAACTGTGCAGGCAAGATGATCATACCCTCGAAATCACTACTATCTTTGCTATGCTAGTTTGCTCGCTCTTTTGCTATGCCATTGCTACGATGCCTACCACTTGCTTGCAAGCCTCCCAAATTGCCATGTCAAACCTCTAACCCACCATGGTCCTAGCAAACCGTTGATTGGCTATGTTACCGCTTCGCTCAGCCCCTCTTATAGCGTTGCTAGTTGCAGGTGAAGATTGGAGGCCGTTCCTTGTTGGAACATCATTTATTTACTTGTTGGGATATCATTATATTGCTATGTTATCTTAATGCATCTATATAATTGGTAAAGGGTGGAAGGCTCGGCCTCTCGCCTAGTGTTTTGTTCCACTCTTGCCGCCCTAGTTTCCGTCATATCGGTGTTATGTTCCCGGATTTTTGCGTTCCTTAAGCGATTGGGTTATAATGGCAACCCCTTGATATTTCGCCTTGATTAAAGCTTTTCCAGCAATGCCCAACCTTGGTCTTACCATTCGCCACCTAGCCTTTTCTTTCCCTTGGGTTCTGCAGACTCAAGGGTCATCTTATTTTAACCCCCCCCCCCCTCGGGCCAGTGCTCCTCTGAGTGTTGGTCCCACTGAGCGATGTCCGGGGGCTACCAGGGGCAACTCTGGGCTGGCCTACCCGACGTCTTGCTCATCTGAGTGTGCCCTGAGAAAGAGATATGTGCAGCTCCTATCGGGATTTGTCGGCACATTCGGGCGGTGTTGCTGGTCCTGTTTTAACCTGTCGAAGTGTCTTGAGTTACCGAGATACCGAGTCTGATCGGAACGTCTTGGGAGGAGGTCTATTCCTTCGTTGACCGTGAGAGCTTGTCATGGGCTAAGTTGGGACTCCCCTGCAGGGATTGAACTTTCGAAAGCTGTGCCCGTGGTTATGGGCAGATGGGAATTTGTTAATGTCCGGTTGTAGATAACTTGAACCTTAATTAATTAAAATGAATCAACTGAGTGTGTTACCGTGATGGCCTCTTCTCAGCGGAGTCCGGGAAGTGGACACGGTGTTGGAGTAATGTTTGCGTAGGTTGCTCTCTAGTTTCTCGCCCGCGCTTTGCCTTCTCTTCTTGCTCTCCTTTGCGAATAAGTTAGCCACCATATATGCTAGTCGCTTGCTGCAGCTCCACATATATTTGCCTTTCCTTTCCTATAAGCTTAAATAGTCTTGATCGCGAGGGTGCGAGATTGCTGAGTCCCTGTGGCTCATAGATTACTATTACACCAGATGCAGGGCTTGATGATTCCGCTCCAGGAGACGCGTATGAGCTAACGTGGGAGTTCGACGAAGACTCTCAACGATACTATGTCTCTTTTCCCGATGATCAGTAGTGGTGCCCAGTTGGGGGTGATTGGGACCGTGTCGCATGTTGGGTTCTCTTTTATTTTGGCGCCGTAGTCGGGCCATGAGTGTTTGGATGATGTAATGTTATTTAATTGATTGATTTGGCGAGTGTAAGCCAACTATGTTATCTCCCTTTTATTATCATATTACATGGGATGTTGTGAAGATTGCCTAACTTGCGACATATGCCTTCAATGCGATTATGTCTCTAAGTCGTGCCTCGACACGTGGGAGCTATAGTCGCATCAAGGGTGTTACAAGTTGGTAATCAGAGCCTTCCCCGACCTTAGGAGCCCCATTCCTTGATCGTTTTTAGCGGCCGAGTTGTGTCTAGAAAAATGTTTTGAGTCAATTAGGAATTATATATTGGAGAGTTTAGGAATTCTTTTACTTCCCAGTCTCCTCATCGCTCTTGTTAGGCATCCTGACGTAGAGTTTTGACTCTTCTCTTCTCAAATTTCACTCAAAAAAATTTAGGATCACGCGAGTATCTTGGAATCGTTCCGATGGCTTATGATGAGAATACTGTCTTGGTGCCTCCTGTTAGGGGTTTAGTGGAAGTGTCCCGGGGAGTTGAGCTCTGAGGTGTTTTCATCATAATTTTATCATTGCAATTCTGGAATACTTGAGATATGTTCGCCGACATCGAAAATCTCTTTTATGCAGTTCGTTGGTGAGATAACCTCGACGCCACCCAGTACTGGGGCGGGAGTTCGGGAGTATCGCCATAACTCGTATAACGGATGCTTTTCGAAGGTTGAGGTAGATGGTTTCCGAAGTTTTCTTGGTTATCTGTTGAAGGATGGATACAGCTGGATGTAGGATTTGCTAGTTTTGGGTGAGATATTATGCTTCCCCTGTATCCCCAACACCTGATTGCATAACCGGAAAAGTTCGGGAGTTTCATAGGTGGGAATTCTAGTAGCTCTAGTTCTTCTTCCACGGATATTGGTTTGAGATTGGGATTTCTTACCGATTATTCGTTCTTGATCTGTACCTTGTTGATTTATTTCTCTACCTTAATTCTATGTGGCTTCTCAATTTATGGATATGTGACCATTTCAAGAGGAATGCATTCGTTCATTTTGTTCGGATGTGAAGACTATATGTTGCAATTTTCATTCCGTTGGATTCAGCTTCAATATTTATCTGTCTATGTGCTAATGGTGGTCACCCTCTTCAGGATGGCTCCTCCAACGCGCACGACTCCGAATCCTAATCCACCACCACCTCCACCTCCTCCAGAGGCATGGCAAGCTGTGATGGCCGCAACCAATGCAAATACACAGTTGATCATGCAAATTCTTCAAGAGCGCAATCAAGGCAGTCAAGGGAATCAAGGCAGCAATCAGAGTCACTTTGCTACACTCAACCAGTTCCTTGCTAATGGGCCAAATACTTTCAGCAATTGTGTTGAAGCAACCAATGCTGATGATTGGCTTATGGATCTGTGCAAGCATTTCGAGTGCAGTAACATCAGGCCTGAGGACTTTGTCAAGTTCGCTTCCTTCCAACTCAAAGATCAAGCTGCAGAATGGTTCCAGCAGTACAAGGACTCCAGAGGTGGACGTGTTATCACTTGGGATGATTTCCGTCGAGATTTCCGAGCTCATCATATTCCGCAGAGCGTGGTTGAAAGCAAGCGTGAGGAATTCCGCAATCTGAAGCAAGGCTCTTTGTCTGTCTATGACTACAACAAGTTGTTCCAGAAGCTCGCCCGCTTTGCCAAGCAGGACGTGCCTGATGAGAAGAGCATGATATATCAGTTCAGGGGTGGTCTCAGAGAAGAAATTTAGCTCGCTCTTGTCCTCTTTGAGCCCTTGAGGTACGATGAGTTCTACAACATGGCACTGAAGCAAGAGGCTGCTCAGTTGAGGTGTGATGCTTCCAAGAAGCGAGTCAGAGATGTTACTCCTTCTTCCTCTACTCAAGTGGCCAAGCAGCAGAAGTTTTGGCTTCCTCCTCCTCCGTTCCGTCAGCCGTATCGGCAGAAGAGCAAAGGTGGCAGTGGTTCTTCCCACCCACCCAACCCTGGCTTTCAGAACAAGACTTCGTCTCAAGCTCCAAGATCGAGTGCTTCGTATCACCGTCCGCTTTCAGAGGTCACGTGCAACAAGTGCCAACAGAAGGGTCACTATGCCAACAAGTGTTTCAACCAGAGGCGTCTTCCTCCTCCTCCTCCTGTCAGATCGGCAAGTACAGCTATGGTCAAGCATAACCCCAAGTCCGCCAAGGTCAACTTGCTGAATGCAGCTCAGGCAGAGGAATCACCAGATGTGATCATGGGTAACCTTCCTGTTAATGACATTCCCGCAAGAGTTCTTTTTGACACTGGTGCATCTTTATCATTTTTGTCGAAGCCTTTTGCATCCATGCATGATGTGCATACTATTGATTTACCTAAGCCGATAGCGGTTTCTTCTCCGGGTTTGTTCATGAACACCAAAATGATGGCTCCGGATGTTACTATCACATTGGGCGACTACAAGTTCCTTTCTTCTCCTATGGTGCTTGGTAACTCAGATATTGATCTTATTCTCGGAATGGATTGGCTTTCTAAGCACAAGGCTCAGCTTGATTGTGCAGCAAGGCAGATTCAATTGACTCATTCGTCTGAAGATGTAATTGTCTTTGCCGCCCGTGATGATACCATTCGTCTATTTTCTCTCAATGAGAAGGGTGAATTGGATGCCATCTCTCAAATTCCAGTCGTTTGCGAATATCAAGACGTCTTTCCAGAAGAGCTCCCAGGAATGCCTCCGCACGACCAGTTGAATTCGTTATTGAACTTGAGCCTGGCACGGAACCTGTGTGCAAGCGTCCTTACAAGCTCGGACCTGAAGAGTTGAAGGAGCTGAAGAAGCAACTCGATGAGCAAGAGAGAATGGGTCTGATCCGACCTAGTTCTTCTCCGTGGGGTTGTGGTGTTCTTTTTGTGAAGAAGAAGGATGGAACGGACCGACTTTGTGTTGATTACCGTCCGGTGAACAAGAATACCATCAAGAACAAATACCCACTTCCAAACATCAATGAGCTGTTCGAACAACTCAAAGGTGCCCAAGTATTCTCCAAGCTTGATCTCCGTATGGGTTATCACCAGATTCGCATTCGTGAAGAAGATATTCCCAAGACAGCATTCAGAACAAGCTTTGGTTCATATGAATACATTGTCATGTCTTTTGGCCTCGCCAACGCTCCTCCGACGTTCTCTCGCATGATGAACTTCATCTTCAACGCCTACACCAATGACTTCGTTTTGGTCTATCTCAACGAAATTATGGTTTTCTCCAAGAACAAGGAAGATCATGCCAAGCATTTGCGTTTGGTTCTTGATAAGCTGAGAGAACATCAGTTCTACGCCAAGTTCTCCAAGTGTGAATTTTGGCTTGATGAGGTTCTTTATCTTGGTCATATCATCTCTGCCAAGGGCATTGCCGTGAATCCTGAGAAGGTGTCTGCAATTGTGAATTGGGAACCTCCTCAGAACGTGAAGCAACTCCGCAGTTTTCTCAGTCTCGCAAGCTATTGCCGAAGATGCGTTGAAAACTTTTCCAAGATCGCGAAGCCTCTCTCTAATCTTCTCCAGAAGCACGTCAAGTACGTTTGGTCTCCGGAGTGTGACATTGCTTTCAACATTTTGAAAGAGAAGTTGATCACTGCTCCAGTTCTGACTCCACCTGATGAATCTAAGCCGTACGAGGTCTTTTGTGATGCCTCTCTCCAAGGTCTTGGCGAAGTATTGATGCAAGAGAAGAAAGTTGTTGCTTATACATCTCGCCAGTTGAATCCTAATGAGAAGAACTACCCCACTCATGATCTCGAGTTGGCGGCAGTTGTGCATGCTCTTTTGACTTGGAGACATCTTCTATTGGGAAGAAAAGTGGACATTTTCACTGATCACAAGAGTCTCAAGTACATCTTCACTCAGCCTAATCTCAACCTCAGGCAAACTCGATGGGTCGAAATGATTCAAGAGTATAATCCGAGTATCGAGTATACTCCAGGCAAGGCCAATGTGATTGCTGACGCTTTAAGCAGAAAGGCCTACTACAACAGTCTGATTCTTAAGCCTTATCAACCCGAGCTTTGTGAAGCTTTCCGCAAACTGAATCTGCAGGTTGTTCCTCAAGGTTTCCTCGCCAACCTTAAAGTCTCTCCTACCTTAGAAGACCAGATTCGCCAAGCCCAGCTTCTTGATGCTATGGTGAAAAAGGTGAAGATTGGGATTGCCAAGAGTCAGTCCAAGTACAAGTGCTACCGCCTTGATGACAAGGACACTCTTTTCTTCGAGGATCGTATTGTTGTTCCCAAAGGTGAACTTCGTAAAGTGATCATGAACAAGGCTCACAATTCTCTCCTCTCCATCCACCCTGGGAGCACGAAGATGTATCAGGACCTTAAGCAATCCTATTGGTGGACTCGAATGAAGCGCGAGATCGCTCAATTCGTGAATGAATGTGATGTCTGCAGAAGAGTGAAGGCAGAACACCAAAGGCCAGCAGGTCTCCTCCAACCTCTTGCCATTCCAGAATGGAAGTTTGACCACATTGAAATGGACTTTGTGACTTGGTTTCCTAAGTCCAAGCGTGGCGATGATGCTATATTCGTTGTCATCGACAAGCTCACCAAAGTGGCTCATTTTCTGCCTATCAAAGAGTTGATCACTGCAGCTCAATTGGCGGAACTCTATACCTCTCGCATTGTCTCTCTGCACGGTATTCCTCAAGTGATCTCTTCAGACCGTGGCAGCATCTTTACCTCGAAGTTTTGGGATTCTTTCTAGAAGGCCATGGGCACCAACATCCGGTTCAGCACAGCTTTCCATCCTCAAACAAGCGGTCAAGTCGAGCGTGTCAACCAGATTCTTGAAGATATGCTCAGGGCTTGTGTGATCTCCTTCGGCATGAAGTGGGAGGATTGTCTTCCTTATGCTGAATTCTCCTACAACAATAGTTTTCAAGCAAGTTCGGGCAAGGCCCCTTTTGAAATTCTGTATGGCAGGAAGTGCCGTACCCCCCTCAACTGGTCTGAAACCGGTGAACGTCAGCTTTTGGGTAATGACTTAATCACAGAGGAAGAAGAAATGTGCAAAGTCATTCGAAATAACCTCAAAGCAGCCCAATCCCGCCAGAAGAGCTACTATGATAGTAAGCACCGTGATTTGGCTTTCGAGATCGGGGATCATGTTTACCTCCGCGTCTCTCCTATGAAAGGTACTCGTCGCTTCGGTATCAAAGGGAAGCTTGCCCCTAGATACGTGGGACCTTTCAAGATTGTCAGCAAGAGAGGCGACCTCGCCTATCAACTCGAGCTTCCTTCAAACTTTGCAAATGTTCATGACGTGCTCCATGTCTCTCAGCTTCGAAAGTGCTTCAAGACTCCTGACCGCACCGTCAACTTCGAGGACATTGAGCTCCAAGAAGATCTCTCTTATCGTGAGCACCCAGTTGCTATTCTTGAAGAGACTGAACGCAAGACTCGCAACAAGTCAATCAAATTTCTCAAAGTCAAGTGGTCACACCGTTCCGACCGTGAAGCTACCTGGGAATGCGAGGATCACCTCCGTTCTGAGTACCCGGCGTTCTTTCAGTCCTAGATCTCGGGACGAGATCCTTTCGTAGTGGTGGAGTGTTGTAACACCCCGGATGTAACTTTCCCAATTTGTACTCCAACTCTTGCCGTTTCCGGTGTTAAGTTATATTTATTCCTCGGGTTCGGGTCTTTGTCTCCGTGTGTTGTTGTCTTTGTCATGCATCTCGTATCATGTCATCATGTGCATTGCATTTGCATACGTGTTTGTCTTATGCATTCGAGCATTTTTCCCGTTGTCCGTTTTGCATTCCGGCGCTTCGTTCTCCTCCGGTGGTCATCTCTAGCTTTCTTTCGTGTGTGGGGATTAAACATTTCCGGATTGGACCGAGACTTTCCATGCGGCCTTGGTTTACTACCGGTAGACCGCCAGTCAAGTTTCGTATCATTTGGACTTCGTTTGATACTCCAACAGTTAACCGAGGGACCGAAAAGGCCTCGTGTGTGTTGCAGCCCAACACCACTCCAATTTGGCGCAAAACCCACCAAACTCTGCTCCATGTCCTAGAGCGTTCGATCACGATCGTGTGGCCGAAAACCGCACCTCATTTGGACTCTCCTAGCTCCACTTATGCCTATAAATACACCCCCTCCGTTTTCGGATCTCCCCTCTCCCCGAAACCCTAAAAAAAATCCCCAGATCCACCGCCGGACGTGTCCGGACGAGCCGGACAACGTCCGGATCCCGCCGCCGCCTCTCCCGATCCGACACGTGGCGCGCCGCCCCCCACCCGCCGCCGGCCCGCGAGCCCGTCCCCGGCCCCTGAAGCCCATCGGCCTCCCGCCGCCGCCTGGGTGCCCGCGCCGCCCGACCGGCCTCGCGCCGCCGCCGCTCCGCCCGAGCCGGCGAGCTCCGCCTGCCTCGCCTCCTCCTCGCCTCGCCCGCCTCGACGCCGGCGACGCCGCCGCTGCCGCCCGGTCGCCGCGCCGCTCCCGCCGGAAGCCGCCGCCGCCGCCGCCCCGACCGCTCCGGCCGACCTACCTCCTCTCCGGCGAGACCCCGACGCCGGCGACCTCGGACCCGCCCCGACCGCTCTTTGTTTGCAATTATGGAGCACCCTAGCTTGAGTCAATCGAGCTCTACTTTTGCTTCGTTGTGAATCTGGGCAGATCATCAACTTGTTTGCGAGTTTGCCGATGTTATTTTAGTTGATCCATGCATGCTATGCCATTGTTATTGCCATGTCTAGCTTGTATTTTGTGCCTTCTTAAGGGATGTATGCTCGTATTGCCATGACTTGCACCGTGGTGAGTGCATCGAGCTCG
Source organism: Triticum urartu (assembly GCF_003073215.2). Classification (NCBI taxonomy): domain Eukaryota; kingdom Viridiplantae; phylum Streptophyta; class Magnoliopsida; order Poales; family Poaceae; genus Triticum; species Triticum urartu. The sequence goes on along the minus strand of NC_053024.1, from coordinate 195,803,113 downwards.
TAAACATGCCTTCGTGAGTTATGTTTCAGCATGTCCCAGTTTTCACTAAGTCTGAAAACTGATTATGTTTTTTCTATGTTCGTGTGCTTGTTAGTATATTTTGTGATCCCTTTTGGCTCAAGGTCACTAAGGGACTTTTGTTAAGCTTGTTGAGTAGTTCCATGCCATGTCTTTCTTTGTCATGTTCAGGTCCTGTAGCATGTTGTTTTGTTGCTCCGAAGAGGGCTTCATGATCTGAAATTTCAGACAAGTGTTAATTTCACCAAGTCTGACATCTGTTTTGCATTTGCGTTTTTGCCATGCTTGTTTGAACCTCATAATGGATGATTTGGCCGTAGCTCAGTGCTAGACTTTTGTTAAGAATCTTGTGTGAATCCCTGCCATGTTTTTTGTTGTCATGTTTGGTGGCTGTAGCATGTTCATCTCATTGCATTTAGATGCCTACTTGCTGTAAATCGCAGACCGGTGCCATTTTTGAATCGCTTGCCGTTTCCAAACCGTAACTCCGATTCCGGCGTTCTTTATATCGTTTTTCAAGAGATTTCATCTCATCTTTCCAGTGGCACCCTTGGAATTCCAAGTTGAGGCCAGGTTCATGCATTTACTGTCATATCTTGCATTTTGCATCCCGCATAGCATATCATCATTGCATCATATCGCTTGATCCTTGCACGTGGTTGATTGTGTCCTTGTTGCTTGTTTGTCTTGTTTGGGTAGAGCCGGGAGACGAGTTCGCTACCGAGGAGCCCGTTGAGTTTGCTTGCGAGGATCCAGTCAACTCTGACAACTGTGCAGGCAAGATGATCATACCCTCGAAATCACTACTATCTTTGCTATGCTAGTTTGCTCGCTCTTTTGCTATGCCATTGCTATGATGCCTACCACTTGCTTGCAAGCCTCCCAAATTGCCATGTCAAACCTCTAACCCACCATGGTCCTAGCAAACCGTTGATTGGCTATGTTACCACTTTGCTCAGCCCCTCTTATAGCGTTGCTAGTTGCAGGTGAAGATTGGAGGCCGTTCCTTGTTGGAACATCATTTATTTACTTGTTGGGATATCATTATATTGCTATGTTATCTTAATGCATCTATATACTTGGTAAAGGGTGGAAGGCTCGGCCTCTCGCCTAGTGTTTTGTTCCACTCTTGCCGCCCTAGTTTCCGTCATATCGGTGTTATGTTCCCGGATTTTTGCGTTCCTTACGCGGTTGGGTTATAATGGCAACCCCTTGATATTTCGCCTTGATTAAAGCTTTTCCAGCAATGCCCAACCTTGGTCTTACCATTCGCCACCTAGCCTTTTCTTTCCCTTGGGTTCTGCAGACTCAAGGGTCATCTTATTTTAACCCCCCCCCCCCTCGGGCCAGTGCTCCTCTGAGTGTTGGTCCCACTGAGCGATGTCCGGGGGCTACCAGGGGCAACTCTGGGCTGGCCTACCCGACGTCTTGCTCATCTGAGTGTGCCCTGAGAAAGAGATATGTGCAGCTCCTATCGGGATTTGTCGGCACATTCGGGCGGTGTTGCTGGTCCTTGTTTTAACCTGTCGAAGTGTCTTGAGTTACCGAGATACCGAGTCTGATCGGAACGTCTTGGGAGGAGGTCTATTCCTTCGTTGACCGTGAGAGCTTGTCATGGGCTAAGTTGGGACTCCCCTGTAGGGATTGAACTTTCGAAAGCCGTGCCCGCGGTTATGGGCAGATGGGAATTTGTTAATGTCCGGTTGTAGATAACTTGAACCTTAATTAATTAAAATGAATCAACTGAGTGTGTTACCGTGATGGCCTCTTCTCAGCGGAGTCCGGGAAGTGGACACGGTGTTGGAGTAATGTTTGCGCAGGTTGCTCTCTAGTTTCTCGCCCGCGCTTTGCCTCCTCTTCTCGCTCTCCTTTGCGAATAATTTAGCCACCATATATGCTAGTCGCTTGCTGCAGCTCCACATATATTTGCCTTTCCTTTCCTATAAGCTTAAATAGTCTTGATCGCGAGGGTGAGAGATTGCTGAGTCCCTGTGGCTCACGGATTACTATTACACGAGATGCAGGGCTTGATGATTCCGCTCCAGGAGACGCGTATGAGCTCAAGTGGGAGTTCGACGAAGACTCTCAACGATACTATGTCTCTTTTCCCGATGATCAGTAGTGGTGCCCAGTTGGGGGTGATTGGGACCGTGTCGCATGTTGGGTTCTCTTTTATTTTGGCGTCGTAGTCGGGCCATGAGTGTTTGGATGATGTAATGTTATTTAATTGATTGACGTGGCGAGTGTAAGCCAACTATGTTATCTCCCTTTTATTATCATATTACATGGGATGTTGTGAAGATTGCCTAACTTGCGACATATGCCTTCAATGCGATTATGTCTCTAAGTCGTGCCTCGATACGTGGGAGCTATAGTCGCATCGAGGGTGTTACATGCTACCCCATGCCCCAGAAACTCCTGCTCGCACTCCTGGTGTCCTCACGAAAGCTGCGACACTACTTCCAGGGCCACCCCATAAAGGTCGTCTCAGCCTACCCACTAGAAAGGATACTTAGGAGCCCTAACTCAGCCAGAAGGGTCGCAGAGTGGAACATCGAGTTGCAAGCGTTCCATTTGGAGTTCGGCACTACCAGGGTCATCAAGGGGGCCGCACTCGCTTACTTTGTGGCAGGATGGATGGATGCCCTGACACATGAGGAAGGAGAAGACTGGTCCACCTCCCCGGGAAGTGAGGGTCCGGACGGTTGGGTCATGTATTTTGGTGGCGCCTTCGCACACCAGGGCGCGGGGGCTGGAGCAATGCTCATCTCGCCCACCCAGGACAAGCTCTACTACGCCGTGCAACTCTGCTTTTAGCATGGTGAGAAGGTCTCCAACAACATCACAGAATACGAAGGCCTCATAGCTGGCCTGAAGGCTGCAGCGGCCCTAGGGGTGAAGCAACTCACCGTCAGAGGCGACTCACAACTCCTCATCAACTTCTCCAACAAGGTGTATGAGCCAAAGGACGAGCATATGGAGGCCTACCTCGCAGAGGTGCGCAAGATGGAGAAACAGTTCTCGGGCCTGGAACTACAGCACGTGCCCCGTGGCACCAACAAGGAAGCCGACGACATCGCCAGGAGAGCATCCAAGCGGCAACCTCAGGAGCCAGGCGTCTTTGAGGAGCGGCTCTTCAAGCCTTCATCTGCACCACCTCTTTCAAGCACGACTCAGCCTCGGGAGGAGCTCCCCCAGCCCCCGGCCACGGGAGCCCCGACCTGTGGACCGACCTCCGGAGCTCGGCTGCTCTTGGTGCTCGAGCCCCAGGAGGAATGCTGGACTAAGGAATTCAAGGAGTACTTGACGCACGGGACGTTGCCGGAGAAGGAAGAGGAGGCGGACTGCGAGGCCCGGCAAGCCACGGCATACTGTATCCAAGACGGCGAGTTATATAGGAAGCGACCGAACGGTGTCACATTGCGCTGCATATCCAGCGACCAAGGAAGGGAGTTGCTGATTGACATACACGGCAGGGACTGCGGACACCACTCGTCGTCACGGACCCTCGTCGGCAAGGTGTTCCGCAGTGGATTCTACTGGCCTACAGCACTCAACGACGCAACCGAGCTGGTGAAGTCTTGCGAAGCTTGCCAGTTCCACGCCTAGCAAATCCATCAACCTGCTCAGGGCCTTCAAACTATCCAACTCACATGGCTGTTCGCGGTCTGGGGGCTGGATATCCTAGGCCCGTTCCCACGGGCGCCAGGGGGCTACCGTTACCTCTACGTCGCCATCGACAGGTTCACCAAGTGGGCGGAAGTGGAAGCCGTCCGTACCATCCCAGCCAGCTCTGCTGTCAAGTTCATCAAGGGCCTCGTGAGCCGCTTCGGGGTCACCAATCGCATCATCACAGATAATGGTTCGCAGTTTACTAGCAACCTCTTCAAAACCTATTATGCTAACCTTGGAACGCAGATCTGCTACGCTTCGGTGGCCCACCCCAGGAGCAATTGTTAGGCCGAACGCGCTAACACGGAGGTCCTGAGGGGCCTCAAGACTAGGACCTTCAAGAAGAAGCTGGAGGCCTGCGGCAGGGGCTGGCACGACGAGCTCCAATCTGTATTGTGCTCCATCCGGACCACCGCCACCAAGCCAACGGGAGAGACTCCATTCTTCCTCGTCTACGAAGCTGAAGCGGTCCTCCCTCACGAGGTCAAGCATCGCTCCGCATGGGTCCTGGCGTTCGACGAAATGCAGCAGGATGCCACGCGGGGGATGGACCTCGTGTTGGGGGAGGAACGTCACCGTGAAGCTACGCTACAGGCTGCGAGGTACCAGCAAGCACTGCGGCGATACCACTGCCGCAATATCCGCTCCACTACACTCAAGATGGTGACCTAGTCCTGAGGCGGGTCCTCTCTAGGGAAGGGTTGCATAAGCTTTCACCAATGTGGGAGGGCCCGTTCAAGGTCGCCCACATCTCTAGGCCTGGCACCGTGCACCTGGAGACACAAAAGGGAGTACCAGTCCAAAACGCCTGGAACATCGAGCACCTCCAGAAGTTTTACCCATAAAGCAAGGGCCAGAGCCTGTGAAGCAAGGGCCAGAGCCTGTGAAGCAAGGCCCAGAGCCTGTGAAGTAAGGCCCAGAGCCTGAGAAGCAAGGCCCAAAGCCTGAGAAGCAAGGCCCAGAGCCTGAGAAGAAAGGCCCAGAGCCTGTGAAGAAGGCCTGGTGCCTGTGAAGAATCGCCGCCCGCGACACTCTCACTTAATAATGAGTTGGGGCTGTACACGCCCCGGAGTCTCAGGAGTGCCGGCCTCAGGCCCTAGGGCTCCCGCCCAGGCCTAGGGGCAGCACTTAGCTCCGCGCTGGTGAGCAGACTTGAAGACTAGATTAGGTGCCAGACGCGGCTTTTCATTTGCTTTCCGTATTTGGCTCCCTTTTCCATAATCAAAATTTTCTTTTTGGCATTCCTTGCTGATTTGACCCCCTCGCCTCTCGCTGCATTTTCCGGCTTGGGTTAGCTCATGTTCTCTCTCTCGCATGCCTCGCGAGGGGGCTGCGCAGGTGCCCTCGCGAGCATTTTCTCCCTTCTCTCCCTTCTCACGAGCCACCCTCGTTCGAGCCCAAAAGCTGCCGTGCCTCTCCTAGTCCGTGGCCCACGGGTACCGCGATACAATGCACCAGATCAGGGCCAGGGCGAATGGCAAATCTTTTAACACACTTCCAAACAAGCTTTTGCAGTTCCCGAGCAAATACAGGCCACCAAGGCAAGATGGACGCGAGGAAATGAGCACCTCGTGAGGAAGAGGGCGTTCCGGATATACCAGGTTAAGTTATCTTTGCACGAAATAACGACGCAACATGCACGGTGCCACAATCGAGGAGCCATAGTTCGATACACTCCCCACTGGGCCCAAACTGGTTACATTCTTGATGCATGAAAAAGAGTAAAACAAAAGCAGCGTTGCAGCAATCTACGGAGGCAGACCCCTAGCGGCACCCCGAGCCTAGCCGGCTCCTTCTTCGTGCTTCACGGAGGCGCGACGACGAGATGACCCACTGCCGCCTTCAAAGCGGGCGCGGTGGCGCGGCGGTTGGTCGTGGCCACTGCTGCTGGAGCTGTCACTGGAGGAAGAGCCGCCGTAGCTGGACAAGACACAGCCGCCCCCGAGGGCAGCCTCGCCCTCATCCTCGTCGCGACCGTCCCCGAGACCGAGCACCTCCTCACCATCGTTCGCCTCGGGATAGCACCCGGCGCGGCGACCATCTTCCCCAAACACCCTCACGAAGAGGGTTGATTCACCGTCGTACTTAAAGTGGAGGGCGCACCGCTGGTCCAAGCCGCGCGCGCGGGCGAACGTCTGCCAACCGCGGGCCAGGGCAATGTTGCCCGTGACAGAAGTCGCGACTGCAACCCAAGAGGCCTTGGTGCAGCACCATCTGCCTGCAGCCAGAGTCCGCCTGGACCAGAGGCCGGCAGCTCGTCGGCGAAGAAGCGCGGAAGTTGGAGCCAATTGCCGGTCGGATTCTCCGACCAGACGATAAACTCCGGCGACACTTCCACCATGTGGAAGCGCGGACGGGGGGGCCGCGCCACCAAAGCACACCTCCCCTCTTCAACTGGATCGCCATGGCTGGGACGATCCCCTCCGCGTGTCATGGCGCCGCTCCGACAGTGGGCCGCGGCAGGAGACGCGGCATGCTTGCGCGGATGGCCACATCCGCGCTTGGGGCCTTTCCCTTATCGGCGGCGGAGAGCTTCCTTCGTGGCGCCATTGGTGGCACGGCGAGCAATGGAGCGAGGAAAAAGAAGCAAGCAAGCAAGGAAGAGATGGGTAACGGGGGCTCAGCCCCCTCCCCATTTATAGCAAGAGAAGGCCAACCGACGCCTCCCACGATCGCAGGTAATGATGGTTTTCCTTGCATGTTGCAGGGACTTGTCAAGTCGTGCAGTTGTCGAGGCAGCGTGGGGAAGCGGAGACGCCCACGTCCAATCAACCGCCATGCGTCAACCGAGGCCGTAGGCTTTTGGGGCCGGCGGTGCTCCGTGCTTGACCCTTGGCTTCGCCGCGAAGCCAAGCCCGAGCGCACCTTGGGCCCAGGGGCTACTATCAGTGTTCTTGGGACGGGGGTCCCCATACTTGCCTGCTGCGGCCCACTGTGTGGCTAAGCCAGCAGGCCGTACAGCCCATCTTCATCAGCAAGGCATCCAAGACCCTTGCGAGGGGCCAAGCCTTTCAAGGCGGACCACACAAGACCTCCTCTGGAATGGCCTAGTCAGGCAGGCTAACGAGGAGCGGAGATATCAAGGCGAGGCAAACCTCACGAGGCTCTTGTGACGTGAGCCATGACGATCGATACCAGGTGGGCGCCAGGCGGGCGCCAGCTCGCACAGCGTCCTTGTTTCCTCTTTGGTGCTAGGAGGCCAACGCAGGCGAGGAGTACCAAGGCATCAGGCAATGGTTGCCATTTTGGTGCAACAAGACTAGGACCAGAAGGACGGCAAGACGGAGGTCATCATGGAGCCCGAGACGGCGTCACCACCAGAGCCTTTCACAGGCGGAGACCACCTTTTGTCAGGATAGCTTGTACTAGTTGTCCCCCTTCAAATTTGCCCGCCATTGTTGGCTCCCTTCCCGCACAGTATTTGGGAAGAGGACCAGGGCCTCAATAAATAGGACTAGCCACCACCGTAGGCAGGGAGGACGGATTCAGCCCACTCTCACCCACACAAGTTAGCCAAGCACAAGAACACCTCAACCTCAGGAGGTTGTTCTCCCCCTTGTATTGTTCATCATCAGCCCAAGAGGCAATCCACCACCATCACACTGGAGTAGGGTATTACACCACAACGGTGGCCCGAACCAGTATAAATCTTGTGTCTTTCTGTGTTGCGAGTTTTCGAGTTCGTCCGCGAGATCTTAGCGAGCTAGGGCGTAGATCGGTGGGAGGAAAAGACTTCACGCGCACCCTAGTGTTCGAACCTTAAGGGTTTGCTGGAAACCCACATCCGACATCAGTGATTACATGGCCCACCTCACACTATGACCATATTTTCCGGACACCGTGCGACACCTAACTCTTTACATAGTACTCCCTCTGTTCCTAAATATAAGTCTTTGTAGAGATTCCACTAAGTGGACTACATACGGAACAAAATGAATGAATCTACACTTAAAATGCATCTATATACATCCGTATGTGGTTCATGGTGAAATCCCTACAAAGACTTATATTTAGGAACGGAGGAAGTACTTGTATAGTACATACTGTAATTTATCAGCGAGATAGTACAATGCTATGAAGCTTCCAGCTTCTGTTACACGTATCTTGCGTCCAAGGTTTCCCGTTGCAACATTTCATCAAATACAAAGGAGACTAACATGCATGCTATTGCATCTCAATGATTGACAGATCATAGCAAATATGTACTCCCTCCGTTCCAAAATAAGTGTCGCAACTTTATGCTACATACGGAGAAAAATGAGTGAATCTACACTCTAAAATACATCTATATACATCAGTGTTTGGAGTATGTACTAGTAGTTCATATTGAAATCTACTAAAGGACATATATATTCCAAACAATATGATAATCTCTCTAACCAAGGTAGTAGGGACGAGGAGTAAGCGGAGGGAGTAGTAAAATTTTCTCCTCGTCATGCGAGCCACCGCGCATGTGGGCGAGGGAGTGGGCGTAAGGCGTACAGTACTACTACTACTCATGCAGTCCCTAGCCATTGAAACAGAGACAACTAAACAAAAAAATGATCCATGTAGTCCCTAGCCCTTGAACCGTAAACCCTAACCAGGCTTTAATTTGCTGGCAACGTCGGCGCTTCCTAAGAAATGAAGTTTGCAACCCTTTGACCATCGGATCATTTTGTTCAGTTTCACCAAAATCGAGATGAGCATCCATGTGGCAAAGAAATTGAAGAAGCGTGATTAGAATAAGATTACTGGGGCTAGTTGATGAGACATAAACTCATCACAAATACAGTACGTAGAAGCCAGTAGAGGTATGTGCGGGGCAAAGAAGTAGAGAAATATCCACATGGAGTGATGTGGGCAGTTGGAGCAGTGGTGCAAGCCGGCTGTAAAGGGCGTTGTACCTGAGGGATGTCAGGACGTAGCTCAACCTAGAGGAGGGCGGCGGGAGGAGGCAACTACCCACGTCATGGCAGTGAGCAATGAACGAAGGCAACCTCACCGGCTTTGTGAGAGAGAATGGTGGGGACCCCTGATCGAGACGTGCCGATAGTGGGTTTTCGGTGTCGGCGACGGCGGCCGCATCTACACTAAGCATCCACCCCTTCCCCCGGCGGACGTGATCTGCCCGGATGTTAGAGATGTGGCCACAGTGGTTTTGTGCGAGAGAGTGTGAAAACTGTAGAGAGCAACCCCAGCAAGCAACCGTGTAGGCTCGTCCTGCCTATGTATATACTAGAGCGGTTTCCTTTTCTCTACATATGAACCTATTTATATTGCGTACATGCCACTTAAGAAAAAAACTTTATTTATAAATGACATGGCACCTACTACTCATTCTCCCATAATCCTTGCACTTAGCATCTCCAAACTATTAACCTTGTGATTGGCTCTTCGCCTCTTCGGGAAGTCAAGCAATAATGTCATTCTGGCTATATGAGACCGAATGAATTGCTGCACGTCCACCATGTGTCGAGGGTCGAGGAGAGAGGGCGAGTGCGTACTATTACGTCCGTTTCAATATGGACTACATACGGAGCAAAATGAGTGAATCCACACTCTAAAATACGTCTATATACATCAGTGTTTGGAGTATGTACTAGTAGTTCATATTGAAATCTACTAAAGGACATATATTCCACACAATATGATAATATCTCTAACCAAGGTAGGGACAAGGAGTAAACGGAGGGAGTACTAGTAAAATCTCTCCTCGCCCTGTGAGCCACCGCACGCGTGGGCGAGGGAGAGGGCATACTAAGCGAGCTTCTCCTCATTCTGTGAGTTGACGGGACACATCAAAAGTACTCCAGTGTATAGAGCCTTGCCTCTAAGGTAGACCCCACATGGTTTGCCTCTTTTCTAACACAATGCGTCAAGTCGCAATTTGTTTGTTCACCCGTGGTAGATGATCCTCCCTCCATCTAGTGGACAACCAGTACACGTGTCAAGTTACCACATGGGCTGCCTTTTTGTACAGAAATGAGCTCCATCGTGTACCCGCGTGGGTGTTGTTGGGAAAGAGATGGGAGTACGTGCGCCGTGCGTGCACCTCTTCTCTTCGTGCATGTCCCCCACCTAGGTGGGTGTGTGTCAGAGATACAAACCTAGACAAATGGCTTGTGCGTTCATGAGTGTTTTTTGTTTTGGGGGGAGGTTGATTTCGCGAATGTATTTGTGGGTATATGTGTCAATGACATCTCAAACAAAATTTTGCATGCAATGTGTGTGAAATGGAGGCCTAACCATATCATATATAGAGGGTTGGGCGATCCACGAGAAGAGAGGGAGGGGTCATAGATTTCGATAGAGTCAAAGAGAGGATCAAGTGGGTGGGTGCGAGATCGATGAAGAGAGCCATCGAAATTGTGTGTGTGTGCAAGTCAAAGATATAGGGCGATTGACCTAGCTACCGGAACGTCAGAGGGCACAGGTCAAGTTTGTGTGTGGCAGGGAGACATGACTAGAGCGCTCGATGTATCGGTGTGTGTGTGTGTGTGTGTGTGTGCAAGGGGGTCGGGGGAGGGGTAGGCAGAGGCCTAACTATAGAGGTAGAATGACTCATATATGTGCTGAGAAGGAGAGACCCAGCTATGTATTGAGGGAGATCGGTCGACGTCCATACATAACGGAAGGACGGGAAATAGGATGGGATAGAGAGAGAGAGGAGAGAGAGGGGGAGGGAGAGGGGTAGAGTGTTGGATGGGTGATGGAGTTGCTTCTCGAAGACGGTGGGAGAGGCCTACTAGAAAAACTGAGGGTGGAACTGTAATATTATCAATAAGAGTGGGGATGTGTTTCTGTGTGTGCCTGTGCGTGATACATCTGTCGGGACACATCCATGGATGATGAAGGAGAACCATGTGTTTGGTAAGCAAACCTAACTAGATCGGTAGATCAATTGTTGTTTGTCGGAGGAAGGGAGAGACACAACTAATGAGGTAGATCGATCGACGCGTGGGGAAAAAGTTATAAGGACCTAGCCAGCTATATGTATAGCGGGAGATCGGTCGGTGTACGTCCATTTGTTAGAGGCAAATAAGGCCCGACGAGATGGATAGACAAAGAGAATGGAGCTACGAGGTGGTGCGAGAGGCCCAGCTACTAGCTAGATAGGGGGAGGAGTGTGCGGTTGTGAGATCGATGAAAAGAGGGGCGAGAGTTTACACGTGTGTGGGACCGTATGAGAGACACGAGGCAAGGACACATAAAGGAGGAGATTGAAGGTGCGTGTGTATGTTGTAGGCAGACATTGCTGCAGAGGTTTATCGATCGGTGTGTGTCGGAAAGGAGTTGTGGAGACTGTGGGAGAACGACCTAAAGAAAAAAAACGAATGTGCGCGATGGATAGAATGCTGAGGGAGGAGGAGGGCATGTGCATGCACGAGAGAAAGTTAGTGGTAGCTACAAAGGTTAGAGGATTGTGTGGTTGTAAGAGACTAACAAAGATCATAATTTGATATGAAAGTGGATTCATATATTTGAACACGAGGTCATAGTGTTTTAAACATACGCATGCATGAATATAGCGGTGATACGCGTGTTGTGGTTTTGCACATGTTATACCATAATGTGATAATGCATGGCGTTTGCAACTCACATCTAAATGTCGAACAATCTAAACCATACTATACATCAACCAATCTCACATTTTATTTGAATTTTTGATAATGTGTGGCGTTTGCATCTTACAACTAAATATCGAACAATCTAAACAATACTATATATCGAACATTCTCACATTTTATTTGAATTTGTGGTAATGTGTGGTGTTTGCAACTCACATCTAAATACTTGTAGGCATAGGGGGCGGGGCACCATACATAATGTGATAAACACATTATACATATAAGACATGGTTTAGTTTGTGAAGATCTAGCTAGAGCTTGAAATGTACTATGATTTGAAATCAGCATAAAGTGGATTCAAAAAATCGAGTTCGAGTTCATATAGTACACATAGTTCATATGTAACTCAAGACTAATCATGTGGTGTGCTGTGAAGATAATACACAAACGATGGTTCAACTTGACAATAATGACGATTGTAGATCTTATTAAAACAGAGAAATGAATTCAAATGCTTTGACTTCACAACAATCATTATTGTAGATCTTATTCAAATAGAGAAACGAATTCAAATTTAGTTCATATTGAAGCGGTAGTATATACATTTGGGATGCACTAAAACGTTCATTTGAGTACTAGGTGCCATGCATTATACACGTCGCGAAATATTTTAATTGAACATAACATGAATTCGAAGTTTTGAATGACATTTGTAGTGCGAATTGATTTGGTACAGTACACATTAGTCTTGTCCGGAAATTTCAATCCGCGCTTTGTTAGCTCGAAATATTTAAGATATATCTTTGTCTCATTGGGCTAAGACAACTCCCTCCATCTTAACCCGCGCCTTGCTATTCCAAAATTACAACGCACACGAAAACTCCCACCTCCTGTGAAATCCCGACACGCGAAATGCCCGTGATACCCCTGAACCAAAAGAACCACCTCAAATCGGTGGGGGTACTTTCGTAACTTACCCCACATTTCGGACAAGCGCGTCCCTAAGCCATGGTTCCCTACTCCCATTCCATCCGCCCACCCATTCGTACACCAACGCCAAGAAAACCCGCGAAGCCCCACACCCTCCTCCGTCTGCCACCCAGCCGGAGCCTCTTCCCCGACGACGTCGTCCACAGCAACACCTCGTTGTCCCTCATCCACCGTACCGGATGAGGATCCGTCGTCGATCTGGTCGTCCCGCCGGTTCAGCCACCCCGTCCTCCACCTCCAAGGAGTTGCCCCGATGTTCCCCTCGTCTTTCGTGCCACCTCCATTCCCACACCACCGTCGTTACCTGCACCACCGGAAGATCATCATCATCACCGTTTCCTCAGATGAAGTTGCGACCTAATCAGCGCCACCAAAGAGGTTGTACACTAATCGCCGCATTTTCTTCTTAATTCGATCTCACGGTGCTGCCGGCGCTCGGTCCCGAGCTGACATGGCACGGCTCCATCCACGGCGGCATCGCTGGCCACTTCCTCCAATGTGTTGCTCCGTCGGTGGCGGCGGCCACATCAGTAGGAGTTGCTGCTGCTTTAGCTCTCGCTCGCGCTGCTGCTCTGCTCTTGCTCTCGGTTCCCTGCCTGGTATGCTCTTGCTCTTGCTCGCGCTGCTGCTCTCGCTCTTGCTCTTGCTTGCGATGCTGCTCTGATTTAGCTACACTTCAGTCGACTGAATCGAGTTTTGGGTCAGTCGATTTTCAGGGGGTGGGGGGTCTCGCCAGAGCTAAGGAAGAACCAGCCGCAGCGGGGAGGGGGGCACGCCGGAGAGTACCCCACTATCTATATGTAACGCCCCAGATGAAACATTCCATATTTGTAACTCCAACTCTTGCCTTTTCCAGAGTTGCGATACGATTTTTCCTTCGTGGCTATGTTTTGTCTTCATTTTGCATTTCGTTCATGCCATGCATTTCATATCATGTCATCATGTGCATCGCTTTTGCATACGTGTTCGTCTCATGCATCCGAGCATTTTCCCCGTTGTCCGTTTTGCAATCCGACAGTTCTACGTCCTCCGGCGCCCCCTTTTGTCTCTTTTCGTGAGCGGGTGTTAAACATTCTCGGAATGGACCGAGATTTGCCAAGTGGCCTTGGTACACCACCGGTAGACCGCCTGTCAAATTCCGTGCCATTTGGAGTTTGCTTGATACTCCAACGGTTAACCAGGTAACTGCAAAGGCCTCGTGTGTGTTGCAGCCCAACACCCCTCCAAAACGGCCCAATAACCCATCCGAACATCTTCCATGTCCTCAGCCGTCGGATCATGATCGCGCGGGCGAAAACTATACACCATTTGGACACTCCTACCTCCTCCTACCTATAAAAAGGCCTCCCCCGTCAAAAATCGTAGTCTAAACCCTAGATCTTCCTCCTCCGCGCGCCGGACATGTCCGCGCCGCCGCCCCGTCCAATCCCGGTGTGCCACCTGTCCACCGCCGCCGTCCCCGCGGCCGTGGCCCGCCGAGCCAACCGCGGGCCCGCGCGAGCCCGCGCGTCGCCGCCGCCTGGCCCGTTCGCCTGCCTACGCGCGCCACCTTGCTCCTCCCGCCAGCGAGCCTCCGCCGCCGCGCGCCCCGCGGCACTCCGTCGCTCCCCGCCGCCACTCCGGCCGCCGCCTCCACCACGGCGCTGTGCCACCGCCGCCGTAGCGCTCGCCCCGCTCGCGCCTGGGGTGCCCCGCTACTGGAGCCCATCGGGCTCGCCGGAGCGCCGCAGCTGCCCGCCGCCGCTCCCGAGCGCCCCCGAGCGAGCTCCAGATCAGGAGGAGCCCAATCCAGGACCTCGTCACCACCCCTCTTCGCCTCCTCATCCGGCTCGCCGGAGCCGCCCACCGGTGAAGCTCCCTCACCGGAATCCCTCGCGGCTGCTCGACCCCAACCTTCTCCTCCGGCCGTCTTCCTCGTCGCCGTTGACCGGAACCGCTGCTGCCTCGTTATCCGTGCCTCGGGTCAAACCCTAACCTGGAGGGTGAGATTTCACTAAGTCCTTTTTCTATCATGTTTTATGCCTCTGTTCATTACATCATAACTTCTCATCTGTAGCTACATTTCGCGCGTGTGTTATATCAAAATGTTCATCATGATGTGCTCTACATTTTGTTCCATTGTGCCATGCTTGTTTGAGTCCATCTTTATGCCCAAATCTCTTGTGCAAGAGTGCTATAAATTGTTAGGTGCTGATTCTTATCAGAGTATGAGGATTTGTCATTTTTCTCATATTTGTTTTGTGCTGCATGTGGGCATGAGTTCAACATGTGTTTTGATCTATGCCATGCCATCTTTACAGGGGTGCTTGCCATCTATTTTCGTGATCAATGTGGTCACTACCACAAGCATGCAAAGTAGCCTTCGTGATATTGCTGATTTCATGGACTTAGGATTTTACTGTCCTTTTCGTGCTGTTATTTTTATGCCATGTAACCATGTTGCTACAGTGAGATCCATGCTTGTTTTGAGTATCTTCAGTAAGGGTGTTTTGGACATATGGTTATGCTATATCCATTCATGCCCATGTTTGGAATTATGGAGTGACCTAGCATGTCTCAATCTTGCTCTACTTTTGCTATAAAATGTTCTTGGCATATTGTTTACATGTTAGTCAATTTTTCCCTGGATGTTGTAGTTGATCCATGCGTGCTATGAACTTGATCATGCCCTGGTTAGCTTCATAAACATGTATTCTTGCTGGTGTTATGCTTGTTTTGTCATGCAATGCCTTGTGGTGAGTGAATCGAGCTCGCAAAGATGCCTTCATAATTCTGTTTATGCCATGCTCAGTTTTCTGCTAAGTCTGAATCTGTTAACGAAACTTGCTATGTTTACATGGGTGTCATCATATCTTCTGATCTTTTTGGCTTATAGTCAGTAAGGAACTTTTGTTCTATGAATTTAGTAGATTCATTCCATGGCTTTTCTTTCTATTATCTGTTCCTGTAGCATGTTGTTTGCTTGCTCTAAACATTGCTTCCTGATGTTAATTTCTGGCAGGTTAGTATTTTCACTAAGTCTGTGAAGCTGATATCTTTTGCACTTTTGCCATGCTTGTTTGAACCTGATATTTTGTGAATTAGCCGTAGCTCAGTGTTCATCTTTTGTCAAGCATCTTGAGTAGATCACTGCCATATGCTTTGTTGATATGTTGGGGTGCAGTATCTTAGTTTCTTGTTGCATTCTAGATGGCATCATGCTGTTAATCGTAGAATTGTGCCATTATTGTTTTGCTTGCCATTTGCAAACCGTGCATCTGATTCCGGTGATCTTTATATCAATTTCGACCGAAATCATCTCATCTTTCCAGCGGAACTCTTGGTTTGCCAAGTGGATGCTTTGATTAATCTTTTATTTCTGGAGAACGCATATGCATTGCATATCACATCTCGCATCTCATGCCATGTTTTGCATCATGTTGCTTGCGCATTGCATCGTGGTTGATTGTTGTTTCCTTTGCTTGTGTTCTTTCCTTGTGTAGAGCCGGGAGACAAGTGCATGATCGAGGAACCCATTGAGTACGCTAACGAGGATCAAGCTTTCGTCAACTTTGAGAACTTTGTAGGCAAGATGACCATACCCTCGAAATCACTTCTATCTTTGATTTGCTAGTTGTTCGCTCTTTTGCTATACCACGATACCTACCACTTGCTATATCATGCCTCCCATATTGCCGTGTCAAGCCTCTTACCCACCTTTCCTAGCAAACCGTTGTTTGGCTATGTTACCGCTTTTGCTCAGCCCCTCTTATAGCGTTGCTAGTTGCATGTGAAGTTGAAGTTTGTTCTATGTTGGATCATGGATATGTTGGGATATCACAATATCTCTTAATTTAATTAATGCATATATATACTTGGTAAAGGGTGGAAGGCTCGGCCTTATGTCTGGTGTTTTGTTCCACTCTTGCCGCCCTAGTTTCTGTCATACCGGTGTTATGTTCCTTGATTTTGCGTCCCTTACGTGGTTGGGTGTTATGGGAACCCCTTGATAGTTCGCTTTGAATAAAACGCCTCCAGCAAGGCCCAACCTTGGTTTTACATTTGCTTAACTTATCACCTTCCCTTGGGTTCTGCAGACTCAAGGGTCATCTTTATTTTAACCCCCCTCCCCCTCCCCCCCCGGGGCCAGTGCTTCTCTAAGTGTTGGTCCGAACCAAAGGCATTTGCGGTGCCACCTCGGGGAAACTTGAGGGTTGGTTTTACCTGTACGTAGTGTTCATCCGGTGTTGCCCTGAGAATGAGATATGTGCAGATCCTATCGGGATGTCGGCGCATCGGGCGGTCTTGCTGGTCTTGTTTTACCATTGTAGAAATGTCTTGTAACCGGGATTCCGAGACTGATCGGGTCTTCCCGAGAGAAGGAATATCCTTCGTTGACCATGAGAGCTTGTGATGGGCTAAGTTGGGACACCCCTGCAGGGTTTTGAACTTTCAAAAGACGTGCCCGTGGTTATGGGCAGATGGGAATTTGTTAATGTCCGGTTGTAGAGAACTTGAACTTAATTTAATTAAAATGAATCAACCGTGTGTGTAGCCGTGATGGTCTCTTTTCCGCGGAGTCCGGGAAGAGAACACAATCTCGTGTTATGCTTGAATGTAAGTAGCCTTAGGATCACTTCTTGATCATTATTAGCTTCTCGATCATGCTTTGCTTCTCTTCTCGCTCTCTTTTGCGTAAGTTAGCCACTGTATATGCTAGTGCTTGCTGCAGCTCCACATAACTACCCTTTCCAACCCATAAGCTTAAATAGTCTTGATCTCATAGGTGTGAGATTGTTGAGACCTCGTGGCTCACAGATACTTCCAAACAGATGCAGGTGCCGATGATACCAGTGCAGATGACGCAACCCAACTCAAGTGGGAGCTCGATGAAGATCTTGGTCGTTGTTTTGTTTTGTTTCCTTTTGATCAGTGGTGGAGCCTAGTTGGGATGATCGGGGATCTAGCATTTGGGGTTGTCTTTCTTTATTTTTGTTCCTTAGTCGGACCTTGATTGTAATCTGGATGATGTATGATATTTTGATGTATTGTGTGAAGTAGCGATTGTAAGCCAACTCTTTATCCCTTTCTTCTTCAATACATGGGATGTGTAAAGATTACCCCTCTTGCGACATGCCTACTATGTGGTTATGCCTCTAAGTCGTGCTCCGACACGTGGGAGATATAGCCGCATCGTGGGTGTTACACTATCTTAGGGTTCAGGGTGGGGCGGTGGTCGCCGGCGCTGGTGGGGCGGTGGCATGGGGATCGCCGGAGAAAAATCTCAGCACAGGGGGGCCTACAAGGATGGCCGGGGCAGCGGCGGCCCGGTGGTGGGGAGTGTTTTCGGGGAGGGCGGGGCGGCGCACCGCCGGCTGCGGGCGGTGGGGGCGGCTATTTGGCCGGTGGTGGCTGGCGGCTCAGGGGGGCGGCTATTTGTTGAAGATGAACTGTAGGCCCTCTATTTCGTATCCAACGGCTACAAAATCGACTGACTAGAGATGAAAAAGTCTGTTGACTGGCGTGTAGCCTCACCTCTAGTGCGTTCAGTTTCGACAGTAAAATTCAGTTTCGACAACAAAATTTAGTTTCGACAGTTAAGTTCAGTTTCGATAGTTAAATTCAGTTTCGATAGTTAAGTTCAGAGATGAGCGGCTAATGTATACATCTAGCACTTTGTGGTTATGTATTTTACGTCATCTATTGGAGATGCTATTAGAATTCCACTCAGGTTAACGTTGTCTCTCTTGTCCTGCTTCAGCCTCAGTGTCGTACAACTCACCGGAGCTGCTCCAACGACGAAACCCTCCATCACAGTGGAGCAGTACCTCGGGCTCTATCTCCAGACGCCTAAGATCTTCTTCCCATCCTCCGACAACCAAGTCAGCCGGAGCATCCTCACCGGCCAACCGAATCACGCTGAGATCGACATGTCTTCGCCAAAGAGGTTGTACACTTGTTGCATATATTTTTTACTCTACATGTTATATATATTGTCCACTGAGCACACGGAGTAACGGGAAATACGATCATTTTATCCTACTATATGAAAAGCAGTGAGGTACCAGGCAACTTAGCTATCCGTGATGGACTCTCTTGAATGCCATCATTATTTATCTCTGCGCGTTTGAGCTGTGCATTTGTCGATGGCCCTGGGAGTTGAGCTACTAGGGCAGTGGCCTGGGTCCAAAGTAATAGAAGTAGCACAAAAACATTTTTTAGTGTAGGCTTTTCCTTGCTCAAGCTTGCCTACTGGAATCGCCAGTGCTTGAAAGGAAAAGTGAATGAAAAACATAGGAATTGTAAAGTTTCGTATGGTACTACTTTTCATGTATTTGGTGCAAAGGAATGGAGCAAAGGAAAACTGTAGGATTTGTTCCTTTAGTGTCTCCTTGACAGAAAAACCGTAGGAATTTTAATTTCCACGTGTACTCCTTTTCAAATTCCTATTCATGAACCACAAGACTAAGAGATAGTAGCATAATAGCATTATAACCGTACATTTTCTTGTGGTTTGACTTAATCTCACCGTGCTTCTTTGCATCCTATGATCTTCCAATTCTTGTGAACCAAACACACAGATTGGCAGAAATCCTCTATTTCTAAATTCTCTGTTTTGCATGTGCATTCCTATCCTATTCCTGTCTATTTCCTATCATGCATTGTTAGAATCCTCAAATTCAAACAAGCCCTTACACAATTACTTCTATTACAGATATGTGTCAAAGAAAACCTTGTGTGGTTTGTCCTGCTCCTACGGTGATGTGTTCCACCCCAGCTCAGCTGCTCCAACGATGGAAGGGTCCACCACAGCAGGGATCCGGTCTCCAGACTGTCTTTCGCCGCCTCAGATCTTCTTCCCCACTGCCGGCAGCCACGACAACTGCATTACCATCATCAACTAAGCAGATGACCTTGAGGACTACACGGGACCGCAAGAGAGGTCGCACTGTTCCGTGTCTACTTACGTTATGCATCGCTTAATATGATGGCATGCTACTTTATCGTCGTGATCACCTATTAGACTCCGAGTCAGGTCCAAACTTATGCTGAAACTTGAGTTTTTAAATGGTTGTGGGGTACATATTGGGGCAGCAATTAGTACTATCTGTCTACTATCTGGTTAATCTCGGGTGTCTACTATGAGTTTCATGTTGGGTGCAAACAAACATTAAAGGAGTCATTATCTATATTTTTTAACTAAAGCTATTATCTGCCTGCTATCATTGGTTTGGGGTCTATCCACAATTTGCTACCATCACTCTGGATTTGTGCATGCACTCCTTACATAATCTCACTATGTTTTATTCCTATGCATGTCAGTTATTGTACACAATGGAACTGAACATGTAGAGCAAAAGAGATGAGCCTTGCATAGCAATAAAATTTCATGCAGGCGACGCTCCATGGTGGGTGCAAAGGCAGCCCCCCTCCACCCATTTCGGATCGTAATCAAGAGGAAGATAACTGTTCAGAGGGGGATTCAGAAGCAGAAGACCACTCCTATTTACCCGATGAGGTGTTCGCTCTAACTTGGCATGCTGATGTTGGTTATATCATGCATATGGTGCCTTGCATTGCTTACTTTATAAATCAAATATGTCAACTGCTTAGTTTAGACATGCTTTGTGTGAATGCCATCTATTTAGTTTATTCGTCGTTTATGTGAATTATGCAATGCCATCTTGTTTAGCCAGGCATCATATTTGTGAATTTTGCAATGCCATCCTGCTTAGCCAGTCATCTTATATGTGAATTATATCAGGCCATCCTTTTTTTCGTTACGTATTACATGTGTCAACAATGTTAGTACATTCAACTACTCTTCGTGTGCATCAGCCATTTGACACGGTGATGGAAAATTTTGGAGTGAAAACAAGGTCTTCAGAGCAGACTATGCTATCTGACAAAGCGCATATCTCGCTGGTTACGGATAGATCCTCAGAGGAGGATTCAGAGACAGATGACCAGCCCTATTCCCCCCCCCACCCCCCCCGGTGTATGCTCTAATTAACTTGGCAGGGTTATGTTGCTCATATCGTGCATATGGTGTCTTGCATTGCGATGTCATTTGATTAGTTTAGGCATGCTTTGTGTGAATGCCACCTATTTAGTGTCTAATTACCATATATGTGAACTATGCATCGTCATCTTATTGCAAGACATTATATATGTGAATTATGCAATTATATCTTGTTGCAAAGGCATTATATATGTGAATTATATCATGCTATCATTTTTTTGTATTACGTGTTCCATTTGTCGACAACGTTTGTATATTCAACTACTCTTCCTGTGCATCAGCCATTTGAAGTGGTGATGGAAGTATCTGGAGTGAAAACAAGGTATTTAGAGTAGACAATGCTACCTGCTGAAGCATACATCTTGCTGGATACAGAGAGCTCCTCAGAGGAGGATTCAGAGACTGATGACCAGTCCTATTTCCCCCCTGAGGTCTATGCTCAAACTTGGCAGGGTTATGTTACCCATGTCATGCATGTTGTCTTGCATTGCTTAGTTTTTACATCATATATGGATTTCCATCTGCTTACTTGCTTACTATATAAATCATATATTTGAATTATATCATGCCATCATGTTTACATACACAACATCTATCTGAATTATGGCATGGCAACCCATTTAATAAAGACATGATATAGTTATATCATCTCATCCTGTTTAGTATCTACAGTCATCATATTTTGAATTATGTCATTCTATCCGGGAATTATATCATGTTATCATGTTTCCATAGGCGGCATGTATTTGAATTATGGCATGCCAACCTATTTAATAAACACATTATATAGTTATATCATGTCATCCTATCTACATAGTCATCATATTTTGAAATGTCTTTCCATCTTTTTTAGTTAGCCATCATAATGTGAAGTTGTATCATGCTATCATGTTTAGTTAGCCATCATATATGTGAAATTGTGTCATGCTATCCTGTTTGGTTAGAAAACATAAATGTGAACTATTTCATGCCCTCTTTTATTCCCCACTATCCATTGCACCTGTCTATCATACCATGTCTATACATTCAATTACTTTTCTTATTTATCAGCCATTTGAATTGGAGAGGGTGATGGCAGTATCTAAGGGAGTAACAACACAGTCTTCAGAAAAGATACTGCTACCAGTTGATGCAGATAGAACCACGGTTGTACTTGCCCAAGAACCACCCCACCACACATAACCCAGACTCTCGCAGATTGTAACCCTACCCAGTTGGATAGAGAACCAGCTACACCCCTTCTAACCACAACCCAGCAGATAGTAATCCAGTTCCATTCGACACAGCACCGTCTCCACCACAGAGCACCCAAACACGAGCAGTTAGTGAGGGGACTGCAGTGCCCAAAGCACGAGGACCACCACTCTGAATCCCAACTCAACGCTTAAAGGAGAAGAATAATTGTTCTCAGGTCAGGTTCTGTAGCTATGGTTCATACTCCTTTGCTCTTGCATCACTGTATTTACTCAGACCAACTATTTTCAAAATTGAAGGATGGAATTGAAACTCCAATGGTGCAACAGGTATGTTTTAAACTTGTTTCTTTAACTAGTTTGTTGTTGTAACTTGCTCTATATTGATTTCAGTTTCAATTGAATAAAAAGTTATGTTCTCATGTCATGCACATTACAAGTGTCTCTATAGTTTCCCACACTTCTATTCTATCTATTCTGCTTTGTCTTGAACAAATATTATTTAAACTGTGTCTCTATCTTGATTTCACAACAAAAACTAGAATGATATAGACTATAAAGTGACCATGGTACATAGATATATGTTTGTTTCATGTTTTTATCCTGTGCACTTTACTACTGAACTGATTTACCAAAATGAGTTTCATATACAACATGGTAAACCTGCGACGTGTCTGCTTGTTTATCTTTTATAATGCGGATAGAATATTGGAGAACAATACCCCATTATGCAATGGTGAAGGAAGTAATGCAGATAAGGTTCAAGATAGTGAGACATCCCTGTTGGTCTCCAAGAAAGCTGATAAAAACTACATTGAGGACAGTGAGAGAACCCATAAGTCATGTCTTGATGTAGTGTTCGAGTTACTGGCCACTACTGCTGGCACAAGCTCTTCGAACTCGCTGCCTGAATCAGCTCGTCTTCTTGAGTCTCAGCTTCAAGTTGAAAGACATCGATCAGATGTGTTGCGACAGGAAGCTGAAGGACTGAGGAAGTCCCTGCAGAATTCAGATGCATACTTTCTAGTGCAATAGTAAGCGTTGGAGGATTTAAGCGCCAAACAAGAGAAAGTTAATAAGCTTGCTAAGCACCTTGCCAGCATTATGGGTACCCAGGATATTGTTTCTTGAGATCTTCTGAAGTGGTTTCAGTTCTGGACTTGTTTTGTTGCGGCGTTTATTTGCACTGGTCGCCAACTTTGGCAACCAGTGTATATGATATGCTGCTTTGTTCCCTATATTTGCACTGGTGGCAAACTTTGATGCCTAGTGGATGTAATATGTGTAATAGCTGTGATAGCCTAGCGTAAGTTGCTTGCCTATTTATTTCCTTGTTGTCTTGTTTATTTGTTTGCTTGTAGTCAGTGCTGTTCTTTTTCCGCGGTTTGCTAGTGGCCGCAATAACCTATTTTTTTAAACTAGGCCACAATAACCATGGGCTACATATTTACTGTAGTGACACCGGGCCTTCTACGGGTCGTAGAAACAATGGGCCTTCTATGGGGCATAGAAATAATGGGCCTTCTACGGGCCGTATCATCAATGGGCCTTCTACGGGCCGTATCATCAATGGGCCTTATACGGGCCGTATGATCGATTACCCAAACATGGGCCAATAACATATCGCTTTATGGTCGTAAACGGGCTAGAGTTAGAATCGTCCGTTCATGGGCCGACCATAATGGGCCGTTGTTAATCGGCCGTATTTGATGACGCTATGAAAACGGCCCAACTTAATGGGCCCTGAGAAGGCCGAAAGATAACATGGGCTGGAAACGGCCCAATGGAATAATGGGCCGTTAATGGGTATAAAGTGATACACTGTTCATTACGGGCCAGTTTTACCACGGGTCGTTAATGGGCCGAGGGTTACTAAGGGTCTCATATGGGCCAAAAGACGTCATGGGCCATACATGGGCCGGAAGTTAAAACAGGCTGGAATTATATTGGATGGCCCAGATGACGCTACTGGGCATAATTCGGATAGGTCGTAAACGGGCCCTGGGTTAGCGGGCTGTAAATGGGCTATATGCGAACAGGCCATTAACAGGCTTGTCGTGGGACGGCCTGCCACATTTTGACCAAGTCAAATGGGCCAGCCTTTTCACAGGAATGGGCCTCTGTTGGGCCGTGCCACGTGTCGACGTATCATAGGCGCTTTGGGTCCAATGAGTGGATGACATATGTTCCAACGGTGAGTAGACATGTGTTTCCTCCAGCCAATGATAATTTTACACGTGGAAAATCCCCATTGGTCGGGGCTGTTAATGGGTTATCGGATCCAAAACCGGACCCGATAGCTTAACAGCGTTCCGTTATGGTGGATGCCACATGTCGGTCACCCTTGAGGAAAGCACTTCTGTTGCGCGCGATTTATCGTCATGGAAGTGGACACTTCCATGATGAAATTTTGGTAATGTCATGGAACACTTCTACGATAGCACAGGTATGACTATCTTGATTCTGTCATAAAATTGTCATGTATGTACATGCATGACAGAAAACGTGACCTACTATGACAAACACGTATCATCACGGAAGTGTATTTTTTTTGTAGTGAGATAATGGGGCACTGCCGGTTCAATAGAGTTTACTGCCCTTTTTATGAAGTTTCTGATCGCGCTTGCATAAGCTAGTGGTGAAGACGTGATACTACCCACTATTCAATTGCTTCGGATTGCTCTGGTAACCCGATTGCTGCTGCTGCTGACTCCCTTGATGATTATGACCACCCTGGTTGCCCCGACTGCCTTGATTGCCATGTCCGCTTTGGTTGCCTTGAAATCCCGAACCAGAACTGCCTCCACCATAACCCGGCCCATGAGAACCGCCTCCTGAACCGCCGGGCGGTCCATGATCGTATCGGAAAAGATCCGAGTTTTTAAACTCCCGCATTATAAAACAATCCTTCCAAAGGTGCGTGGCTGGTCTCTCTTACGTCCCGTGCCTTGGACAAGGCTGGTTTAACAGGCGCTCCAGATTGATACCTGATCCTCCATTGCGCGGGGGAGGTTTACCCTTATGCCGCTGATTATTATTCTGCATGTTGGTGTTAGCCACAAAATCCAAACGGTTATCCGCTTTACACTTACCGTTGTTTCCATGACCCGCCGGGTTATGCTGCTGCCCCTTGTTACTACCACTCTTCTTTCCCTTCCCCGGCTTTTCATCATCAGACTCAGGGTCCTTGGTACTATCAGAGTTAGCATACTTAACCAGAGTTGCCATAAGTGTTCCCATGTCATTGCAGTGACGCTTGAGCCGTCCCAATTTCAGCTTCAAAGGTATGAACCGGCAATTTCCCTCCAGCGTTAAGACTGCTGTATCAGCATTAATGCGGTCCGATGAATGTAAGATTTCCGAAATCTGGCGCACCCAACGAGTTGTCGATTCACCCTCTTCTTGGACACAGGCGGCTAAGTCTACAATTGACATGGGTTGCTTGCACGTGTCCTTGAAAGTCTGGATAAACTGGGCCTTTAATGCAGCCCACGACCCCATGGAGTTAGCTGGCAAACTTTTCAGCCAAGTGCGAGCTATTCCTTCCAACATCATGGTGCAGTATTTAGCACGGGCCGCATCATCCACATCCAGCATCTCCATTGCCATCTCATAGCTTTCGATCCATGACTCGGGGGTAAATTGGTAGTATAATTTGTTACCTTTCGGGGTCCTTTGAAATCCTTGGGCAGCCACACATTAGGTAGAGCTGGGACAAGACACGGCACCCCCAAAGACCTGGAGGTAACTCCTGGCTCCACTGAAGTTGTTGGACGAACCGGAGTAAGCTGACGGGCCGCGTACTGCGCCACTAACTCGGCTTCCCGACGCGCTCTGCCCTGATCCACCAGATCCTGAGCATTAGCACCACCTATCAGATTATGCCCTCGAGGCGGGTTATGGTCTCGCGCATTGCTTGACACGCCCGGTTCATCAAAGTGCCTGCTGTAACTCTGGCTTGGGCGGGGGGGTGGAATGAATCCTCTCGCGGATGTGTTAACATGCCTGTTGCTGAGTCAAAGCTGTTTGAAGGAGCTCCCTAGCCCGTCGCGTCTCCACCGCTACGGGGGACTCACCTTCGACTGGGAGGGCTGACAATCATGAAGCGGCGGTGACTATGTTATCCAGGGGGTTGGAGTAATGACCCGGAGGTGTTGACACGCGCTGGGATGGGATATTCTGACGAGGCGGATCCACGGTGTGCGGTTGAACCGGCCCCCTCGTCCCAGGTGCTTCTACCCGGTTTACCACTGGCTGGTTACTGGTTCCTGCTCTTGGTGTGTTAAAGATATTCCTTGGCTCATAAACCGGAGGCAGGTGGGACCGGTACCTTCTCCTCATTACATCGTTTGATGCGTTCTAATCCAGCATAAGCTGATACACCTGTGCATCCAACTCGGCCTGCTCCGTAGCCATCCTGGTGTTCTCGGCTGCCAGGTCTGCCTTGGCTTGAGCTATCTGATACTTCACTTTCGCGACTTCTGCGTTATGTTGATCCTGATTTGCCGTGTTAACTTCAGCTGCCAGCAGCGTTGCCAAAGCGTCAAACAAATCGGACAAAAACTGAGCCGACGGTGGAGCAGGGCCTCCAGCCCAGCTGCAGTCGCTGCTACTGAACCGGAGATCATCGCTGCTGCGGTTGAAGAATGATGCGCCGACTGCGTACCGGCCATGAAGATCGCAACTCGACTCGGCGGATCAAGGGGGGCCGGAATACTGTCGCCATTGGAATAGCCCCCAAACCGGCCATCTTGCAGTTGGTACAATGACTCGGTCTCTCTGGTGGACGACTCGTCATCAGAGTAAACGAAGGTTTCGCCACCAGATACCGATCTATCCTCAGATTCCACTCCATGGATGACTCCCACGAAGGCACGCTTCACGGCAGGCTGAACCCGGGCCTATCTCGCATGCTGAGCCATTTCGACGATGTCAGTGCAGATGTCCGGCTCAGGGCCCGGTTGGCCAATCTTGCCAATGAAGACGTGAATACCACCGAAGGGGACCCGATATCCATCTCAATTGAACCGGCCTCGGGGCCCCAGCCTTCATCGTCGATGTAGAGCTTGCCGCGACGACTCATGGTCATCCGGCCCACAATGTATCCCTTGAGCCCTTCGAAGCTGCCCTCCAAGAACTTGAAACCATCATCCAATAGCCCCACGGTGGGCGCCAACTGTCATGGGATTGTCACGGCAGATGTCCTAGTGTGAGGACTTAGTCGTGGAGCCATAGCAACGTAGTTAGCTTAAAGGGGTTAAAACGGACAAAGGACGCAAGGATTTATACTGGTTCGGCCCCTTGCGGTGAAGGTAAGGCCTACCCCAGTTATGATGGGATTGCTAGGGTTTCGATGACCAGGGAGCGAATATGCTATGCCTAGCTCTCGAGTTGTTGTTTCTTGTCCTTGAACTGCCGCCGGGTCATCCCTTTATATACAGGTTGACGCCCGGCGGTTTACAGAATCCCGGCCGGCTCATAAACGTGTCCGGCTTGGTTTCTATCCTTTCCTATCTTACAACACAAGTTACATGCCTTATGGCGGTTTATGTCTACGGGCCCTAATCTTCCTTTGGGCCCTGGGCCTTTATATCTCTTATAGTAAAGCGCCATGATCCTTGTCCTCATGGGCTTCAATATTGATAACTCCTTATATGTATAACCCGGCCCCTCCTGGGCGGTTTATACTCAGTAGTTATATCTCCAACGACAAGTGCCTACAAATTTAAGATTAAAAAATAAGTGCTCTATAAACTCCTCTCCCTGTCCCTCTTGTCTCAGGTTGTGTGTTGGGAAAAGTGGAGGGCGGGACGCGCACTGGTACAACGCCACCCTCATCCCGCCAGGGCCAGCCAAACTCAGCCTGACAAGATCGGGAGTGGTGAGGCTGCGAAGGAGGAGGACGGAAGGAGCACCACAGTGGCCCCTTGGTCACCACTCCCAGGACCATTCGAAAGACTCCGGCACAAGCCCCGACAGACGAAGACGTCGAGGCCCAGATGGAAGACCACTCGAGGAAGTGGAAGCGCCAGAGGAGCAAGCCTTTCCCCGTTAGCTAGGAAAACGGTGATGACGGCGCCAGGGAAAGGGGGAAGAGCCAGACAGACGGGAAGCACGCCGCCAGTATGATACGAGCCCGTCGGTGCTATCGTACTCCGACTAGATAGCCTACCTCCCATCTTATCCTTCTCCCCTGGATTCATATCCGCCGACACCATCCCTGGGGAGCGTCGGGCTCGAGGTCCGGCACCTTCTTCGGGGAGACAGCGAGCGACCAAGACGAATAGGGGACTCGAGGCATGCTGCTTCCCACCTTGGCGGGCAGGAAGACGCACCTCTCGTCGCCATCAACCCCAAGACCTCTGGGAGGGGCAGTGCTGGGATTACCCATGTTCTCTAGCCTTGCCTCTCGAGCAAGCCTTGGAGACGCCAAGAAATTCCCCACAACATGGACCAAGCTCACTCCCCACGCCCCGGCACCAACATTTGGCAACACCAGCTTCAACCAGGGGCCCGGGGGCTGGCCCCAGGCTCTTCCCTTCATCATAACCAGTGAGAAGCAGAAAACAGAGGATGGAGGAGCACAAGGATGAATGACTCCGACCTCCCTTCGCCCCTCTTTTTATAGGCAGGCCAGGGAGGAGAGCCGCTCCCTCGACGGTCGGTCGTCCTCCTCCTCCGCCAATTCAAGAAGATCGGGCCCTCGCCTTGATGCTCTCCCATGCCACGCACCTCTGTTTCCTACCCCGCGCGATGCATATTGCATACGTTGCTAAGGATAAGGGCGTGGTGGGAAGAGTGAATTGGCAGTTTCTACCCCGTGTGTTAAATTCATTCACGAGTGTGGGGACCCCGACTCATAAGTCATGGTCACTGAATACACGTGTATAGTGATCCCAGAGATCAATGCTCACTGAACACACAGAAGCTGAATAACAAGAGTTTTACATCCATACATATCGTCTTACACAAATTATGACCATTATGGTCAAGTCTTACATAGATAAAGCCTCAAGGGCTGAATACCAAATAAACTTAAGCAGCGGAAATCTTCGTCGATAAGTAGAACCCATGCCATCTGCCTTAACCCTACAGGCATTCTAACTGGGAAACGTCCTAGTTCGCATGTTCGTCTCCAAGGAAATCTTCATCGAACTCATGTTCTTCCATGCCTGGCCAATTAAATAACCAGTGGCAAGCCAATGAGTACTTTGAATGTACTCGCAAGCAACCCATGTTTTGGCTCAAGATACAACAATGCATGACATAGGTAAATTTTTGCAGAAAGCTAATTTTGTTGTGTTATGACATGTTCAACAACTGGTAAAACATGCATCATATGAATTCAAGTAACCTTAGGAACTGGTTACAGATATCAACATAAAGGGAGTGGGCTCCAACCCAACTCATCCATATCAAGTCCTTTGACTTGACCCAAGTAGTTCTTCCCACACACACTGGTTTGTAAACAAGTGGATGTAGCCCAAGAGCGGTTACCCAACTGTCCTTGACCGTGGACACGGCTATTCGAATAGTTTTACAATCTGCAGAGGCTGCACACTTTACCCACAAGATCCGGGGAACTTCCGTGTCATCCACGACCCGCGGTACCTCAAGTACCTGGGGTAGCACCCGATCATTACCTTTCCCTAGACGACACTAACATAGAGTCCACTCGATTGGTAGCAACCCCCATGCCCAACATTTCTCATCTTAAGAATTTGGAGCCACGCTCCCATATTCATCTCATACCACAAGAACGGGGTACCAACGGTGTGTCCGGTGCCCTGTAAAGACAGTCATGGCCGCCCTACCTGGCACGACCCCGTCCCGAGAGAGCGCAACAACAACTCTCTCGTCACTAGTAATGCGGGCTCCAAGCTAGTATCCGCCTAGGTAATCACTAATGCCCTTTCCCATATAAGGGTATAGTGGTTGCGCATGTAAGGTTGGAATAACAGTCGCAACTTAAACCAATCCGTTTTGAAAACAACACACACACTTGCCTCGGTACACCACTTCATCATGAAGTGGTTACCCAACTCATTATCTCCCTCGAGCATAAGTGGCACCCGACGGGGTTTTGGAAAAGTCTTTTGAAAACAATCTTGCACCCATCACCGTGCATATTCCTGTCCCTTTTTGCGTAGCAACTACTTTAGCATCTGATCTACTCCCACCGGCATAACCCTCATAGGAAGGTAGGGTCATGCATAATGCAAGTATCAACAAGGAAGTAATAGAGGTAACCCATCAAGGTGGTTACCACCTCATCATGATTCCATTGCAACAACAATATGGTGCTATATGACATGCATAAAAAGGGTTTCTTTGACATGGTCAAAGGGCTGCTTGCCTGGCTCAGCAAAGTCTTCTGGGTCTTCAAAGTCTTCTGGTCCAACTCCTTCGTCAGCAACGCAATCTATCGTCGCAAAATAATAACGATAAAATAAGGCAATAATAAAACAAAAAAATCAAAGTGCTCAGAAAAATGTCAACTCATTTTTGTTAAATACTAGGGTTGAAACTAAGAAGGGGAAAATTCTTATTTCTAGATTTGGAACTACAGAGACAGAGTAATGGATTTTCAAACAAGGATTTAATTGCTCAAATTTGAATTTAAATTTGAACAACACGGAAAAGTTGGTTGGGCATGTATGAAAGTTATAGCATTAAATAAGTGGGATTTTTACAGGATTTTAGGAACTGGAATTATTGCATTTGGATTAATATTTAATCCTATGGAATTTTTGGAAAAGGGATAGAAAAAGAAAAGGAGAAAGGGCACTGTGCCCGCTGGGCCAGAACAGCCCCAGTGCAGCAGGCCCAGAGGGGAAAATGGCCCAGGCGAGCCAGCAAGTGCGCGTCAGATTTTCAAACCTGACGAGCGAGGCCCGGGCGTCGGCGAGAGAGAGAGGGGTGAGGGAGAGGTGAGGATGACAGGTGGGCTCCACCTGTCATCTCTAACCTCGTGACAGAGAGGTCGGTGAGCTCACCGGCGACGCTACAGGGCACGGCAGGTCGAGCGGGTGGCACCGTTGGACTCAGGGGGATGTCGTTGTTCGGGTGGTGGTGGAGGTGGTCGCCGGGGCAGGCTGGTTCGCCGGCGACGAGGCCACGCGGCGGAGGTGCTTCGGGCGTTGGTGGTTCCGGCCGTTACCAGCTGCAAAAAGAGTGGGGGAGAGGGGAAAGGGTCAGTGATGTCATGCAGTTCCAGATCGAGAGAGAACGGGGGTGGAGGAGGCCTGTACCGCACGAACGCCGATGAGCCGAGGCGGTGGAGCTCGAGCTCGATCCCGAGCTCAGGTGGTTCTGGAGGCAAATGGGTGGTGCGGGAGGTTGATTAGGAGTGTGGGGGAGCGACAGGGAGTGAGAGAGAGGCTCGGTGTCGTCTTATATAGGCTGGCCGAGGTCCACCATAGGTGCGGCCTACGGGCGTCCGCGGGATCGGCTCGGGTGCCTGTTAGAGAGGAAATGGAGGGCTCGGGGGTGTTGGTGGGTGTAACGCCCCGAGACCATTGCGCCAGGTGTCTTCCAGTTATTTGCCGTCGTGGCCATGCCATTCGCTTGCGTGTTGCATCTTGCCATGTCATCATGTGCATTGCATCATCATATTTTCAAACTTGCATCTGTCCCGGCCTCCCCGTTCCTTCCGTTGTCCGTTCTGAGTCCAGACACCCTTGCCCGCGCCCGCGGCACGTCCGGCATATTATTTTATAAGTGGCCGGAAAATGTTCTTGGAATGGGTTTAAAGTTGGCGTGTGGTCTTATTATAGTGTAGATAGACCGCCTGTCAAGTTTCATCGCATTCGGAGTTCGTCAGATAGCCCAACCGTTAAACTATAGCGGCATTATGGCCGGGCACACGTTGGACGTTTTCGGTCTCCGAAAACATTCACCGGGCCTCCCTCTCTTCTCTTCTCTCAGCTCGAGACTGTCTACACAGCTCATTACCTACCGTCAGGTCCAACCTAACCTCTCTCGTCAGCCCGCGGCCCTCCTCGAGTGCGCGTCCGAAAAGCTGTCCCGGACCCGACCCGAACAGTCGTCACCGTTGGATCCGGATCATCCCCAAACGTCTACAAAACATCTCCATTTTCTTATTTGGACTCCCTAAAAAATTTATTCGCGATCGTCCGATTACGATCGGAGGGACGAGTTAGCCCCTAACCAAAATCCAATACTATAAATAACCAGTCAAACCGTAGCCTATCCTATTCAATCCACCAATCCTCCTCGCCGCCGCCACTCTCTTCATCGGGATCCTCCCAGATCCATCCACCCATTCCCAGCCGATCTCGACCAACTCCCTCGTTTTCAGCACCGGGCCAACCTCCTCCTCCCGAGAGCCCCGGCCAGAGCACCACCGAGCAGAGCATCGGCCAACCCCGAGCGCCACCCTCACCCTCGAGCTCGAGCAGGCTGCTCCGCGCCTCCTCCCCTCCTCCCGTGCCTCGATCCAGGGTGGATCGAGAGCAGCACCACGCCATGGCCCCCGCCGTCAAGCCGCTCCGACTCGCAGGTCCTCCTCACCGGCCTCCTCCCTGTTTCTTGCTGTTCTTCTCCTACTGCTGCTGCTAATTGCGTGGTCGCCCTGTTTCTTCTGCAAGGTCAGCACCACCGAGCCGAAGACCCTCGCCGGCCGCCTCAACTCTCCTCGCTTGCAATCGCCTCGCCGGAGCAAGCCAGCCGCCGCCTGGCGGAGCCCATGGTCATCCCGTTTCGCTGCGTCGTCCTCAACCGGGCCCCCTGTCCCAAGCCGTTGTCTCCCTACTTCCCGTCGCCGGCCTGAAGCCCCCGCGCCATGGCTGCTTTCTTCTTCAGAAAAAGGCGTCGGCCGCCGGATCGGGTTCTTCTCAGCGTCCAAGCTCGTTCCCGGCCACATCCGGACGCCTAAGACCTCGCCGCCCCGCTCGCCGGAGCTCTGCTCCCAACCCCGCTGACCTCTGCTTCCACTCCTTCGAGCAGGAGCGCTCGTCCAAGTCACGTGTTGCCTCTGTTCGAGAGAAGGACGACGGGGTCGACTCCCGCGTTGACTGTGCCGCGTCCACAAGCGTTCGTCGGGTGGGCTCAAAGGCCCAGCTGCGCGCCCTGTGGGTCTCCCTCCTCCACCGAATGGGCCGAGGCCCATGGTGAGCCTCCAGCCCCCCTGCAACTGTTGGGCCAGGCTGCAGTTTTGGCCCAGTGTAGTTTTTTTTCCATGTCTGCGATTTTGTCTTTTATCCGGAGTTTACCTGTTTTGCAGAAAAACCCTCAGCATTCATGCATTTAATAACTAATTAACCGTGCATCAGAATTAATCAAACTTAATATGAAAGTTGTTTAGAATTTTGTCTAGTTTCATAATATATCACTTTCATGCATGTTTAAAATGCTTAAAATGATGTTTGCTTTTATATGCTTAATTACCATGCTAAAATGATTTAATTCATAACTAAATAACAGTAACTCCGAATTTAATAAATTTTATATGTAAATGGGGTGGAAAAAGGCCTAGTTTAACATGGTGTACTTGTTTTGCATGTTTAATAACTATAAAATTGTGTTTAGGGCAGAACAGTACCACATCTATAAAATGCTCATGAGGATTTTCTGGACTTGTTGTTTTGTTGTTCCGGCCTCATTTAAACTTGCCTAGATAGGTAGGTTTCATTATGCTTCACCTCTTGCCATGCTAACAACATTTAATATTGTTGATTACATAAACAAGATCGAACTAAATAAGTCACGTGGTGTTTCGTCAAGTTGCATATTGAGCTGCACTTAATCTGTAGTGTTGTTTGTTGCACTTTGCCATGCCATGTATCATTAAACCGAACATGCATCATACTTGGTTGTGCATCATGCCATGGTTATGTGGTGGTTGTTTACTATGTTCTTTGTTTCTTTCCGGTGTACTTCTTCTCGGTAATCCGGTAACGTTTTGTTTGTGAGGATCCGTTGGCTACGTCCGCTTGTCTTATTCATGGACTCATTCTTCTTCCTTGCGAGATCTCAGGCAAGATGACCATACCTTCGAAATCACTTCTATCTTTGCTTGCTAGATGCTCGCTCTTTTGCTATGCCTATGCTACGATACCTACCACTTGCTTATCATGCCTCCCATATTGCCATGTCAAACCTCTAACCCACCTTGTCCTAGCAAACCGTTGTTTGGCTATGTTACCGCTTTGCTCAGCCCCTCTTATAGCGTTGTTAGTTGCAGATGAATATTGGATTTTGTTCCTTGTTGGAACACGGATATTTGTTGGGATATCACAATATCTCTTATTTAATTAATGCATCTATATACTTGGTAAAGGGTGGAAGGCTCGGCCTTATGCCTGGTGTTTTGTTCCACTCTTGTCGCCCTAGTTTCCGTCATATCGGTGTTATGTTCCCGGATTTTGCGTTCCTTACACGGTTGGGTTATAATGGGAACCCCTTGACAGTTCGCTTTGAATAAAACTCCTCCAGCAAGGCCCAACCTTGGTTTTACCATTCGCCACCAAGCCTTTTTCCCTTGGGAGTCGCACATCCCGAGGGTCATCTTTATTTTAAACCCCCGGGTCAGTGCTTGTCTAAGTGTTGGTCCAACCCAGAGCACCGTGCAGGGCCGTCCCTTGGCAACTTGGGTTACGTTGGCTCCCGTACGTTTAGCTTATCCGGTGTGCCCTGAGAACGAAATATGTGCAGCTCCTATCAGGATTTTTCGGCACAGCGGGTGGTCTTGCTGGACTTGTTTTACCATTGTCGAGGATGTCTTGTAACTGGGATTCCGAGTCTGATCGGATTGTCTTCGGAGAAGGAATATCCTTCATTTACCATGAGAGCTTGTGATGGGCTAAGTTGGGACACCCCTGTAGGGTTTTGAACTTTCAAAAGTCGTGCCCGCGGTTATGGGCAGATGGGAATTTGTTAATGTCCGGTTGTAGAGAACCTGAAACTAAACTTAACTAAAATGCATCAACCGCGTGTGTAGCCGTGATGGTCTCTTTCCGCCGGAGTCCGGGAAGTGAACACAGTGTTGGAGTTATGCTTGAACGTAAGTAGTCTCGGATCACTTCTTGATCATAGTTTCTCGACTGTGCCTTGCTTTCTCTTCTCGCTCTCATTTGTGTAAGTTAGCCACCATATATGCTAGTCGCTTGCTGCAGCTCCACCTCATACCTTTACCTTACCTATAAGCTTAAATAGTCTTGATCGTGAGGGTGTTAGATTGTTGAGTCCCCGTGACTCATAGATACTGCCAAAACCAGTTTGCAGGTGCCGATGAAACCGTGCAGGTGATGAAACCGAGCTCAAGGAGGAGCTCGATGAAGATCCCGTTCATTGTGTTATTTCGTTTCAATTGATCAGTACTGGAGGCCAGTTGGGACGATCGGGGATCTGTGTAGCATTTGGGGTAGTCTTCTTTTATTTTGGTTCCGTAGTAGGACCTTGTGTGTATCTGGATGATGTAATGCTTTATTCATGTATTGTGTGAAGTGGCGATTGTAAGCCAACTATGTATCTCTTTCCCTTATGTACTACATGGGTTGTGTGAAGATTACCTCACTTGTGACATTGCTTTCAATGCGGTTATGCCTCTAAGTCATGCTTCGTCACGTGGGAGATATCGCCACATGGAGGGCGTTACAAGTTGGTAATCAGAGCCTTCCCTGACTTAGGAGCCCCCTGCTTGATCGAATCGCTGGCGTTGTTGAGTCTAGAAAAATGTTTTGAGTCATTTAGGATTATATATATCGGAGAGTAGGATTCTTTTTACTCCTCAGTCCCTGGATCGCTCTGGTGAGGCATCCTGACGTAGAGTTTTGACTCTTGTCTTCTCAAATTTCACTAAAAAATTTAGGATCACATGGGTATCTTGGAATCGTTCCGATGGTTTTGTGACGAGAACATTGTTCTTGGTGCCTCCTGACATTTAGGGGTTGTGGCAGTGTCCCGGGGAGTTGAGCTCCGAGGTGTTATCGTCACAATTTTATCGTTGTAGTTCTGGAATACCTGAGTTTTGCCGACATCGAAAATCTCTTTTATGTAGTTGTTGGTGAGATAACCTCGACACCACCCACTACTGGGGCAGGAGTTCGGGAGTATTGCCATAACTCGTATAACGGATGCTTTTAGAAGGTTGAGGTAAATGATTTCCGAAGGTTTCTTGGTTATGTGTTGAAGGATGGATACAGTTGGATGTAGGATTTGCTAGTTTTGGGTGAGATATTATGCTTCCCCTGTATCCCCAACACCTGATCGCATAACCGGAAAGTTTTGGGAGTTTATAAGTGGGAATTCAAGTAGATCTTAGGATATCTTTCTGAAAGATGTATGATATGAAATTGGGGTTCGACGTCTAGTGGTCCTCCTATCCACGGTTGGTTTTACAGTGGTCTCGTTGTGTCTTAAAGAGTCCTTGGCTATGCTGACTCGGGGACACTTCGTATGTCATGTGCACTGCCTTGTACATGATGGTGTTGTACGATCGAGCCCATGTAGGCCCCACCAGGAAAACTTCGGACGAAATCTCTATCATATGTTTGTTCTGGCTTATTCTGCAAGCCAATCCTTTGTTTTGTTTTCAATTGTGGTATTCGAGTTGCTTCGAAGTCAAATGTTGATTCCATACCTTTCCTAATCGGTGTTCTCATACTCCATGTAAATACCAATCCTTCATGATAATCGAGATTGTCATGTCAATCCTTGCCAGCCGGTGCGATTCTCTTCAAGATGATCCTATCATTTGTCTCATCCGTAAGATCAACTCCAAGTCTTCTCAACATTGTTTGTTTCTTCTTTCTCAAGTTACCTTTGTTTTTCCCCCCCCCCCCCCCCTTTTTTTTCAAGGATTCAGATTTCTTAATCAAATATCCATTTTATTCATGTGAAGTCTCTTCGTTCTTTCCAATCAATGTTCTTACCCGGTGGTTCTCTTGAAGATGCTCTACTAGTTCATCATTCTTCATTCTTCTCCTTCTCCGGTGGATTCAAGTCAAGCTTTGTTGATCATATCCTTTTTCCTCGCTTCAATACCTTCTCTTGCCGGTGCACCTCATATTCAGTCATTTCTCACTATTCAATTGTTTCGGAGTGCTCAAGATATCCTGAAGATTCGTGCTTACACTCTGCTTTCGTTCAAGCTCTTTCGAGGATCTTATCGCATTCAAGCCATTTAAATTCAACCGGTGGAATCTCTCTTTTCAAGCAATCGTTCAACGGTGTTTCTTTTTAGTGGGCCCTAACTCATAGGTCTTTTCCCAGGATCTTACCTGAGTCTTCTAATTTTACCGGAGCTATTCTCAAATCTTTCAAAGTTTGACGTAACAATGGGTTATCATCAGTCATATGTATTTCTCCAAGACTTCTCAAATTCTTTTCATCATTGGCTCAACCTTGCCAATTTTAATTCTGGAGTGCCTCAACAATTCATGGTGGTGTTTCCCATCGTCTGTCTCTACTTTTGAAGACCGAAGAAGAGTTTTCCCTTGAATCTTGTTTTCGTTCTATCAAAGATTCGTGATTCTAGCTTCATGATATCCTCTCATAATTGTTTTCAATCATGACAATTATTTTCACCCATCTGAAGCCATTCAAGAGTCTTCTCAGTTTGTTATCCGGAGTCCATCAATTCAGGTTTAGTCATCCTTAGTTTTCAGCTATTGTTCTCCAAATCTTACCGGTGCATCGATCAAATATCCGCTAATCAGTTCTTCATCTCTTCGTTCTCTTGTATCTAAACTCTCTCTTGTATCTTCGTTCATTTGCCAATTCTTACCCGGTGATTCATCCCTTTACTTTGTTCTTTTTCAGTTCTTACGGTGGTTCTTCCAGGATTCTTTTCCATGGTTATCATTTTAATTCATTCATTGTTTCAATCCTACCAACGGTTTGTTGAATACCTTCTCAAGTTTAAGCTATACCTCTCTTTAATATTTTCCACGAGAATAAGTAGTATGCCAAATCCGTTGCTTGTCATCAATCTAAATTGGTGAAGGATGAGCATAACATAATTCTTATTCTTGATTCACCCAAATGTTTAATTCCTTATTCTGGAGGCTCATCAAATTCTCGGTTTCACTTAATTCATATTTTCTTTTCCCGGAGTTCCAAGATCTCGAACTTATATCATCATGGAGATCCATCTAAATCATTACAAGGTTTCACCTTGTGTTGTCAACTTCTCTTTTTTTATCATCATTTTGTTACCGGAGTTCTTCATGGAGGTTCTACATGATGGTTCATCAAGGATTTAATTCCTTCTCAAAGTGTTCATCAAGATTCTTTTCGAAGGAGCTCAAGCATTCTTCATCTTGCATTCCGGAGTGCTATTCTTTCTACAGTATCATTTGACGTGGTATTTATGTCATTCTGGATAATTTGAGTTCATGTTTCATGATTCACATGCGGTTAAGAATGAGGTATTTTAAATCCATCAACCTCTTCGTTGGAGTTATCTTGGGTTATATTTCACCTAAAGCTTACCCTAAGGATTGTTGCTAATTAAGGTGCTTATAAATTACCCAAGTTCTTCATTTATCCTTCTGGTGAAATAAGTTTCTCGTTTTCTTGTTCATATCAATCCAATCTATTGTTTCCATTAGTGGCGGAATTTCACCTCATAATTTCGAGATGTTTTCTATAAGCCCACAACAAGCTTACTCTTTTCGTTGTTGGTTTTTTTCCAACAACTCCGTTCGACCCTTCTCCTAAAGATGCCTTTTCATGCTCTTTTGTGGCAGAAGTTGGCTTTTTCTTCTCCACTCTCCTATTTCAATTATCTATCTTCTATTCTTTTGTTCCGGAGGCATTGTGATGTTGCTCTTTTCAACCCATCATCTCGTTTTGTCAAAGATCATGTTCTTTTCATGCCTATCCATTTTAACTGGAGTGTTGTGCCCTTTTGCTCAAGTTCATTTCGCCTTATCAAGCCTTGCATTTCTTTTCAGTCGGAGTGCTGCCCTAATTATATCATTCTTACTCCTTCTCTATCTTGTTTTAACCAGAGTGTTGTGTTTATCATTCCCCTTCTAACCGGAGTCTCATCCAAGTGCTTTCTTTTTGCCAAGCTCATATTCTTTACCTTCCATTTCCAACCAGAGTGTTGCCGTAATTGATCTTTATCATTCCTTGTACATCTCGTGTCAACCAGGGTGCTTGCATCTACTTCTTGTCCATTGCACCCCTTTTCTTATGTCTTCAACCTACAAGGTTCTAGTTATGTTCCTTGTTCCTTGTTTCTAAAGGAGTGTTTTCAACTTTGTTCTTCTTCGTTGCATTCTTTCTTTCTATTTATTCAACCTCTCAAGGTTCTTTGGTCTCACTCATTGGTCAGAGAAGCAACTTAGTTTTACCTCTTCTTTTTCTCTTCCGTTTTTCCCTCCAGTGCCATCCTAGATCTCGGGACGAGATCCTCTCGTAGTGGTGGAGTGTTGTAACGCCCCGAGACCGTTGTGCCAGGTGTCTTCCAGTTATTCGCCGTCGTTGCCATGTCATTCGCTTGCGTGTTGCATCTTGCCATGTCATCATGTGCATTGCATCATCATATATTCAAACTTGCATCTGTCCTGGCCTCCCCGTTCCTTCTGTTGTCCATTCTGAGTCCAGACACCCTTGCACGCACCCGCGGCACGTCCGAAATATTATTTTATAAGTGGCCGGAAAATGTTCTCAGAATGGGTTGAAAGTTGGCATGTAGTCTTATTATAGTGTAGATAGACCACCTGTCAAGTTTCATCGCATTCGGAGTTCGTCTGATAGCCCAACCGTTAAACTATAGCGGCATTATAGCCGGGCACACGTCGGATGTTTTCGGTCTCCGAAAACAGTCGCCGGGCCTCCCTCTCTTCCCTAGTCTCAGCTCGAGACCGTCTACACAGCTCACTACCAACCGCCAGGTCCAACCTAACCTCTCTCGTCAGCTCGCGGCCCTCCTCGAGCGCGCGTCCGAAAAGCTGTCCCGGACCCGACCCGAACAGTCGTCACCGTTGGATCCGGATCATCCCCAAACGTCTACAAAACATCTCCATTTTCTTATTTGGACTCCCTAAAAATTTTATTCGCGATCGTCCGATTACGATCGGAGGGACGAGTTAGCCCCTAACCAAAATCTAATACTATAAATAACCAGTCAAACCGTAGCCTATCCTATTCAATCCACCAATCCTCCTCGCCGCCGCCACTCTCTTCATCGGGATCCTCCCAGATCCATCCACCCATTCCCAGCCGATCTCGACCAACTCCCTCGTTTTCAGCACCGGGCCAACCTCCTCCTCCCGAGAGCCCCGGCCAGAGCACCACCGAGCAGAGCATCGGCCAACCCCGAGCGCCACCCTCACCCTCGAGCTCGAGCAGGCTGCTCCGCGCCTCCTCCCCTCCTCCCGTGCCTCGATCCAGGGTGGATCGAGAGCAGCACCACGCCATGGCCCCCGCCGTCAAGCCGCTCCGACTCGCAGGTCCTCCTCACCGTGCCTCCTCCCTGTTTCTTGCTGTTCTTCTCCTACTGTTGCTGCTAATTGCGTGGTCGCCCTGTTTCTTCTGCAAGGTCAGCACCACCGAGCCGAAGACCCTCGCCGGCCGCCTCAACTCTCCTCGCTTGCAATCGCCTCGCCGGAG
Source organism: Triticum urartu (assembly GCF_003073215.2). Classification (NCBI taxonomy): domain Eukaryota; kingdom Viridiplantae; phylum Streptophyta; class Magnoliopsida; order Poales; family Poaceae; genus Triticum; species Triticum urartu. Next base: position 195,763,103 of record NC_053024.1, on the reverse strand, counting down.
CAAGCAAGCCGCCGCCTGGAGGAGCCCATGGTCGTCCCGTTTCGCTGCGTCGTCCTCAACCGGGCCCCCTGTCCCAAGCCATTGTCTCCCTAATTCCCGTCGCCGGCCTGAAGCCCCCGCGCCATGGCTGCTTTCTTCTTCAGAGAAAGGCGTCGGCCGCCGGATCGGGTTCTTCTCAGCGTCCAAGCTCGTTCCCGGCCAGATCCGGACGCCTAAGACCTCGCCGCCCCGCTCGCCGGAGCTCTGCTCCCAACCCCGCTGACCTCTGCTTCCACTCCTTCGAGCAGGAGGGCTCGTCCAAGTCACGTGTTGCCTCTGTTCGAGAGAAGGACGACAGGGTCGACTCCCGCGTTGACTGTGCCGCGTCCACAAGCGTTCGTCGCGTGGGCTCAAAGGCCTAGCTGCGCGCCCTGTGGGTCTCCCTGCTCCACCGAATGGGCCGAGGCCCATGGTGAGCCTCCAGCCCCCCTGCAACTGTTGGGCCAGGCTGCAGTTTTGGCCCAGTGTAGTTTTTTTCCATGTCTGCGATTTTGTCTTTTATCCAGAGTTTACCTATTTTGCAGAAAAACCCTCGGCATTCATGCATTTAATAACTAATTAACCATGCATCGGAATTAATCAAACTTAATATGAAAGTTGTTTAGAATTTTGTCTAGTTTCATAATATATCACTTTCATGCATGTTTAAAATGCTTAAAATGATGTTTTCTTTTATATGCTTAATTAGCATGCTAAAATGATTTAATTCATAACTAAATAACCGTAACTCCGAATTTAATAAACTTTATATGTAAATGGGGTGGAAAAATGCCTAGTTTAACATGGTGTACTTGTTTTGCTTGTTTAATAATTCTAAAATTGTGTTTAGGGCAGAACAGTACCAAATCTATAAAATGCTCATGAGGATTTTCCGGACTTGTTGTTTTGTTGTTCCGGCCTCATTTAAACTTGCCTAGATAGGTAGTTTTCATTATGCTTCACCTCTTGCCATGCTAACAACATTTAATATTGTTGAGTACATATACAAGATCGAACTAAATAAGTCACGTGGTGTTTCGTCAAGTTGCATATTGAGCTCCACTTAATTTGTAGTGTTGTTTGTTGCACTTTGCCATGCCATGTATCATTAAACCGAACATGCATTATACTTGGTTGTGCATCATGCCATGGTTATGTGGTGGTTGTTTACTATGTTGTTTGTTTCTTTCCGGTGTACTTCTTCTTGGTAATCCGGTAACATTGCGTTTGTGAGGATCTATTGGCTACGTCCGTTTGTCTTCTTCATGGACTCGTTCTTCTTCCTTACGGGATCTCAGGTAAGATGACCGTACCCTCGAAATCACTTCTATCTTTGCTTGCTAGATGCTCGCTCTTTTGCTATGCCTATGCTATGATACCTACCACTTGCTTATCTTGCCTCCCTTATTGCCATGTCAAACCTCTAACCCACCTTGTCCTAGCAAACCGTTGTTTGGCTATGTTACCGCTTTGCTCAGCCCCTCTTATAGCGTTGTTAGTTGCAGGTGAAGATTGGAGTTTGTTCCTTGTTGGAACACGGATATTTGTTGGGATATCACAATATCTCTTATTTAATTAATGCATCTATATACTTGGTAAAGGGTGGAAGGCTCGGCCTTATGCCTGGTGTTTTGTTCCACTCTTGCCGCCCTAGTTTCCGTCATATCGGTGTTATGTTCCCGTATTTTGTGTTCCTTACACGGTTGGGTTATAATGGGAACCCCTTGATAGTTTGCTTTGAATAAAACTCCTCCAGCAAGGCCCAACCTTGGTTTTACCATTTGCCACCTAGCCTTTTTCCCTTGGGAGTCGCGCACCCCGAGGGTCATCTTTATTTTAAACCCCCGGGCCAGTGCTTGTCTAAGTGTTGGTCAAACCCAGAGCACCGTGCGAGGCCGTCCCTTGGCAACTTGGGTTACGTTGGCTCCCGTACGTTTAGCTTATCCGGTGTGCCCTGAGAACGAGATATGTGCAGCTCCTATCGGGATTTGTCGGCACAGCGGGTGGTCTTGCTGGACTTGTTTTACCATTGTCGAGGATGTCTTTTAACCGGGATTCCGAGTCTGATCGGATTGTCTTCGGAGATGGAATATCCTTCGTTGACCGTGAGAGCTTGTGATGGGCTAAGTTGGGACACCCCTGCAGGGTTTTGAACTTTCAAAAGCCGTGCCCTCGGTTATGGGCAGATGGGAATTTGTTAATGTCCGGTTGTAGAGAACCTGAAACTAAACTTAAGTAAAGTGCATCAACTGCGTGTGTAGCCGTGATGGTCTCATTCCAGCGGAGTCCGGGAAGTGAACACGGTCTTGGAGTTATGCTTGAACGTAAGTAGTCTTGGATCACTTCTTGATCATAGTTTCGCGACCGTGCCTTGCTTTCTCTTCTCACTCTCATTTGCGTAAGTTAGCCACCATATATGCTAGTCGCTTGCTGCAGCTCCACCTCATACCTTTACCTTACCTATAAGCTTAAATAGTCTTGATCGCGAGGGTGTGAGATTGCTGAGTCCCCGTGACTCACAGATACTTCCAAAACCAGTTTGCAGGTGCCGATGAAACCGTGCAGGTGACGCAACCAAGCTCAAGGAGGAGCTCGATGAAGATCCCGTTCATTGTGTTGTTTCATTTCAGTTGATCAGTAGTGGAGCCCAGTTGGGACGATCGGGGATCTGTGTAGCATTTGGGGTAGTCTTCTTTTATTTTGGTTTCGTAGTCGAACCTTGTGTGTATCTGGATGATGTAATGCTTTATTCATGTATTGTGTGAAGTTGCGATTGTAAGACAACTATGTATCTCTTTCCCTTATGTACTACACGGGTTGTGTGAAGATTACCTCACTTGCGACATTGCATTCAATGCGGTTATGCCTCTAAGTCGTGCTTCGACACGTGGGAGATATAGCCGCATCGAGGGCGTTACAATGGGAGTGGTTTAGGGTGCCAGGGAGAGACAGGAGGAGCGGGATGAGCTGCGGGCGGGCCACCGGAGCGGCGCGAGCATTGGCCGAGCGGGCGGTGTTCTGGCGCGAGCTGCAGGAGAGAGAGGAGGGCGCGGGAGCAAGTGGGCGGCCTGCTGGCGTGGAGCGGACGTCGAGGGGCATCGACTGGCGCGTGGGGGAGGCTCAAAGCGGTCGGGGGACGCGACGTCAATGGTCGTGTGCTCTGCCAGGCTCTCCAGAGCGTGACTTTGGCCGGTATCTGCGGCTTTCCCGTGTCCTCATGTGTCCACTTGTGTCTGGCATCTGCAGGGGGCGTGGGCACAAGCTGGGGAGAGCCTTGGATGCTCTGTAAAGCTGAGGGGGGCGAAGGAGGCTGCAAGAGAGGGAGGATTCCACTGTCCAGAGAAGAAAAAATGGGGCTCTCCCCCCTTCATCATTGCTTCCTCGGGTAGCAAGGCACACAGGTGCTAGAGGGGGACTAGGAGGGGTCGTGGTAGAAAGTTGAGCCTATGGAGATTAGTGGAAGAGGCCAAAATGGGATTTTGGTGAAGTGGCAGAAGGTGTTTGATGCTGGTTTGGGCAAGTAGATGATTTCCATTTGCCATGGTACTCCACATGGTGAAATGTCACATATATAAATAGGCCCTTCCACCAATTTTGAGCTCATTTGGGCAAAGTTGCCAATGCAACTTTTGTAAACCCTAGATATTAGCAGAAATGAACTTCTACGGATCTAGTTGAGCAAATCACTTCCCCTTGATGCACCACTTAGTGTGGTGGCTTCATTTGTTCATGTGAACATGCTCACAAAAGTTGGGTTCAAGGAGAGAAAGTTGGTAGCACAAAGTTGTTCAAATTTGAATCTGGACAGAGATGGGTTTGGGGCACTTTTGTGAACCAAAGCAGTTTGGATTGAGCTGAAACTTTGAAATGTAATCATATTATGTATATGTGACTTTCTACAATTTTCTTGGATTTTTATGAAAATATTTTCTGTAGAAATATTTCAAATCCTTGAAATGGACAGAAATGGTTTTGGGAGGTTTTGTCCAATATTTTGAACGTGACCATGTGTTGAAACTCTTATATATGGAAAATATATGTCCATAGAGTTTCCCTGATTTTTGTCAAATATTTTTGAAATAATAAAATAATTTTTCCCTATTAAAGACCATTTCTGGCCTTAAGAAAAAGCTTTTAAATAAAATAGGAAAATAACCTTTAAAATTATATTTTTGTGGTTTATGGGAATCCTATATCTATTAGGTTTCAAATATACTCTTTGAAATATTTTTCATACCCTAAATCAAGTACTTGTAGTGCAAGCCTCAATTCAGGGGTTTTTGGAAAACTAAATTTTGAAAATACTTTTTGGCCAATTTATTTTTGTAAGAAAATACTATATTGCACTATACACATGGCATGATCATTGGGCAGAAGTTTGGGGCAGGGAGATGAAGTATATAAAGTGGAGTAGTTGACTTTAAAGAGCACTTGAAAAATCACAGAGAGAAAACCAAATCCAAATAAAAGCCAAATAATGCAAAAGTTTTTGTTGCTCCAAATTTTCATGTTTTAATAATGCAAATGACATGTTACAAGATGCAGGGTGTGACAACGGGCCATTACCAGGGCAGCCCCACCACTATTGGCTTTACACGACGCGCGGGGAAACCGGAAACTGGCCTGGACCCAATATTAATGAAGAAGCAAAGAAGACCTCAAGAGGCAACCCTCTTCAGCGCCCCCGCCTATGCACTTATTAGGCCCTACCCCGATGACGCTCGGTAGCGCGTTCAGGGCAGGCCCGGGGGCTTCTATCTGTGCAACAAACCCTGTGTCTGTTGCCCAGACTATGCAATGGCACGGGAACATGATTAAGGCACCAACCCAAGTCAGAATGCAAGGAACCAAGAGCATCGAAGGACCAACATGCGGATCAAGAGGACCAAGATCAAGCCATAGAAGCAAGATGTCACTAGGAGAAGAGCCTCCCTTGCCAGGCAGGCGAGCTCAGCAAGGACAGGGCCACCCCCAGAGGAAGACGTCCAAGACGTCCCGACAGGGTCTGCCAGGACTCAGAATGCTGAACCACCTCACCCAACCACTCCACCATGATCCATGTCGTCAATCAGTGCGCTGTCAAGCCGCAAAGTGACTAAGTGGCAGCCATTCGCTACATGGTGACCTCTTTCTACAGGAAATGCCTACAGATGACACTCGTCCTGAGACGTGTCAAGCAAGCAGGCGTAGAGTTGGCGAGATAGCCCGGCAAGGCTTGCCGGGCACCCGATGATGTGACGTTAAGTGGTGCATTTAATGCACCCTATCAGCCTGTAGAGTTAGGTATGATAACACTATTTGCTATCTTATCAGTGCATAATGACTACTTTGCCATTGTGGTAACCCCTTAATCTATAAAAGGAGGCCCATGGTGACCGTAGAAAGGGTTAGAAGGTTGGACCACTCACACACCCATACGCGCATAGCCACTGCCGTCCCTGCCGGGCAAGTGTACTACGCTCCACCACCACTCTTCCACCATCAATGCACCAAAGCAAGAGTAGGGTTTTACGCCTCACGGCAGCCCAAACCTGGGTAAATTTGCATGTGTGATCTCTGTCGTGCTGCGCCACGCTCGTCTGCTCTTTGTGCAATGCGACATCCCCCCTGCCGAACAAGCAAGGGGCCCTTGGTCCCATAGGTGGCTGTGGTTTCCCATGATAAGGGGATCTATCGTAATCCTTTCGATAAGTAAGAGTGTCAAACCCTACGAGGAGCAGAAGGAAATGACAAGCCGTTTTCAGCAAGATATTCTTTGCAAGCACTGAAATTATCAGTAATAGATAGTTGTGTGATAAGATAATTCGTAACGGGTAACAAGTAACAAATGTAACTAAGGTGCAGCAAGGTGGCCCAATCCTTTTTGTAGCAAAGGATAAGTCTGGACGAACTCTTATATAAAGCAAAGCGCTCCCGAGGACACATGGGAATTACTATCAAGTTAGTTTTCATCATGCTCATATGATTCGCATTCGTTACTTTGATAATTTGATATGTGGATGGACCGGTGCTTGGGTGCTGCCCTTACTTGGACAAGCATCCCACTTATGATTAACCCCTCTCGCAAGAATCCGCAACTATGAAAGAAGAATTAAGATAAATCTAATCAAAACATGAAACATGTGGATCCAAATCAGCCCCTTACGAAGCAACGCATAAACTAGGGTTTAAGCTTCTATCACTCTAGCAACCCATCATCTACTTATTACTTCCCAATGCCTTCCCCTATGCCCAAATCATGGTGAAGTGTCATGTAGTCGACGTTCACATAACACCACTAGAGGAGAGACAACATACGTCTCATCAAAATATCGAACGAATACCAAATTCACATGATTACTTATAACAAGACTTCTCCCATGTCCTCAGGAACAAACGTAACTACTCACAAAGCATGTTCATGTTAATAATCAGAGGGGTAATAAATATCATCAAGGATCTGAATATATGATATTCCACTGAATAAACCAACTAGCATCAACCACAAGGAGTAATCAACACCGCTAGCAACGCACAGGTACCAATATGAGGTTTTGAGACAAAGATCGGATACAAGAGATGACCTAGGGTTTGAGAGGAGATGGTTCTAGTGAAGGTGTTGATGGAGATTGACCACTTCTTCATGAGAGGATCGTTGGTGATGATGATGGCGTCGATTTCCCCCTCCGGTAGGGAAGTTTCCCCGGCAGAACAGCTCTGCCGGATCCCTAGATTGCCACTGGTGCGCGTCGGTGCTATACAAATGGTTTTTAACCCCTTTCCGCGATGACATTTGGAACCGTTGCCTAGTGAGTGTGGGCGATAGGGGGTCCTTCCCACATGACCCAGAAACCGTTGGGGGTATGCCCTCCTGGCACACACACTCGGCAAAATGAGGTCGTGTGCGACCTGTGAGTGCTCAAATACAGAAATACGTACAGTAGAGCTAAAAATACAATTATACAGGCAATATTGTTTTCAGTCGCAAGTACATCCCACACAGTCAGTCCCCGCTAAACGTTTCCGTTCGTATGTACATCCCACACAGTCGCTCCAAGGAAAACGTTTCCATTCACAGGTACATCACACATATTTTTTCTCGTTAAATTGTTTGTGTTATTGAATGTATCACACACGGTCCGTAGAAGAAACTGTGTGGCAAAGGATGTCCATCACACACAGATTTTATGTTTGCGCAAGGTGGCCTAACACAAACAGTTTTCAAGAGAAAGTCGTGTGTGATTGTTCATTGATCCAACACGGTTTATTCCTAGAAACTGTGTGCATTGCCTGAGGTCATTGCCCATGGTATTTTTTCAATAACCGTTTGCAATAGCAAAACCCAATTAGCAGGCTAATTCACCATTAGCAGGCTAATTGCCCTATTATTAATAATCCATTTATTAATATAATTGACATTCATATTAAGCACATAATATATTTCATTTCCATATTAAGGAAGCAGAATTTCATAATTGAAATACATCAAACTAGAACATGATATAGCTTCAGCACCCAGCTACCCCATTACACAACTGCACCAGCACCAAGTTTCACATGCAACATGTAGAACCTTTCGAAATTAGCATCATAGATGGTATATAGATAGATGCATCTCATCTAGAAAACTGCTGAAGCGGAAGGCAAATAGTGAGCCTTCATTCATGTTGAAGCTCTTTGCAACTTTAGGCCAGTGCCTGTGGATGATTGACTGTCCGTCCTTCATCCTCTTCAGGAACACTTCAATATTCAACCATGGGTGTTGTATGAAAACCTCCCTCGCCTCCTGACCATAGAGGTGGTTTGAGAGGTAATCATCAGTGAACTGCTTTGGAAAGGCCTGAAAACAAGGATGTGCATAAATATCTTCTCTATATTGGAAATGGGGCAAAGGAATAAAGAAGGCAAGGTATAATAGTTAGTACCATCTTGTAGTGAACTGATGTCTTCTTCATTGTGCAGACAAAGATCTTGTTGTTTTTTCTCGCTAATTTGTTTATCCTAACAATCTTTCTAAGTTTCTTGATTTGATTGATATTCATGGAAGACTCATTTCCCCATATGCAAAAAGGGTCGAACAGTGGGTCAAAACCTCTCACAGCAGGACCTACATGTGTGATACGTCTTCAACGTATCTATAATTTTTGATTGTTCCATGTTATTATATTATCAACCTTGGATGTTTTATATGCATTTATATGCTATTTTATATGATTTTTGGGACTAACCTATTAACCTAGAGCCCAGTGCCAGTTTCTATTTTTCCTTGTTTTTGAGTATCGCGGAAAAGGAAAACCAAACGGAGTCCAATTGACCTGAAATTTCACGGCGATCATTTTGGGACCAGAAGAAGCCCATGGAGTACTGGAGATGGGCCAAAAGAGTCCCGAGGCCAACACCAAGGTGGGGGCGCGCCCCCTACCTCGTGGCCGCCTCAGGGACCCCCTGACTTGTTCCCGACTCCAACACCTCTTATATAAACCCAATACTTCCAGAAAGAAACCTAGATCGGGAGTTCCGCCGCCGCAAGCCGCTGTAGCCATCGAAAACCAATCTAGACCCGTTCCGGCACCCTACCGGAGGGGGGAATCCCTCTTTGGTGGCCATCTTCATCATCCCGGCACTCTCCATGACGAGGAGGGAGTAGTCCACCCTCGGGGCTGAGGGTATGTACCAGTAGCTATGTGTTTGATCTCTCTCTCGTGTTCTTGATTCGGCACGATCTTGATGTATCGCGAGCTTTGCTATTATAGTTGGATCTTATGAGGTTTCTCCCCCTCTAATCTCTTGTAATGGATTGAGTTTTCCCTTTGAAGTTATCTTATCAGATTGAGTCTTTAAGGATTTGAGAACACTTGGTGTATGTCTTGCATGTGCTTATCTGTCGTGACAATGGGATATCACGTGATCTACTTGATGTATGTTTTGGTGATCAACTTGCGGGTTCCGTGACCTCGTGAACTTATGCTTAGGCCTTGGCACACGTTTCCATCTTGACTATCCGGTAGAAACTTTGGGGCACTTTTTGAAGTTCTTTGTGTTGGTTGAATAGATGAATCTGAGATTGTGTGAAGCATAACGTATAATCATACCCACGGATACTTGAGGTGAAATTGGAGTATCTAGGTGACATCAGGGTTTTGGTTGATTTGTGTCTTAAGGTGTTATTATAGTATGAACTCCATGATAGATTGGACGAAAAGAATAGCTTTGTGTTATTTTACTACGGACTCTTGAATAGATCGATCAAAAAGGATAACTTTGAGGTGGTTTCGTACCCTACCATAATATCTTTGTTTGTTCTCCGCTATTAGTGACTTTGGAGTGACTCTTTGTTGCATGTTTGAGGGATAGTTATATGATCCAATTATGTTATTATTGTTGGGAGAACTTGCACTAGTGAAATTATGAACCCTAGGCCTTGTTTCCTAGCATTGCAATACCATTTGTGCTCACTTTTACCACTTGCTACCTTGCTGTTTTTATATTTTCAGATTACAAAAACCTTTATCTACCATCCATATTGCACTTGTATCACCATCTCTTCGCCGAACTAGTGCACCTATACAATTTATCATTGTATTGGGTGTGTTGGGGACACAAGAGACTCTTTGTTATTTGGTTGCAGGGTTGTTTGAGGGAGACCATCTTCATCCTACGCCTCCCACGGATTGATAAACCTTAGGTCATCCACTTGAGCGAAATTTGCTACTGTCCTACAAACCTCTGCACTTGGAGGCCCAACAACGTCTATAAGAAGAAGGTTGTGTAGTATACATCAATGTGCAAGACCAAATTGTTAAAAACCAAAATATTAGAATGGTTCCTGCAATTGCACAATAATGTGCTATTAGACAACGGACCATGCACGTGTTAACCTCGATTGTAAACCTTAGTGCTTCCCATTGTTTCCCTGCAACACATATAAGGTAGTTAGTCATCAGGTTAAGTAAGGGTTCGCATGCTATCAGTAAAATATGTTGATGAAAAATAAGCACATTGCAGATTCATCAGATTAATTCAAGCCACATGGAAAACCCATTTATCCAAACCAAACATGATTAAGAACTAGGAAATATAGCACTTGTGTGTGTTTCTCATGTATTAAGTGCAGCCAAATTCGATTTATTCCTCACATGCACAACAATACAAAATTCTACCCATGACAATTGGACATCGCATTGTAGAATTGAACCAAGCAGTTAACTAAACACCACAACAAATGAACCAAACATTAACTGAGCACCACATTGCACAATATAACATACTCCTAATAGAAGATCAGCCAGTTAACTACAGCCAATTGTAGCAATTGTATTTGTTTCTCATGTATTTACTACAGCCAAATTCAATTTATTCCTCACATGGTATACAATATCAGAATGCACCCACAACTATTGAACATCGCATTGCAGAATTGAACCAAACAGTTAACTAAACACCACAACACGAATGAACCAAACGTTAACTGAGCACCACATGGCACAATGTATAACCAAACCAAGCATGCTTGACAACTTGGAAATATAGCAATTGTATTCGTTTCTCACGTATTTTGTAAAGATAAATTCGATTTATTTCTCACATGGAAGACAATACAAAATTGCATCCTAAGAATTGAACATCACATTTGCAAAATTGAACCAGACAGTTAACTGAAGACGACAACTAATTAAAAAAATAGTTAATAAGTGAGCACCACACTGCACGACATATAGAATATATAAACTAGAGCAACAGATTGCATGGTAAAATTAGATAGCACAATTCACTAGAATTTGTGAAGGAAAGGCAGGAGCAGCACACGCAACGGGTAAATCGAGCATACTTAACCGGCATAGCTAGCAAATGGCAAGATGCTCATCGGAGATCAGGGGGTCGGCACGAATGGCAGCCATCTCGACCTCATCCGCGCGTGCGGCCGCGATTTGCTTCTCTACTGCCAAATGCTCCTTGAGATCCTGGCTATACTGTGTCCGCCATGGCTTAGGGCGGCGCTTATTTGGTGGAGGGGTCGGTGATTTGGATGGAAGGTGTCGCGCTCGCGCCGGCGGTCGGGGAATATGGGATGTGGAAGGAGGAGGACGATGGGGGTTGGGTGTGGATTACCTGCCTGGATAGACGAGGCCGAGCAGCGTGAAGGAGGGTCACCGACAAGGAGGCGGTGCTGCAAGCAAGGAGTGAAGGTTTCAACTTGGAAAGGAAGGCGGAAACAGGGGAAATGCGGCTTTTGGTAAGGTGGAGGGGCAGGGAGGTAGATATTTTCGCGGAAGCCGAAAATTTGGAATCGCTTCAACGAAAATTTGGAATTGCTTCAACAGGGGATAACTTTGAGGTGGTTTCCTACCCTGCCATAATCTCTTTGTTTGTTCTCCGCTATTAATGACTTTGGAGTGACTCTTTGTTGCATGTTGAGGGATAGTTATATGATCCAATTATGTTATTAATGTTGAGAGAACTTGCACTAGTGAAAGTATGAACCCTAGGCCTTGTTTCCTAGCATTGCAATACATTTGTGCTTACTTTTAACACATGCTACCTTGCTGTTTTTATATTTTCAGATTACAAAAACCTTTATCTACCATCCATATTGCACTTGTATCACTACCTCTTCCCCGAACTAGTGCACCTATAAAATTTACCATTGTATTGGGTGTGTTGGGGACACAAGATACTCTTTGTTTTTTTCTTGTAGGGTTGTTTGAGAGAGACCATCTTCATCCTACGCCTCCCACGGATTGATAAACCTTAGGTCATCCACTTGAGGGAAATTTGCTACTGTCCTACAAACATCTGCACTTGGAGGCCCAACAACGTCTACAAGAAGAAGGTTGTGTAGTAGACATCAAGCTCTTTTCTAGCGTCGTTGCCGGGGAGGTTAGCACTTGAAGGTATATCTTTAGATCTTGCAATCGAATCTTTAGTTTCTTGTTTTATCACTAGTTTAGTATATAAAAGAAAATTACAAAAAAATGGAATTAAGGTTGCCTCATATGCTTCATCTTTTTAATGTCTTTCCTGAAAATAAGGATTCCGATAATTTTGCTAAAGTGTTAGAAGAAGAATGTATTAAAATGTTTGGCACTAAATCTTTGGATGGTGAGCATGATTGCAATGTTGTTAGTATGAATTCTTTGAATATCTGTGATACTAACAATGATAGCACTAGTCATGATGAAAATGTCTCTTGTAAGCATGTCAATTTTTGTGGAGTTCATAGAGTTTGCAAGTACACACCAAATAGGGAAGATAGATTTTTCAAGAGGCATAAGTATTTAGAAACTAAATGGTTGCAAGAAAGGCTAGATGTTTGTGCTAAAAATTTAAATTTTCTTGGCCATCCTTGTGAACTTTGCAATGAACATGGTCATTTAAATATCCAATGCAAATTGTTTCGTGATAGAATCATGTCCAAAAATTGTGATGACTTGATTTCCCTCGCGCATCATAATGAACTTAGTTTGCTTCTGGGTTATGAAGAAATGAAACGTATAACTAAGGATATTCCAGAATTTTCCCTTGATGAAGTTCTTGATTTTGATCTAGAGGAAATTTACATGTATTGTGCGGTGAATTGCATTAAAGATCCTTATATTGCCAATTACATAAAGACAAGAAAACAAATATAAGATGAAGAGAATACTAATGAAAGGGAAGAGACTTCCCAATATCCTCCTATTATTTCTTATGATGAATCAGGTAACGAGGAGGAGCCTTCTATTCAACCAATTTCATTAATAAGGAGCTCCGAAAAGAGGATTAAACCCACAAATGATGTGAAGAAGAGAAAGAAAAGACGGAGAAGCAAAGGTAAAAATGTATCCCTCCCAAATGATGTTGCTCCTATTACTCATTGTGATGATGATAATTGTTATAATATTGGTGCTATTCATACTATCAATGATGAGAGTGATTATGCTTATGATATGAAAAGGCCCAAGCTTGGGGATGCTATGTTTGATGAGAATGCCATGTTTGAGAATGTATTTGCTGCAATTAATGTTTCTCCCAAGCTTCGGGATGCTATGTTTAATAAAGATGATATTTTTAGTCTCCCAAGTTTTGATGAGCAAATTTATTATGATGATAGCATGCCTCCTATTTATGATGATTATTGTGATGACACTTATGCTATGAAAAGTAGTGATGATTATATTTATAAAACTTTTCATGATTATGATTACCCTTTTTCTGAACATTACTCTTTTAATGTGGAAACAATTTATAGTATTCGAGTTTCTTATGATACTCCCACTATTCCGAATGAGAAGAATTTTGCTTATATAGAGAGTAATAAAAATTCTATGCTTGTGGCTCATGAAAAGAATGCTTTATGTGATAGTTACTGTCGGATCACGGGTTCTGGCAAAACCCTCAAGGTTTGAACACTGGGGTGTGTGCGAAGGTTTTCCCCCTATCAATCCACGCCCTAGCTCTCTAAGACCTCGCGGACGAACTCGACGAACTAGAAACACATAAATACACAAGATTTATACTGGTTCGGGCCACCGTTGTGATGTAATACCCTACTCCAGTGTGGTGGTGGTGGATTGCCTCTTGGGCTGATGATGAACAGTACAAGGGGAAGAACAGCCTCCTGAGGTTGAGGTGTTCTTGTGCTTGGTGAACTTGTGTGGGTGAGATGCCTCTGAATGAGTTCTCTCTCTCTCTTTCTCTCGTCTCTCTCCAAATCAGTCCCCTCTACTATGGTGGCTAGTTCTACTTATATAGGCCCTGGTCCTCTCCCCCAATATTGAGCGGGAAGGGAGCCAACAACGGCCACTTTGAAAGGGGACAGCTAGTACAAGCTATCTTGACAAAAAGTGGTCTTCGCCTGCCAAAGGCTCTGGTGGTGACGCCGCCCTGGGCTCCATGGTGACCTTTGTCTTGCCGTCCTTATGGTCTTGGTCTCATTGCACCAATATGGAAACCTTTGCTGGATGCCTCGGTACTCCGTGCCTGCGCTTGCCCCCCTAGCACCAAAGAGGAAACAAGGACGCTGCGCGCGCTGGCGCCCGCCTGGTCTCGATCGTCATGGCTCACATCACGAGGACCTCGTGAGGTTTGCCTTACCTTGAACTCTCCGCCCCTCACGAGCCGGCCTGAGGAGGCCGCTCCTAAGGAGGTCTCGCATCGTCCGCCTCTTGAGGCTTGGCCCCTTGTGAGGGTCTTGAATACCTCGTCGATGAAGATGGGCCGCACAGACCTGCCAGCCCAGCCACGCCGCAGGCCGCAGCAGGCAAGTCTGGGGACCCCCGTTCCCAGAACACCGACAGCAGCCCCCGGGCCCAAGGCGCGCTCGGGCTTGGCTTCAATGCGAAGCCAAAGGTCAAGCGTGGAGCGCTGTGGGCCCCAAAAGCCTGCGGCCTTGGTGGACGCATGGCAGTTGATTGGACGTGGGCGTCTCCACTTCCCCATGCTGCCTCGGCAACTGCCCGACTTGACGAGTCCCTGCGACATGCAAGGAAAACCATCATTACATGTGATCGTGGGGGGCGCTGGTTGGCCTTCTCCTGCTATACATGAGGAAGGGGGCGGAGCCCCCGTCCCCCACTTCTTCCCATTCCGCCTGCTTCTTCCTCCTCTGCTCCACCACCGACTCCAATGGCACCGATCCGAAGGTTCTCAGCTGACGAGAAGGGAAAGACTCCCCTCGGCATGCCGGTGCTGCTTTCGCCGAAGAAGAGGTCGGTCCACTATCGTGATGATGCGGCGATGCAGGTGGTGACGAGGCCTTTGTGTGAGCATCCTCCTCCTGGGTATCCACTGCCCTTGCACGGTCAAGCCGGGGGCTTGAGAGGAAGGAGCAACGAGCACCGGCGCGTGCACCGCGACCAAGGTCGACGCGTTGCGGCGACGAGTGTCGTCACTCCTGGAGTCCATGCCGCAGACTCCTCACGTGAGCTTGTGCTGTGGGCGGCGATGCCCCCAAGCTCCTAGATCCGCTTTCCATGCTTCTTCTCTGACGTGATGCCGCCAAGGGGGCCTCTTGAACTCTGGCTGCAGCATGCCGACTGCAACACTCCGGCGACCGGAGCAAAGGTTGAAGCAGTCTCCACCGGCAAGATCTTCATGACCCGCGGCTGGGGCGAGGTCGTGTGGGTTTGCCGAGTGGAGTGCGCCCTCGCGATCCACTTCGACTACGACGGCGCCTCCACACTGTTCTTCACGGTCTTCGACGTGGAGGGTCGCCGCTTGGAGTGTTGCCCCGAAGGGGAGCGCCAGGATGAGGCGCGCCCCGCTTGCGGCTGCTCCAGCAGCAGCGACTCTTGGGAGTCCAGCGGTTCTCCCGAGCTCTACAAGACTCCGGAGACGAGCGACGATAGCTATGTGCCCCCGAGCTCTCGCCGTGCCCGGAGCAGGGCCGCAAAGTCCGGCCGTAGCTGTCGCTGATCTGGATGGGGTTGGCGCCGGCCTCCCGCGGCTCACTATTGATGATGGCGTCGGCCGTGGGGTGTGTAGATAGGATTCTCCTAGGTTCTCATCTTTTGTTCCCTGCGAGGAACCGAGAAGTACCCCATGGGGGCGTGTAAAGAGTCTGCAATGTCTTTTGTTGATATTATCCCAATTAAAGAAGCCTTGTGAGCGCAAGTCCTATTTAGGCTCGGTCTTCCCTTTCCAATCTCGCGATAGCTTGTTGCTCTACGCTGACAGGTCCCGGTCCCCAGGCAAGCTTCAGCCGTCGCTGGTATGCCAGGTCGCGTGCCGTGGTCAAGGCCAGGAGGTGAGCGGCCCAAGGTCCAGTAAGAGCCCCTGGGGGTCCCCTTTAGCGCTCAAGCAGCCGTGATAAGATAAGAAAGGGAGGCGACGTTGCCGCAACAGGGCTGCGGCGAGCGTGTCCCTAGGTTCCAACGATTAGTTGATCTGAGCTCGTCACTTATCTTGGCGGTCCGGGGTCGATTCTTCGTGATGCGCCAGGCCTGTGAGCGATCATCCTTTATGCTCTACGTCCTCAGGTCCCAGCCCTCGAGCGAGCTCAGCCGCCGCTGGTATGCCAGGTCGCGTGCCGTGGTCAAGGCCAGGGGGTGAGGGCTGGAGAGCCAGTAAGAGCTCCTGAGTCATGATGCTCAGGAGCCTCCCTTTTAACGTGCAAGCGGATTACTTGGAAGAGGTGGGAGCTCGCGGTGCCGCCTGGTGCTATCCTCATGAGATTCCTGCGAGCCAACACAAGGAAGAACACGATATGTCGTTAGGTTACCAGCCTATCGTTGGTTGCTCCGCGAGGGGGTGAAGGCACTGAGGGCCCAGTGAGGTGACGTGTGCGGGGCGTGCCGCGAGCCAGATCTCGACCGCTCAGGTTTTTCGACGTGGCAGGCATGGGCCCGTGCACCAGCGCCGTGCCGGCGTGAGGAGGCCCCATGGGAGGCGACGGTTGAGTAGGTAGTAATCATAGGTAGATCAAACATGAGAGTAGCAGGCTTAAGTAAGTGCATGGGAGATACGTGCCACCGGGTCAGGCCCGAGCGGCTTGGGGATGATGTAGCCCGAGGGGCGCTCCCAACAAGGTAAGGTAAAGACATAAAAAGGGATACATGCCACAGGGACGGACCCACATGGCCTAGGAATGATGCAGCCCGAGGGGCGCTCCCGGCTAAATGAACTTGGAAAATGTCACCTGGTTATGTTGACGAAGGAGAGTTGGGGCAGCTGAAGGTGCGCGGCGAAAGGGTTGCTCCTCACAAGCCACCGGGGCCCTGAGACTCAGGAGGCTCTGGGGGCTCAGGTGGTTCCTTGAGGACCGTCTCCATCTCCATCAGGACGGCGTGGTGCCTGCCTCCTGAGCCGCTAGGATGCACCACAAGTTGCGCTGGTAGGCAGATGACACGGTCGGCGGGCCGAAGGGCATGCGAATGTAGCTGTGTGGTGGGCCCTCGCAGCGTCCCACCCGCGAAGGCCAGAAAAGCTCCTGAGAAGCGTTCCTGTTGAGCCCTGGAACATCGATGCAGACACGCAGCCTGGCATCCTCGCCTGGATGGGAAGTTGCGTCTCGTGAGCGGCGGTTGCCATGCATGGCCCTTCCGTCTTGTAATTCCTAGGTGGTCTTGGTGAGGAACTCCTGAACGGTGGGCAATCCTTGCCCTGTGCCCTCCTGAGGGAAACGTGCCGTGAAGCACGCCTCCAAGTGGTGCCCAAGCGCCTCCCTCATGATGTGGGGAAGGTCCGAGGCCTTCCAGAAGAAAGCCCCCGAGCCCTGCCCGAGAAGGGCGCTGGGCGCGCCTTCCTATGTGATGGAGGGAGGCACCCCGGGAGCGGGCGCCGATCCTGATGAGACTCTGGCTGCGACACTACCCTCCTGAGGTCCTGCACGGTGCAGCTGCTTCTTCTTCTCAGGGGATGGCCTCAGGAGGGCCCTCACCCTTGCTGTCGGGGTCGTCGATTGCTGCATCTTGGAAGGCACGCTCGAGGGAGCACACCGCATCTCTTTCTTCACATGCGACCATGATGATCCCGCCGCTTTCCGGCATCTTGAGGACATTGTAGCCGTGATGGGTCACCGCCATGAACTTGGCCAGGGCTGGATACCCGGGGATGGCATTGTACGGCAGACGAATGTGCGCGACATCGAAGTCGATGAGCTCGGTGCGGTAGTTCTTGCATTCTCCGAAGGTGACAGGGAGGCGGACCTGCCCTATCGGTGTGGTGGAACCGTCGGTCACTCCTGAGAAAGGCTTGGTAGGCTGAAGCTGGTCATATGGCACTTGGAGGTTGTCGAACGTGTCGACGGACAGGACGTTGAGCCATGCACCGCCGCCGATGAGGGTCTTGGTAACTTGCACATTGCTGATGACTGGGGAGCAAAGCATCGGGAGGGCGCTAGTGGTAGCTACGCACTTGAGCTGATCTGCTGAGTTAAACGTGATGGGGCACTGGGACCATCTGAGCGGGCGTGTGGCTTCGAGCTTGGGGAGGACTGCATTCACTTCATGAGCAAACTGCTTGAAGATACGCTGCAAGGCTGGGGCCTGGGCTCCGCCCAAGATGCAGGCGATAGCACGCGGTTCCTGGAAGCCCCCAGCCCCCTCGTCTTGATGGTGTTCGTCATTCATTCTTGGCGGTGGTGGCAGCGGAGGGAGTCCGGCATTGCCTTGAGGACGATCCTCACGAGGTTGATCCCTCCAGGCGCCCTCGCGAGGCTGATCCTGCCAGCGGTCCTCACAAGGCCGGTCGCGCCACTCCTGACACGGGCCACGGTCGTCCCAGCGTCCGCCACCACTTCCTCCTCCTCGGCCGTAGCCCCGGTCGCCGCGCTCGGGGCGTTGACCGAAGCGTCCTTCGCGGATGGCTCTGAGTTCTTGACAGTCGCTGGTGTTGTGGGTATTCAGGTTGTGGAAGGCGCAGAACGGATGGCTGCTCTTGGATGACTCTGGTTGGTCTCTGCCACGCTTGGTGTCTGGTTCTGCTGCGAGCACGGCTGCTCCCTTGTGCTTCACGTCCTTGGCCTTGGCTTTATTCTCCTCTAGGTCCGCAGTAGGGAGCTCGAGGAGGGAGAGGTGCCCCTCCTCAGCTCTAGCACACTTGGTCGCGATGTTGAACAGCTCCAGGGTTGTGCATAGCTCTTCATGGATGGCGAGCTCCTCCTTCATCTTGACGTCACGGACGCCATCAGAGAATACTGAGATGATGGCCTCGTCGGTCACCTTGGGGATCTTGATCCGTGCGCTCTTGAAGCGCTGAATGTACTTCTGCAGGGTCTCTCCTGGTTGTTGCTTGATGCGGTGCAAGTCGCTTGTGATCGGGGGGTGGTCGCGAGTGCCCTGGAAGTTGGCAATGAAGCGATTACGCATCTCGTCCCAGGAGGAGATCGAGCCCGGTGGCAGGTTCAGGAGCCAGGAGCGGGCGCCCTCCTTGAGAGCCATGGGAAACCAGTTCGCCATGACTTTCTCGTCGCCGTTGGCTGCTTCGATGCTCAGCTCGTAGAGCTGCAAGAACTCCGCAGGGTCGGGGGTGCCGTCGTAGCGAGGAGGCAGATCCGGCTTGAACTTGCCCGACCAGGCGACGCTACGCAACTCGGGGGTGAAAGTGCGGTAGCCGGCTGTGGTCATCGGGGCCCGCCTTGGTGGTGGAGCTTGGTCTTGATGGGGTCCGCACCCTGCAGCTACAGGTGGCGCATGGTTTTGCCGCAGCAGCCGGTCCTGGCACGGTGGCGCGAGGAGCGGCGGAGCGTTTTCTCTCGGTTGAGGGACTTCTTGACAGCTTCTTTCTTCTCGCGCGGGCGCGGGACGTGGTGGGTCGCATCGTGAAGCCGCGCGCCTTGGCGCCAGGGCGCCGTCTTGGGGCAGAGGTGGTGGAGGCGCTCCATGAGCTACATCGCCCGTAGCTGGCGGAGGGCGAGGCGGAGAGAGGGACGGCGCAGGGGAGCCCCCTGCTGCGCGGACAAGCTCGGTGATGCGGTCGAGCTAGTCCTCGTAGAGGTCGTCGACCAGTCAGTAGCACGGGAGCTCGTGCGCCATGAGGAGCGCGGCCCGTGCGTCCATGGGAGGGCGACGTGCATGGGAAGAAGAACCGGACGAGGTCAGCGATGGAGTGGCAGTGCGGCCGTCCCATCGCACCAAGGGGTGCAGCGAGGATGCTTGCTGCTCGTTCCCTGCCGGGCCGGTGGCGGCGTTGGTGGCAAGCGATGAGGAACGACGAGGTGGCCCGCCGATGGGAGCCGTCTGAGCGACGTGGGCGGCAAGGGCAGCCCGACGCTCAGCACGAGCGCGGTGCGCGTCTACCATGGAGACGACGGAGCAACGGGACGCAGAGCGACGGAAGGAAGCTTCGGCGCACCCCTACCTGGCGCACCAAATGTCAGATCACGGGTTCCGGCAAAACACTCAAGGTTCGAACACTGGGGTGCACGCGAAGGTTTTCCCCCTATCGATCCATGTCCTAGCTCTCTAAGATCTCACAGACGAACTCGGCGAACTCGCAACACAGAAAGACCCAAGATTTATACTGGTTCAGGCCACCGTTGTGGTTTAATACCCTACTCCAGTGTGGTGGTGGTGGATTGCCTCTTGGGCTGATGATGAACAGTACAAGGGGAAGAACAGCCTCCTGAGGTTGAGGTGTTCTTGTGCTTGGTGAACTTGTGTGGATGAGATGCCTCTGAATGAGTTCTCTCTCTCTTTCTCTCGTCTCTCTCCAAATCAGTCCCCTCTACTGTGGTGGCTAGTTCTACTTATATAGGCCCTGATCCTCTCCCCCAATATTGAGTGGGAAGGGAGCCAACAACGGCCAATTTGAAAGGGGACAGCTAGTACAAGCTATCCTGACAAAATGTGACGGCCTGAGACCGTTGCGCCAGGTGTCTCCCAGTTATTCGCCGTCGTTGATGTGTCTTTTGCTTGCGTGTTGCATCTTGCCATGTCATCATCTGCATTGCATCATCATGTTTTCAAAACTTTCATCCGTCCGGGTTCCCCAGTTCCGTCTGTTGTCCGTTCTGGGCCCAACCACACTCGCACGCACCCGCGTCACGTCTGAGATATTACTTTATAAGTAGCCGAAAAATGTTCTTGGAATGGGATGAAAGTTGGCGTGTGGTGTTGCTATGTTGTCAGTAGACCGCTTGTCAAATTTCATCGCGTTCGGAGTCCGTTTGATACCCCAACGAATAACTATAGCGGCACCGCTGCCGGTCTAACGTCGGACGTTTTCGGTCTTCGAAAACTGATGTCGGGCCCTCTCTCTCTCTCTCTCTTCTATCCTCTCAGACTCGCCGCAGCCCACCTAGTCCATCCACCTACCCCTTTTCGCGTCCGGAGTCGTCTGATGCGATCGCAAGGTCCGAAAACCCTCTCTGCGCAGTGCATCGAACCCCTCGCGCGTGCCCGGAAGTTGTCCCGAACCCGACCCGGGGAGTCGTCACCGTTGGGTCCGGAACATCCCCAAACATCTACAAAATATCATTGTTTTATTTATTGGACTCTTTAGCATATTTATTCTCGTCCGTCGGATTTCGATCCGATGATCCAGATCCCTCTCTTTTCACCTACATGCTATATATAGCCCCTAACCCTAAATTCTAGGGACCTTGTCCCATCCATCCCATCCCTCCGCCGCAGCCTCTCCACCAAATCCCCCTCGGGATCCTCTTCGCACCAACCAGCAACCACTGAAACTTCCAAATCCATCAATCCCTGCCTCGCCTCAAATTCCAGCCACTTCCCTGCTCGATCTCGTCGGGATCGAGGCCACCAGCACGCACACCGACCACCGCGGCGACCAGGCCAGCTCCGTTGCCTCGTTCCTTCCTTTTCTCCCGTGCTTTTCCCTCGTCTCACTTCTCTGTCTCTCTCACCCCGTTCAAGCAGGAAGCAGCCAACCCCATGGACGTCGTGTCCTCGAGCAGCAGCGGCACCGAGCGTCGCCCGACCCCGCTTCCACCTCGTTCCCGCCAGAGCAAGCCCCACCGCGCAGCCCTGCGTAAGCCGCCGGAGCCTGCTTCCACCCGCGCGGCTGCGGCATCCTCTGCCTCGGCCCCTCTCCGAGCCCCGCTGCTGCCTCAAGTTCCCCGCCGCCGGAGTCCTCAGCGCCACCGCGACTGCCGCTTGGGTCTTCCCGGCGAACCACGCCGATCCGTTAGCTTCCTCTGTTTCTAGCGACAGGACGCGCCGAGCCTTCATTGACCTCCAGCGAGCGCCAAGTCTGTGGCGTCATCGGTCTCCAGGTCGAGCGCCTCACCTCGCATTGAATGCGCCTCGAGGTTGCCGCCCTCCTCACCGGAGTCCTTCAAGCCTGCCCCTCCAAGTCCCGCGGGCGTCGCCCCCGCTACCTCTGCATCGACCTGCAGCTCACAAATCCCGCCGCCGCCAAGCTCCTGCCAGAGCCGTCCCGTCTGTGGTCTCCCGTGAGCCGCCGTCCAGGACCCCGAAAGGCCTTGCCACTCGCCGGAGTTGACGTCCCGCAGGTCGTGTCCCCTCACCCCCTCCAATCCAGCGACCCCTCTTCGTTTTCCGCACTGCCTCTGTACCTCTTTCTTATTCAGTATATGGGATGTGTAAAGATTACCCCTCTTGTGACATGCCTACAATGCGGTTATTCCTCTAAGTCGTGCTCCGACATGTGGGAGATATAGCCGCATCATGGGTGTTACAAGTTGGTAATCAGAGCCTTCCCCGACTTAGGAGCCCCCTGCTTGATCGAATCGCTGGCGTTGTTGAGTCTAAAAAAATGTTTTGAGTATTTTAGGATTGTATATATCGGAGATTAGGATTCTTTTACTCCTCAGTCCCTTCGTCGCTCTGGTGAGGCATCCTGACGTAGAGTTTTGACTCTTCTCTTCTCAAATTTCACTAATTTTTTTAGGATCACGCGGGTATCTTGGAATCGTTCTGATGGTTTTGTGATGAGAACATTGTTCTTGGTGCCTCCTGACATTTAGGGGTTGTGGCAGTGTCCCGAGGAGTTGAGCTCCGAGGTGTTGTCGTCACAATTTTATCGTTGCAGTTCTGGAATACCTGAGTTTCGCCGACATCCAAAATCTCTTTTATGCAGTTGTTGGTGAGATAACCTCGACGCCACCCAGTACTGGGGCGGCAGTTCGGGAGTATTGCCATAACTCGTGTAACGGATGCTTTTCGAAGGTTGAGGTAAATGATTTCCGAAGATTTCTTGGTTATGTGTTGAAGGATGGATACAACTGGATGTAGGATTTGCTAGTTTTGGGTGAGATATTATGCTTCCCCTGTATCCCCAACACCTGATTGCATAACTGGAATGTTTTGGGAGTTTATAAGTGGGAATTCAAGTAGCTATTAGGATATCTTTCCGACAGATGCATGATATGAGATTGGGGTTCGACGTCTAGTGGTCCGCCTATCCACGGTTTGTTTTATGGTGGTCTCGTTGTGTCTTAAAGAGTCCTTGGCTATGCTGACTCGGGGACGCTTCGTATGTCATGTGCACTGCCTTGTACATGATGGTTCTGTATGATCGAGCCCGTGTGGGCCCCACCACGAAAACTTCGGATGAAATCTCTATCATATGCTTGTTCCGGCTTATTTTGCAAGCCAATCCTTTGTTTTGTTTTCATTTGTGGTATTCGAGTTGCTTCGAAGTCGAATGGTGATTCCATACCTTTCCTAAGTGGTTTTCTCATACTCCTATGTGAGTACTAATCCTTCTTAATAATCGAGATTGTCATGTCAATCCTTTTCAACTGGCACGCTTCTCATCAAGTGGATCCGATCATTTCAACATTTGCAAGATCCAATCTCAGTTTTTGTCAACGGTGTTTGCTTCATCCGTCCTAAATTGCCTTTCTTTTCCCGCCCTCCCACCCTTTTTCTTCAAGGACTCGGATTTCTTAATTCGTTATCCACTTTATGGATGTGAAGTCTCTCCATTCTTTTCAATCAACATTCTTACGCGGTGGTTCTCTTGAAGATGCTCTACTCGCTCATCATTCTCCATTCTTTTCTTCTCCGGTGGATCCAATTCAAGCTTTCAGTGTTGATCATATTCTTTTCCTCGTTTCAAATGTTTTCTCATGTCGGTGCACCTCTTTATCATTCACTTCTCACTATTCATTTGTTCCGGAGTGTTGAAGATATCTCAGAAAATTCAAGTTTCCATCCTCAATTCGTTCAAGCTTTTGCGAGGATGTTACCTCATTCAAGCCATTTATTTCAACCGGCGCAATCTCTCTTTTAAATTGTTCAACGGTGTTTCTTTTGAGTGGGCCCTAACCCACAGGTCTTTCCCAGGATCTTACCTGACTCTTCTAATTTCCCGGAGTTACTCTCAAATTCTTCTTCTCCAAGATCTGTCAAATTCTTTTCATCGTTGGTTCAACCTTTCTAATTTTGATCCTGGAATATCTCAACAATTCATGGTGCTCTTTCTCATTGTCTTTATCTGCATTTGAAGACCAAAGAAGAAGTGTTTCCTCTAAATCTTGCTCCATTCTCTTCAAGATTCATGGTGCTATCTTTATGCCATCCTCTCATAATTGTTTTCAATTGTGAGAATTTTTTTCCACCCATCCGGAGCAATTCAGGAGTACTTTTTAGTTTGATTATCCGGAGGCCATCACCTCAGAATTATTCATTCTCAGCTTTCAGCTCTCATTCTCTAAATCTTACCGGTGCATCATTTAAATATTCTCTATTAAGTTCGTGATCTATTCGTACTCATGTATCAAATCCCCTCATGTATCTTCGTTCAATTGCTAATTCTTACCGGTGATTCACCCCTTTACTTCATTCGTTTTTTCAATTCTTACAGTGGTTTGTTCAAAATTCTTCTTCCTTCGTTTTCATATCAATTCATTCGTTGTTTCCAAACCCTTCCGGTGGTTCGTTGAAGACCTTCCCAAGTTGCGCAATATCTATCTTAATCCTTTCTACGAGAATAAGTAGTATGTCAAATCCGTTGCTTGTCATCAATTTAATTGATGAAGGATATGCATAATGTAATTCTTATTCTTGTTTAATCAAATAAATTCAATTCCTTATTCTGGAGGTTCTTCAAATTCTTGGTTTCAATTGGTTCATCTTTTCTTTTCCCGGAGTTCCAAGCCCTTTCAAGTATGTCACCACGAAGATCCATCTAAATCATTACAAGGTTTCACCTTGTGTTTTCAACTTCTCTTTCTTTTTGTTATCCTTTTGTTTACCGGAGTTCTTCATGGAGTCTCTACATGATGGTTCATCAAGGATTTAATTCCTTCTCGAAATGTTCATTGAGGTTCTTTTCAGAGGAGCTCAAGTTTTCTTCATCTTGCAATCCGGAGTGCAATTGTTCTCCCTTATCTTTTGAGCGGGTAATATATGATTCTTCATTCACAAGAATGAGGTATCTTAAATCCATGAATCTCTTCATTGGAGTTATATTGGATTATATTTCACCTAAAACCTTCCCTAAGGAATGTTGCTATTGGGGTGCTTATCAATAATCCAAGTTTCCTCCTATTCTCACGATGAAAGATGCTTTCATCTCTCCGTCGCTCTCAAGCAAGCAATTGTTTTCGTTTGTGGCAGGTTTTCACCTCAAGTTCTTGAGATGTTTTCCATAAGCCCTCAACAAGCCTATTCTTTTCGTTGTTGATTTCCCAACAACTCCGTTCAATCCTTCTTTTTAAGGATGCTCTCTCAAATTCATTTGAGGTAGAACATGTTGTTTTTATTCTCCGTTCTTTTCTTTGCATTCTTTCATTTCTTCCGGAGGCATTGTGATGATGCTCTCTTCACTCATCATCTCGTATTGTGAAAATCATGTTCTTTTCTTTGCTTATCCATTCAACTGGACTGTCGTGTTTTCTTTCGAGCTCTCTCATCTTATCAAATTTTGCCTCCTTTCTCAACCGGAGTGTTGTCTGAAATCTTTCTTACCCCTTGTGCCATTCTTTCAATAGTTTCAAAGACAGTGTGTTGTTGATTTCATCAAGCATACTCTCATCTTGTCAAGTTCTTATTCAATTCCTTTTCTTTTCAGTCAGAATTCTGCCCAAATTATATCATTCTTTTTCCTTCTCTATCTTGTTTTAACCGGAGTGTCATTTCTATCATTCCTCTTCTAACCGGAGTCTCATCCAAGTGCTTTCGTTTGGCAAAGTTTATATTCTTTACCTTCCATGTCCAACCAGAGTGTTGTCATAATTGATCCTTATCGTTCCTTGTACATCTCGTTTCAATCAGAGTGCTTGCATGTACCTATTGTCCATTGTAACAATTTTCTTATGTCTTTCAACCTACAGGGGTCTAGTAAGGTTCCTTGTTCCTCTTCTCTAATTGAGGTTTCAACTTTGTTCACCTTCATTTTATTCTTTTCTCGAATTTGTTCAACCTCGCAAGGTTCTTTGGTTTCACTCAATTATCAAAGAAGCAACTTAGTTTTACCTGTTCTCTTCCTCTTCCTTTTCCCTCCGGTGCCATCCTAGATCTCAGGATGAGATCCTCTCGTAGTGGTGGAGTGTTGTGACGCCCCGAGACCGTTGCGCCAGGTGTCTCCCAGTTATTCGTCGTCGTTGCCGTGTGTTTTGCTTGCGTGTTGCATCTTGCCATGTCATCATCCGCATTGCATCATCATGTTTTCAAAACTTGCATTCGTCCGGGTTCCCCAGTTCCGTCTGTTGTCCGTTCTGAGCCCAACCACACTCGCACGCGCCCGCGTCACATCCGAGATATTATTTTATAAGTGGCCGAAAAATGTTCTCGGAATGGGATGAAAGTTGGCGTGTGGTGTTGTTATGTTGTCAGTAGACCGCCGATCAAATTTCATCACGTTCGGAGTCCGTTTGATGCCCCACCGGATAACTATAGTGGCACCGCTGCCGGTCTAACGTCGGACGTTTTTGGTCTTCGAAAACTGCTGTCGGGCCCTCTCTCTCTTCTCTCCTCTCAGCCTCGCCACAGCCCACCTAGTCCATCCACCTACCCCTTTTTGCGTCCGGAGTCGTCCGATGCGATCGCAAGGTCCGAAAACCCTCTCTGCGTAGTGCATCGAACCCCAAGCGTGCGCCCGGAAGTTGTCCCGAACCCGACCCGGGGAGTCGTCACCGTTGGGTCCGGAACATCCCCAAACAACTGCAAAATATAATCGTTTTATTTATTGGACTCTTTAGCATATTTATTCTCGTCCGTCGGATTTTGATCCAATGATCCAGATCCCTCTCTTTTCACCTACCTGCTATATATAGCCCCTAACCCTAAATTCTAGGGACCTAGTCCCATCCATCCCATCCCTCCGCCGTAGCCTCTCCACCAAATCCCCCTCGGGATCCTCTTCGCACCAACCAGCAACAACCGAAACTTCCAAATCCATCAATCCCTGCCTCGCCTCGAATTCCAGCCACTTCCCCGCCCGATCTCGTCTGGATCGAGGCCACCAGAACGCCCGCCGACCACCGCGGCGACCAGGCCAGCTCCGTTGCCTCGTTCCTTCCTTTTCTCCCATGCTTTTCCCTCGTCTCACTTCTCTGTCTCTCTCACCCCGTTCAAGCAGGAAGCAGCCAATCCCTGCCTCCACCTCGTTCCCGCTGGAGCAAGCACCACCGTGCCGCCCTGCGTAAGCCGCCAGAGCCTGCTTCCACCCGTGCGGCTGCGGCATCCTCTGCCTCGGCCCCTCTCTGAGCCCCTCGAGCCCCGCTGCTGCCTCAAGTTCCCCGCTGCCGGAGTCCTCAGCGCCACCGCGACTGCCGCTTGCGTCTTCCTGGCGAACCACGCCGATCCGTTAGCTTCCTCTGTTTCCGGCGACAGGACACGCCGAGCCTTCGTTGAACTCCCACGAGTGCTAAGTCTGCGGCGTTGTAGGTCTCTAGGTCAAGCGCCTCGCTTCGCGTTGAACGCGCCTCCAGGTCGCCGCCCTCCTCACCGGAGTCCTTCAAGCCTGCCCCTCCAAGTCCTGCGGGCGTCGCCCCCGCTACCTCTGCATCGACCTGCAGCTCGCAAATCCTGCCGCCGCCAAGCTCCTGCCAGAGCCGTCCCGTCCGTGGTCTCCCGCGAGCCGCCGTCCAGGACCCCGACAGGCCTTACCACTTGCCGGAGTTGCCGTCCCGCAGGTCACGGCCCCTCGCCCCCTCCAATCCAGCGACCCCTCTTCGTTTTCCCCACTGCCTCTGTACCTCTTTCTTATTCAGTACATGGGATGTGTAAAGATTACCCCTCTTGCGACATTCCTACAATGCGGTTATGCCTCTAAGTCGTGCTCCAACACGTGGGAGATATAGCCGCATCGTGGGTGTTACACAAAAGGTGGTCTTCTCCTGCCAAAGGCTCTGGTGGTGACGCTGCCCAGGGCTCCATGGTGACCTTCGTCTTGTCATCCTTATGATCTTGGTCTCGTTGCACCAATATGGAAACCTTTGCTTGATGCCTCGGTACTCCGCGTCTGCGCTTGCCCCCCTAGCACCAAAGAGGAAACAAGGACGTTGCGCGTGCTGGCGCCTGCCTGGTCTCGATCGTCATGGCTCACGTCACGAGGACCTCGCGAGGTTTGCCTTGCCTTTAACTCTCCGCCCCTCATGAGCCGGCCTAAGGACGCCGCTCCTGAGGAGGTCTTGCATCGTCTGCCTCGCGAGGCTTGGCCCCTCACGAGGGTCTTGAATATCGCGTCGATGAAGATGGGCCACACAGACCTGCCAGCCCAGCCACACCGTGGGCCGCAGGCAGGCAAGTATGGGGACCCCCATTCCCAGAACGCAGACAGTTATATTGTTGAATTCATTCATGATGCTACTGAAAATTATTATCAGGGAGGAATATATGCTTGTAGGAATTGCAATAATATCAAGTTTCCTCTCTATGTGATGAAAATCTTGAAGATTTGCTTGTTTTACCTTCCTATGCAAGTTGATTCTTGTTCCCATAAGTTGTTTGCTCGCAAAATCCCTATGCATAGGAAGTGGGTTAGGCTTAAATGTGCTAGTCATATCCTTCATGATGCTCTCTTTATATTTCAATTCTTATCTTTTATGTGAGCATCATTGAAATCATCATGCCTAGCTAGGGGCGTTAAACGATACCGCTTGTTGGGAGGCAACCCAATTTTACTTTTGTTCTTTGCTTTTTTCTCCTGTTTAGTAATAAATAATTCATTTAGCCTCTTTTTGGATGTGGTTTTATGTTTTAATAAGTGTTTGTGCCAAGTAGAACCTTTGGGAAGACTTGGGTGAAGTCTTTGCGATCTTGCTGTAAAAAAACAGAAACTTTAGCGCTCACAAGATCTGCTGCCATGTTTTACTGGAGAGTGTGATTAGGTTCATTATTTTTGCAGATGATTAACATACAAATTCCTCACGTTCACCAATTTATTCCAGAATTTTTGGGGTTACATAAGTATTCGAAACCTACAGATTACTACAGACTGTTCTGTTTTTGATAGATTCTGTTTTCTATGTGTTGTTTGCTTATTTTGATGAATCTATGAGTAGTATCAGAGGGTATGAACCATAGAGAAGTTGGAATACAGTAGATATTACACCAATATGAATTTAGAATGAGTTCACAACAGTACCTAAGTGGTGATTTATTTTCTTATACTAACAGAGCTTACGGGTTTTCTGTTAAGTTTTGTGTTGTGAAGTTTTCAAGTTTTGGGTAAAGATTCGATGGACTATGGAATAAGGAGTGGCAAGGGCCTAAGCTTGGGGATGCCCAAGGCACCCCAAGGTAATATTCAAGGAAAACCAAGAGCCTAAGCTTGGGAATGCCCCGGATGGCATCCCCTCTTTCGTCTTCGCTCATCGGTAACTTTACTTGGAGCTATATTTTTATTCACCACATGATATGTGTTTTGCTTGGAGCGTCATTCTATTTTATTTTGTTTTGCTTGCTGTTTGAATAAAATACCAAGATCTGAAATTCTTAAATGTTAGAGAGTCTTCACATAGTTGCATAATTATCCGACTACTCATTGATCTTCACTTATATCTTTTGGAGTAGTTTGTCGTTTGCTCTAGTGCTTCACTTATATCTTTTTAGAGCACGGCGGTGGTTTTATTTTGAAGAAATAGATGAACTATCATGCTTCACTTATATTATTTTGAGAGTCTTTAGAACAGCATGGTAATTTTCTTTCGTTTTGAAACTAGTCCTAATATGATAGGCATCAAAGAGGGATATAATAAAAACTTCCATATAGAGTGCATTGAATACTATGCGAAGTTTGATACTTGATGATTGTTTTGAGATATGAAGATGGTGATATTAGAGTCATGCTATTTGAGTAGTTGTGAATTTGAGAGATACTTGTGTTAAAGTTTTTGATTCCCGTAGCATGCACGTATGGTGAACCGTTATGTGATGAAGTCAGAGCATGATTTATTTATTGATTGCCTTCCTTATGAGTGGCGGTCGGGGACAAGCGATGGTATTTTCCTACCAATCTATCCCCCTAGGAGCATGTGCGTAGTAATTCGTTTCGATAACTAATAGATTTTTGCAATAAGTATGTGAGTTCTTTATGACTAATGTTGAGTCCATGGATTATACGCACTCTCACCCTTGCACCATTGCTAGCCTCTCTAGTACCGTGCAACTTTCGCCGGTACCATAAACCCACCATATATCATCCTCAAAACAGCCACCATACCTACCTATTATGGCATTTCCATAGCCATTCCGAGATATATTGCCATGCAACTTTCCACCGTTCTGTTTATTATGACACGCTTCATCATTGGCGTATTGCTTTGCATGATCATGTAGTTGACATCGTATTTGTGGCATAGTCGCTGTTCATAATTCTTTCGTACATGTCACTCATGAGTCATTGCACATCCGGGTACACCGCCGGAGGCATTCATATAGAGTCATATTTTGTTCTAAGTATCGAGTTGTAAGTAAATAAAAGTGTGATGGTCATCATTATTAGAGCATTGTCCAATGTGAGGAAAGGATGATGGAGAGTATGATTCCCCCACAAGTCGGGATGAGACTCCGGACGAAAAATGAAAAAAGGAGAAAAAAGAGGCCATAAAAAAGAAGGCCCCAAAAAACAAAAAAAGAGAAAAGGAGAGAAGGGGCAATGCTACTATCCTTTTACCACACTTGTGCTTCAAAGTAGCACCGTGATCTTCATGGTAGAGAGTCTCCTATGTTGTCACTTTCATATACTAGTGGGAATATTTCATTATAGAACTTGGCTTGTATATTCCAACGATGGGCTTCCTCAAAATGCCCTAGGTCTTCGTGAGCAGGCGAGTTGGATGCACACCCACTTAGTTTCTTTTTGAGCTTTCATACACTTATAGCTCTAGTGCATCCGTTGCATGGAAATCCCTACTCACTCTCATTGATATCTATTGATGGGCATCTCCATAGCCCGTTTATATGCCTAGTTGATGTGAGACTATCTTCTCCTTTTTGTCTTCTCCACAACCACCATTCTATTCCACCTATAGTTCTATGTCCATGGCTCATGCTCATGTATTGTGTGAAGATTGAAAAAGTTTGAGAACATCAAAAGTATGAAACAATTTCTTGGCTTGTCATCGGGGTTGTGCATGATTTAAATATTTTGTGTGGTGAAGATAGAGCATAGCCAGACTATATGATTTTGTAGGGATAGCTTTCTTTGGCCATGTTATTTTGAGAAGACATGATTACTTTGTTAGTATGATTGAAGTATTATTATTTTTATGTCAGTGTTAAACTTTTCTCTTGAATCTTATGGATCTGAATATTCTTGTCACAGTAAAGAGAATTACATAGATAAATATGTTAGGTAGCATTCCACATCAAAAATTCTGTTTTTATCATTTACCTACTCGAGGACGAGTAGGAATTAAGCTTGGGGATGCTTGATACGTCTCCAACGTATCTATAATTTTTTATTGTTCCATGCTATTATATTATCAACCTTGGATGTTTTATATGCATTTATATGCTATTTTATATGATTTTTGGGACTAACCTATTAACCTAGAGCCCAGTGTCAGTTTCTGTTTTTTCCTTGTTTTTGAGTATCGCAGAAAAGGAAAACCAACCGGAGTCCAATTGACCTGAAATTTCACGGAGATCATTTTTGGACCAGAAGAAGCCCACGAAGTACCGGAGATGGGCCAGAAGAGTCCTGAGGTCACCACGAGGGTGGGGGCGCGCCTGATGACCCACAAGTATAGGGGATCTATCGTAGTCCTTTCGATAAGTAAGAGTGTCAAACCCAACGAGGAGCAGAAGGAAATGATAAGCGGTTTTCAGCAAGGTATTCTCTGCAAGTACTGAAATAAGTGGTAACAGATAGTTTTGTGATAAGATAAATTGTAACGAGCAACAAGTAACAAAAGTAAATAAAGTGCAGCAAGGTGGCCCAGTCCTTTTTGTAGCAAAGGACAAGCCGGAACAAACTCTTATAATAGGAAAAGCGCTCCCGAGGACACATGGGAATATCGTCAAGCTAGTTTTCATCACGTTCATATGATTCGCGTTCGATACTTTGATAATTTGATATGTCGGTGGACCGGTGCTTGGGTGCTGTTCTTACTTGAACAAGCATCCCACTTATGATTAACCTCTATTGCAAGCATCCGCAACTACAACAAAAGTATTAAGGTAAACCTAACCATAGCATGAAACATGTGGATCTAAATGAGCCCCTTACGAAGCAACGCATAAACTAGGGTTTAAGCTTCTGTCACTCTAGCAACCCATCATCTACTTATTACTTCCCAATGCCTCCTCTAGGCCCAAATAATGGTGAAATGTTATGTAGTCGACGTTCACATAACACCACTAGAGGCTAGACAACATACATCTTATCAAAATATCAAATGAATACCAAATTCACATGATTACTAATAGCAAGACTTCTCCCTTGTCCTCAGGAACAAACGTAATTACTCACAAAGCATATTCATGTTCATAATTAGAGGGGTAATAATATGCATATAGGATCTGAACATATGATCTTCCACCAAATAAACCAACTAGCATCAACTACAAGGAGTAATCAACACTACTAGCAACCTACTAGCACCAATCCCGGACTTTGAGACAAGAATTGGTTACAAGAGATGAACTAGGGTTTGGAGATGAGATGGTGCTGGTGAAGATGTTGATGGAGATTGCCCTCTCCCGATGAGAGGAGTGTTGGTGATGACGATGGTGATGATTTCCCCCTCCCGGAGGGAAGTATCCCCGACAGAACAGCTCTGCCAGAGCTCTAGATTGGTTCGGCCAAGGTTCCGCCTCGTGGCGGCGGAGTCTCGTCCCGAAAGGTTACCTCTGATTTTTTTTCTCATCGAAAGACTTCATATAGCAGAAGATGGACGTTGAAACCCACTAGGGGGCCCACGAGGTAGGGGGCACGCCCTAGGGGGGGCGCACCCCCCACCCTCGTGAGCAGGGTGTGGGCCCTCTGGCCTTCATATTTGGCGAGGATTTTTCTTTATTTATTTTAAGATGTTCCGTGGAGTTTCAAGACTTTTGGAGTTGCGCAGAATAGGTCTCTAATATTTGCTCCTTTTCCATCCCAGAATTCCAGCTGCCGGCATTCTCCCTCCTTATGTAAACCTTGTAAAATAAGAGAGAATAGCCATAAGTATCGTGACATAAAGTGAAATAACAGTCCATAATGCAATAAATATCGATACAAAAGCATGATGCAAAATGGACGTATCAGCGCCCTACCCCCTGGGCACGCCCCCCTACCTCATGGCCGCCTCAGGGACCCCCCTGACTTGTTCCCGACTCCAAGACCTCTTATATAACCGAAAACTTCCAAAAAGAAACCTAGATCGGGATTTCCGCTGCCGCAAGCCTATGTAGCCACCGAAAACCAATCTAGACCCATTCCGGCACCCTACCGGAGGGGGGGAATCCCTCTCTGGTGGCCATCTTCATCATCCCAGCACTCTCCATGATGAGGAGGGTGTAGTCCACCCTCGGGGCTGAGGGTATGTACCAGTACCTATGTGTTTGATCTCTCTCTCTCTCTCGTGTTCTTGATTCGGCATGATCTTGATGTATCGCGAGCTTTGCTATTATAGTTTGATCTTATCTTATGAGGTTTCTCCCCCTATACTCTCTTGTAATGGATTTAGTTTTCCCTTTGAAGTTATCTTATCGGATTGAGTCTTTAAGGATTTGAGAACACTTGATGTATGTCTTGCATGTGCTTATCTGTGGTGACAATGGGATATCACATGATCTACTTGATGTATGTTTTGGTGATCAACTTGCGGGTTCCGTGACCTCGTGAACTTATGCATAGGGGTTGGCACACTTTTCGTGTTGACTCTCCGGTAGAAACTTTGGGGCACTCTTTGAAGTACTTTCTGTTGGTTTGAATAGATGAATATGAGATTGTGTGATGCATATCATACAATCGTACCCACGGATACTTGAGGTAACATTGGAGTATCTAGGTGACATCAGGGTTTTGGTTGATTTGTGTCTTAAGGTGTTATTCTAGTATGAACTCCATGATAGATCGGACGGAAAGAATAGCTTTGAGTTATTTTACTACGGACTCTTGAATAGATCGATCAGAAAGGATAACTTTGAGGTGGTTTAGTACCCTACCATAATCTCTTTGTTTGTTCTCCGCTATTAGTGACTTTGGAGTGACACTTTGTTGCATGTTGAGGGATAGTTATATGATCCAATTATGTTATTATTGTTGAGAGAACTTGCACTAGTGAAAGTATGAACCCTGGGCCTTGTTTCCTAGCATTGCAATACCATTTGTGCTCACTTTTACCACTTGTTACCTTGCTGTTTTTATATTTTCAGATTACAAAAACCTTTATCTACCATCCATATTGCACTTGTATCACCATCTCTTCGCCGAACTAGTGCACCTATACAATTTACCATTGTATTGGGTGTGTTGGGGACACAAGAGACTCTTTGTTATTTGGTTGCAGGGTTGTTTGAGAGAGACCATCTTCATCCTACGCCTCCCACGGATTGATAAACCTTAGGTCATCCACTTGAGGGAAATTTCCTACTGTCCTACAAACCTCTACACTTGGAGGCCCAACAACATCTACAAGAAGAAGGTTGTGTAGTAGACATCAAGCTCTTTTCTGGCGCCGTTGCCGGGGAGGTTAGCGCTTGAAGGTATATCTTTAGATCTTGCAATCGAATCTTTTAGTTTCTTGTTTTATCACTAGTTTAGTCTATAAAAGAAAATTACAAAAAATGGAATTAAGGTTTCCTCATATGCTTCATCTTTTTAATGTCTTTCGTGAAAATAAGGATTCCAATAATTTTGCTAAAGTGTTAGAAGAAGAATGTATTAAAATGTTTGGCACTAAATCTTTGGATGATGAGCATGATTGCAATGTTGTTAGTATGAATTCTTTGAATATCCATGATACTAATAATGATTGCACTAGTCATGATGAAAATGTCTCTTATAAGCATGTCAATTTTTGTGGAGTGCATAGAGTTTGCAAGTACACACAAAATAGGGAAGATAGATTTTGCAAGAGGCATAAGTATTTAGAAACTAAATGGTTGCAAGAAAGGCTAGATGTTTGTGCTGAAAATTTAAATTTTCTTGGACATTCTTGTGAACTTTGCAATGAACATGTTCATTTAAATATCCAATGCAAATTGTTTCATGGTCGAATCATGTCCAAAAATTGTGATGACTTGATTTCCCTTGCGCATCATAATGAACTTAGTTTGCTTCCGGGTTATGAAGAAATGAAACGTATAACTAAGGATATTCCAGAATTTTCCCTTGATAAAGTTCTTGATTTTGATCTAGAGGAAATTTATATGTATTGTGCGGTGAATTGCATTAAAAATCCTTATATTGCCAATTACATAAAGACAAGAAAACAGATAGAAGATGAAGAGGATACTAATGAAAGGGAAGAGACTTCCCAATATCCTCCTATTATTTCTTATGATGAATCAGGTAACGAGGAGGAGCCTTCTATTCAACCAATCTCATTAATAAGGAGCTCCGAAAAGAGGATTAAACCCACACATGATGTGAAGAAGAGAAAGAAAAGACGGATAAGCAAAGGTAAAAATGTATCCCTCCCAAATGATGCTGCTCCTATTACTCATTGTGATGATGATAATTGTTATACTATTGGTGATATCCATACTATCAATGATGAGAGTGATTATGCTTATGATATGAAATGGCCCAAGCTTGGGGATGCTATGTTTGATGAGAATGACATGTTTGAGAATGTATTTGCTGCAATTAATGTTTCTCCCAAGCTTGGGGATGCTATGTGTTGACACCAGATTTTGGCATGGTCACGAATCCGGGTTCGTATGCAAAAGTTAGAGGCAACACTTCGCGGGCCGGCCCTGAGTGAGAAAGTATTCGGCCTTTGCCGGCTGAATGAAACCTTGCCAGGGTAAAACCTTGCCAATGTGAGGGCTTGCTGGCGTGGAAAGCTTGCCGGCGGAGAAGCTTGCCAGCGTGGAAAGCTTGCCGGCGGAGAAGCTTGCCGGTGTGAAATCTTGCCGAGGGAGAAACCTTGCCGAGGAGGAACTCTTGCCGGGGTAGAAACCTTGCCGAGGAGGAACTCTTGCCGGGGTAGAAAGCTTGCCGAGCTAGGGAGGAACCCTTGCCGGTGTAAAAACCTTGCCAGCGTGAAACCTTGTCGGTGCGGAAAGCTTACCCGGGTGGAAGGCCTGCCGGGGTGGAGGTTGTGATAGTCAAGCCGACGAGAAGTTGAAGATGGGCTCAGAAGCTAATTCAGATGATCTTGGATGGAGAAATGTCTTGCACAGAAGTTGTGCGTCTTGCCGAAACGATCGATTTTGATATAAAGATCGTCTCGATCCGAGGTCGTATGCAAAAGTTAGAGCCCGCACAGCGAGACCCTCCAGAGAGCAAAATGTGACGCCTTGAACCAGACACATATATGGGTGCGTCTGATGAGCTACGTGAGTAATTATCTGTTTTGCACGAGCGATTTGACCCTCGAGATGACCTCTAATGAAAAAACGTTCAAACATGGAAGATGTTCGTCTCGTCGAAACGGTCAAGATTGCTTTTGGGCTCGTTTCCATCCGAGGTTGTTTGTCACCATGAAAAGGACCCTCAAAGTACAGCCAGTTTAAGCCGAGCAGTTTTGGAAAGTTCGGATAAAATCAGTCCGAATTTGACTAGGGTTTTGAACGTGAATTGATGTAATTTTCTTGTAAGGAAAGCCTAGATAAATCCTTTGCTTGTACGGGAAGTCCAGCCGCCTCTTATATATGTTGGGGGTGACGGCCGATTGAAACACACAATCGAACAAATCAATATACTACTTTTTCATCTACGTTTTATCTCTCCACCGTTTTTCTCTCTCATTCTTCGCTGTTCTTCGTGTTTGAGAGCTGTGAATCCCGAGGCTCTAGGGGCGAGCGAATCGACCTAGGGCAGCCCATAGCCACCGCAATCCCTGACGGGGTCCCTCCCGGGTGCGCGGGGTTTCGGGTCTGCAAAAGCGCCCGCCGACTGTCTTGTGTATCGCGCTATCGGTCAGGTCTCCTTCGACGTGAGCTGCGGTGCATCACCCCCGGCGTCGAGGGTACACGTGACGTGTTCTTGTGTCAACACACTTTTTGGCGACTCCGCTGGGTAACGAAGATCAATCATCATCATCCACCATGTCCGATCTTCCCAAGCCATCTGAGGTAGATGCCGATAACATCATTAAGCCCAGTCTTGATGAGATATCGGCCGATCATCACCAAGTCTATGAGGAGTACAAGAAGGCGCGCGAGGAAAAGGACCTGCAGGAGTTCCTTGCAAAATTCAAGAAAGATCGCCAAGGCAACATCACTCCTATTGAAGAAATCAAGTTCCCTCCTCTTCAAGCCGAGCAGGTTAAACCCTCTGTAAGTACTACCTTTTCTCCTGAGCGGTGGGCTGAGATTGAAAGTCGTATTGCTGACGGTAACAATCTAGTCTACCAAACTTTCATAGAAAATACTAATGCTCAGAAGAATAAGTCTCAAACGTCTAGTGGTAATGATGGTGTAGCTGCTAGTGTGCAAAACCCTAATCTGGCTTTACCTATTGCATCGGCGCCTCCCGTGCCGATGGCTTATTATCCTACCCAAAAAAATCAGATTGTGGCTGCACCCATCAACCCTATTATGAGCATGCCAGGTTCGGTGGCAACGCCGAACCAAACCCTACCTACAGCTGCAACCACTCGACCACTACCAAATTATGGGTCGACCTACATGCCACAATTCTTACCTACAGCTAGTAACCCTACTCCTCCTATGCCACTGCCACAAGCTTCATCGTCCACTATGGATGATGGTCTAGCTAATCTTAGAGAGGAGATGGCTAAGATGCTTCGAGAGAATTTTGGAGTTGAGTTACCTCGGAATCGGATTCACCAAAAGCCGTACCCCAAGTACTTTGATGCCATCCAGTGCCCTCCAGGATATAAAATTCCAGATTTTGTTAAGTTTAATGGAGAAGGCACAAAAACCACATGGGAGCATGTTAGTCAGTATTTAGCACAATTGGGTGAGGCAGGCTCATTGAATGAATTGAAAGTGCGTTTATTTCCTTTATCATTAACTGGTACCACATTTTCATGGTTTTCTTCTTTACCCCATGGTTCCATTCGGGTTTGGTCGCAGCTAGAGCAGAAGTTTCATGATCACTTTTATAGCGGCGACAATGAACTCAAGTTGTCACATCTAACATCGGTTAAACAGAAGCATGATGAATCGGTCTCCGATTACGTCAAGAGATTCAGAGAAACAAAAAACCGGTGGTTTAGTTTGGTGATAACCGAGAGGGACTTGGCAGACCTAGTACTGAGTGGTTTGAGAACTCCCATTAGAGAAAAGCTAGAAGGCTATGAGTTCTTAAATATCAACCAAGTCTTACAAAGGGCTTTGGCTCAGGAAAGTCGAAGCAAAGACCTCAGAGAAGTGCATAGATACAAAGTCGATCGTCCAAAGATGAATATGGTGGAATATGATAGTGATCACTCGGACAATGAGGGTGATGTTTTTTCTACTGAATTTGTTTGGCCATCTAAGGCCAAACCCTTTACTTGCAATGATCTAAAACCGATTCATAAGAATCGTGATGAAGAGATGAAGTTTACTTTTAACATTGCTAAGTGTGATAAAATATTTGATGCTTTGCTACAGGCTAAGATTATTAGAATATCTCATACTTTACCGCCGTTTGAGGAGCTGAAACGGCGCGCTTATTGCAAATATCATAATTCTTTTTCTCATGCTACTAACGATTGCAATGTTTTTCGACGGCAGATACAATCGGCTATTAATGACGGACGATTGAACTTTTCTGAGATTTGGAGAGAAAGAAGCTACTCATTCGGCCGGAGGTTGCCGAATCTGCTAATAAAGCTAATGTCATTGTTGGTGAGCCCAGGAAAGACAAGGAGGGCGACAAGGTCTTGGGGAGACAGGTTGTGCTTGACAAGCAACCCTGTGGCAAGGAGACAATCAAAATCACCATCAAGAATCCTACACTCGGGGGGCAACCGCAAGCGCAAGAAAATACTCGTGTTAAATTTGTCAAGCCCAAAAGTCCAGAAGTTGGCAAGTGGAAGACGAATGAAGCTAAAGTGCAGCGCAAGAAAATCAAGCCAACTTTTGATATGTTGTTGTCCAAGTATGCCAATCATGCAGCCGGTTCTAGCTCTAACCGGTCACCAAATTTGAAGCGCTCAAGGTCACCTCCTCGGGAAGAATTTCAGCATCATGCAAGGCCATATGGGTCGTGGGCGCCGGGACCATGGGTACCGCCTCTCCCATATGTACCATATTACATGGGAGACTTCAATGGAGGATGGTGGAAGCCCCCAATGGCCCCTTATGCTTTTCATCCGGGTTGGGCAGAACAAAGGAGGCCCGTTCATGAGAGACTTTCTTATCCCACACGAGGCCGTTTGAACAATAGTGTCAATCGGCCAGTGCAAGATAATCAAAAAAGGGTCGGCAAGCAAGAATGGCATGTTAAGTCGCCAAGTGCTGTAACGGTCGAGTCAAGCAAAGGCAAGGAAAAAACCGATGCCGACTCACTCATCTTGGGCACCGAAACATTCACCATACAACAGCCGATTATGCATAGCAATCCGACTGAGCTGATACTTGCTATCGCACCAAAGCACTCGGCTAATGACCTTGAAGGAAACACCAGCCAAGTAAAGATGAGAGATCCTAAATACACTCAGCCAAAGTGGTGTCCTCCAGGGCTGACAAAAACACAAAAGAGGAAATTACAGAGGTTAAGGAGTCAAGAGATGACAGAACAAGAAGCCGAGAAGCAAAGGGATAAGTTGTTCAATGACACTCGGCCCATGGTGCCTACAAAACAAGTGTGGAGGCCTAAGAAAATACAAGATGCAGTTGCTTCTACACCTATCACAGCAGCACCTGCGCCACCAAAGGAGGACGAAGCGACAACTATTACATCGTCTGCGACACTTCTTACTTCTCCTTCACTTGGACAAATTTCAAAATCGGTGGATGCACTTGAAGAAGAGGATGATATGTTGGAGTATGAGTCTACGCCGGTTCATGAAGGTATGGATATCAATATGGTATATTACTTACCTGCTGAGTTTCGTGCTGTCAATGAGGAAGGAGAGGTGGCTCAGCTGGATTTTGGCCCTAAAAATGCAATATTCGAGAAGCCAAAAGACCTAGTAATGCATCTGAAACCGTTGTATCTCAGAGGTCATATCAATGGATCACCGCTCACTCGGATGCTTGTTGATGGTGGTGCTATGGTGAATCTTATGTCGTATTCGGTATTCACAAAATTGGGGCTGCATGATGAAGAGTTGATAAAGACCAACATGGTGCTCAATGGATTTGAAGCCAAAGAGAAAACTGAAGCCAAAGGTGTGATGTATGTGGAGCTCACGGTGGGAAGTAAAACTTTGGCTACCGCATTCTTTCTCGCTGAGGTGCAAGGTAACTACAATGTCATACTAGGCCGTGATTGGGTTCATGCAAACCAGTGCGTGCCATCCACTATGCACCAGTTTTTGATCCAGTGGGTTGATGATGAAGTGGAAGTCATTCATGCGGATAACTCAGCCTGTGTTGCTTTGGCCGAGGCATCGGTGGATTGGCAACACCCAAATGCTACTTGCTTGACGGGACGTGACTTGTCAGAATTCGATTTTCTCAGCGCAACCAAGAATGGTTTCGTGCCTATCTCTTTAAAGCCGACTGAATGCAATTGGCTCCAAGGTATGATATGTTTAAATGGATCCTAACTCAGAGTGGTTGCAAAAGCGACTTGTAGAATATCGGTCCAATGAGAATGATATGTATGAGTCCATAGAAGAGTTAGATGATATGGATAAATTAGGACAAGGTTTTACATCGGCCGATCCATTAGAAGAGATAGATATAGGAGATGGTTCAACTCCTAGGCCGACATTTGTAAATGCAAATTTAAGAGCTAATCATAAAGCTAAGTTGATCGAGTTGTTGAAAGAATATGTCTGTTGCTTTGCGTGGGAATATCATGAGATGCCAGGTTTAAGCCGAGAGCTAGTGGAGCATTGGTTACCTATAAAGGCTGGTTTTAGACCATATAAACAATCGGCCAGAAAGTTTAATCCAAAAACATATGACCGGATCAAGGAAGAGATCGGTCGTTTGCTTAAAGCTAATTTTATTAGACCTTGCAGGTATGCCGAGTGGATTTCTAACATTGTCCTAGTGGAAAAGAAAGGATCCGGCAAGTTGAGGGTGTGCATTGACTTCAGAGATCTGAATAGGGCTACACCCAAAGATGAGTATCCCATGCCAATAGCCGATATGCTAATTAATGATGCTTCTGGACATAAAGTTATTAGCTTTCTAGATGGTAATGCCGGATACAATCAAATTTTTATGGCCGAAGAGGACATGTCCAAGACAGCTTTTTGTTGCCCTGGTTTTCTTGGTTTATTCGAGTGGACAGTGATGACATTCCGATTAAAAAATGCTGGCGCCACATATCAAAGGGCTATGAATTTGATTTTTCATGATTTACTCGGTGTCATACTTGAAGCCTATATTAATGATATTTTTGTCAAATCAGACGCTTTTGAATCTCACTTGGCCGATTTGCGTTTAGCTTTTGAAAGAATGAAAAACTATGGACTAAAGATGAATCCTTTGAAGTGTGCATTCGGTGTGTCAGCTGGTAAGTTTTTGGGCTTCATTATCCATGAAGATGGCATAGAGATTGATCCAAAAAAGATAGAGGCCATACAGAAAGTGGAAGCTCCAACATGCAAGAGAGATATGCAAAAGTTCCTTGGTGTGACGCCCCCGATTCAATCGTACACTAATCATACACGCAAACGTGTACGATCAAGATCAGGGAC
Organism: Triticum urartu; assembly: GCF_003073215.2. Lineage (NCBI taxonomy): Eukaryota > Viridiplantae > Streptophyta > Magnoliopsida > Poales > Poaceae > Triticum > Triticum urartu. The sequence goes on along the minus strand of NC_053024.1, from coordinate 195,721,381 downwards.
TCACGGGAAGATATCACAACACAACTCTACAAATAAAGTAAGTCATACAAGCATCATATTACAAGCCAGGGGCCTCGAGGGCTCGAATACAAGAGCTCGATCATAGATGAGTCAGCGGAAGCAACAATATCTGAGTACAGACATAAGTTAAACAAGTTTGCCTTAAGAAGGCTAGCACAAACTGGGACACAAATCGAAAGAGGCGCAGGCCTCCTGCCTGGGATCCTCCTAAACTACTCCCGGTCGTCGTCAGCGGGCATCACGTAGTAGTAGGCACCTCCGGTGTAGTAGGGGTCGTCGTTGACGGTGGCGTCTGGCTCCTGGGCTCCAACATCTGGTTGCGTCAACCAGGTAGAAGGGATAGAGGGAAGGAAGGAGAAAGCAACCGTGAGTACTCATCCAAAGTACTCGCAAGCAAGAAGCTACACTACATATGCATGGGTATCAAATGGAGTAAGGGTATCATATGTGGACTGAACTGCAGAATGCCAGAATAAGAGGGGGATAACTAATCCTTTCGAAGACTACGCTTCTGGCAGCCTCCGTCTTGCAGCATGTAGAAGGGAGTAGACTGAAGTCCTCCAAGTATCATCGCATAGCAATAATCCTACCCGGCGATCCCCTCCTCGTAACCCTGAGAGAGAGCGGCCACCGGTTGTATCTGGCACTTGGAAGGGTGTGTTTTATTAAGTATCCGGTTCTAGTTGTCATAAGGTCAAGGTACAACTCCAAGTCGTCCTGTTACCGAAGATCACGGCTATTCGAATAGATTAACTTCCCTGCAGGGGTGCACCACATACCCCAACACGCTCGATCCCATTTGGCCAGACACACTTTCTTGGGTCATGCCCGGCCTCGGAAGATCAACACGTCGCAGCCCCACCCAGGCACAACAGAGAGGTCAGCACGCCGGTCTAAACCTAAGCGCACAGGGGTCTGGGCCCATCGCCCTTAGCACACCTGCACGTTGCGTGGGCGGCCGGAAGCAGACCTAGCCTAGTGGCGTTCCAGTCCAATCCAGCGCGCGCCGCTCCGTCGCTGACGTCAAGAAGGCTTCGGCTGATACCACGACGCCGGGATACCCATAACTACTCCCGCGTAGATGGTTAGTGCGTATAGACCAAATGGCCAAACTCAGATCAAATACCCAGATCTCGTTAAGCGTGTTAAGTATCCGCGAACGCCAACCAGGGCCAGGCCCACCTCTCTCCTAGGTGGTCGGAACCTGCCCTGTCGCTCCGCCTCAAAGATCCACACAGAGGGCCGTTGGGACAAAGGTCCTTTCAGCCCCCAATCCGTGAATCACTCGCGGGTGCTCCACAAGCCGACCCGTCTTTAGTCACCACATGTATCCTGTAGAAAGTATATAGTAATATACCCGTGATCACCTCCCGAGTGATCACGGCCCAGTAGTATAGCATGGCAGACGGACAAGAGTGTAGGGCCACTGATGGAACACTAGCATTCTATACTAAGCAGTAGGATAGCAGGTAATGGTAACAACAGTAGTAACAAGGACAGGCTATGCATCAGGATAGGAATAACGGAAAGCAGTAACATGCTACACTATTCTAATGCAAGCAGTAAAGAGGAGAGTAGGCGATATCTGGTGATCAAGGGGGGGGCTTGCCTGGTTGCTCTGGCAAGAGAGAGTGGTCGTCAACTCCGTAGTCGTACTGGGTAGCAGCGGCGTCGGTCTCGGTGTCTAGCGAGAGAAGAGGGGGGAGAAACAATAAATATTTAAGCAAACAGATGCATAGCGATGCATGACATGACAAGTAGCGGTGCTAGGGGTGCCCTATCGCGGTATGAGGTGATACCGGTGTGGGGGGGAAACATCCGGGAAAGTATCCCCGGTGTTTCGCGTTTTCGGACAGATGAACCGGAGGTGAAATGTTGCAGGTTCACTATGCTAGGGATGCGTGGTGGACGAACGGGCTGCGTATCCGGAAACGTCTCGTCGTTCTGAGCAACTTTCATGTTAAAAATATTTTAATCCGAGTTACGGATTAAAATATATGATTTTCTAAAGATTTTATTAATTTCTGAGATTTAATTAATTATTTAATTAATTCGAAAATGATTTAATGACATCAGCATGATGTCATGCTGACATCAGCAGTCAACAGAGTTGACTTCGTCAACCTGACATGTGGGTCCAGGGGGGCCCACCTGTCATCCTCTAATTAGGTTAATTAGGGTTTAGGTTAATCTAATTACAGTTTAATTAAACTTAACTAGTTAATTAAATTAATTAAACCGGATTAATTAATTTAATTAATTTCTTAATTAATTAATTAATTAATTAATAATTTTATTAAATCATTTTTATTTTTATTAATTATATTTATTTTATTTTATTTTATTTTTTAATTCCTTTTCTTTTTGGGGGGGGGGGGCTGGGCCCGTTCGGTCAGTGGCCTAGGGCCATAGCGGGCGTGCGGTTACGGGCGCCCCGTGCGGGGTCGAGCCCGTCCGGGGGGGCGAGGCAACCAGGGCACGGCGGGGTGTCGCCGGCGAGCGGCGCGGCAGCGCGGTAGCAGGGGGGTCCGTGGGCGAGCGGCGCAGGGGAAGGCAGGGCGGCGAGCGTCGCCGGTGCGCGCGCTGGGGTGGTGAGCCGTGGGCGGGGCCAGAGGGCGGTCGCGGGCGACTCGAGCTCGGCGAGCGCTGGTTCGGCGGCGAGCGAGTGACGCGGGGCTCGCGTCGATGGGCGCGGCGGACGCGATGGTGAGCATGCGCGCGGTGGCGCGTCGTGGGAGGCGCATATGGCGCGGGGACAGGGGAGGACGAGGGGGAATCGGTGAGGGGCTCACAGCGGAGCGTAGGAGGGCGGCAGTGGGCTCGGGGAGACGAGGTAGCGAGCGACGGGCGGCGGTGTCGAGGCCGCCGGCGGCGGGTGGCGGCGACATGGGGCGGCGGTGTTCAGGCGGCGGGGCGCGGCTCGATCCGGCGGCTTCAGGGTCGGTAACGAGGCGAGGCGCCGGCGTCGAGGAGTGGGGCGGCGCGGTCGCCGGGGAGAGGCGGCGGGGTCGGGATGAGGCCGACGGGGCGATGGGATGGGGGCACCGAGCGCTGGGGCGCTGGGTGTGTGGCGGCGCTGGGAGGGAGAGGGAGAGACGTGCGGGGGAGAGTGGGGGTCGGGTGGGTTAGGGTTTGGGGGGGAATGGATAAGGGGAGGGGGGGAAGGCCGGTTGGGCCTGCGCCCGAATGGGCCGGCCAACTGGGCCAGTAGGCCGTGGGAGGGGGTTCCCTCTTTCTTCTCTTTTTTTTGTTAGTTTCTTTCTTTTATTTATTTTCCTTTTCTGTCTTTATTCATTTTAAAATACTTAGGCAGTTTATAAAATTGTGTTTATTACACCATATTGACCTATGTAAAATATGGCATCTCCCGAACACTTTTGTTTTAAATTTTGAAAAACTTTTATTGTTTGCTTTGATTTTGAAATTTGAATTCGAATGGGATTGAATCATCGCGAGGTTTACAACAGTAAGAGTGGTGACGAGGCATCATTAGCAGAGGTTACTGTAGCTTGATTATCCGGGCGTTACACTTGGCAAGGTCAATTACTTGAGGAGGTTCATAGCTAATCTGTCAGGGAAGGTTGATGCGTTTACTCCTATCCTTCGGTTAAAGAATGATGTTGATTTCACTTGGGGGGCAAAACAGCAAGAAGCATTTGATATGATCAAGAATTATTTGTGCACTCCTTCGGTGATGAAAGCACCCAAGCATAGGGAACCCTTCAGGCTTTACATTGCAGCAAAGGAAGGAGTTATTGGTGTTGCTTTGACTCAAGAAACCGAAAGAAAAGAGCATGCTATTACATATTTGAGCAGGCGCTTATTGGACGCCGAGACAAGGTATACATTTATTGAAAAATTATGTCTATGCTTATATTATGCTTGCACAAAATTGAGATATTATTTAGTGCCGAGTACTTGCGTAGTAGCTTGTCAGACCGATGTCATTAAATACATGTTGCATAGGCCAATTCTTAGTGGTAGAATTGGCAAGTGGGCTTATGCTTTGATTGAATATGATTTGGCGTATGAATCTCTAAAATCCATGAAAGGCCAAATTGTTGCTAATTTCATTGTTGAACATCGGATTAATGACAAGCATGATATTGATATGAACCTTGTTTCAGTAGTACCATGGAGATTATACTTTGATGGTTCAGTTTGTAGCAATGGCCAAGGTGTTGGTATTGTTTATATATCTCCTCATGGTGCTGTTTTTGAAGCCTCGTGCCGCCTAGAATATTTTTGCACAAACAATCAAGCCGAATATGAAGCATTGTTATTCGGCCTAGAGATGTTACTTGTTATAGGTGTTACACATATTGAGGCTTACGGTGATTCGTTACTAGTAGTGCAGCAAGTATCCAAAGTCTTTCAGTGTTTGGACGAATCACTTAATGTTTGTCTTGATAAATGTCTAGATATAATTTCTACATTGCATTGTTTTAGATTACTCATATATCTAGGCATGACAATTGGAGAGCAAATGAGTTGGCACAGCAAGCATCCGGCTATCATGTTGATCATGGCATGTTTCATATTTCTCAAAGACCGATGTCTTGTCTTGCCAGTATAGGAGAGGCCGAACCAGAACCCACTGATTTGGCCCTTAACAAAAAAATCTAGTGCAGGTGACAATACCGACTGGAGGAAGCCCATTGTTGATTACTTGTGCAATCCGAGTGAAAGGGTGGACAGGTCTGTTCGGCGTATGGCTTTCAAGTATATAGTGAGAGATGACGGTCTTTATCGCCGAACAGTCGATGATGTTCTTCTAAAGTGCTTGGACGAGGACCAGGCAAGAGTTGCTATGGGAGAGGTACATGAAGGCATTTGTGGCACTCATTAGTCGGCTCCCAAGATGAAATGGTTATTGCGACGTGCTGGGTTTTATTGGTCGACTATGATTAATGATTGCTTCAGATATTATAAGGGGTGTGAAGCTTGTCAAAAATTTGGTGATATTCAATTGGCTCCTGCTGCTATGTTACATCCTATTATCAAGCCGTGGCCTTTCAGAGGTTGGGGTTTAGACTTCATTGGACAAATCCATCCATCTTCCTCAAAAGGGCATCGGTTCGTATTAGTGGCAACTGATTATTTCACTAAATGGTCTGAAGTAGTACCTCTCAAGAACATGACACATACAGAGGTAATTCAATTCATAACTGAACACATTATTCATAGATTTGGTATTCCTCAAACGTTGACTACAGATCAAGGTTCATCTTTTATGTCACACCAAGTCAGAGAGTTTGCCGAATCTTATAATATAAAGTTGCTCAATTCCTCTCCGTATTATGCCCAAGATAATGGACAAGCCGAGTCTAGCAATAAAATTTTAATCAAGCTCATCAAGAAAAAGATTGAGGATAATCCGAGGAGATGGCATGAGTGTCTGAAGCTTTGTGGGCACATAGAATTTCAAGGCATGGTGCTACAAAGGTGACTCCATATGAGCTAGTATATGGTCAAGAGGTTGTTTTACCGGTGGAAGTAAATTTGAATGCTTTGAGAATAGCCAAACAAAATGATTTATCGGTAGTAGACTTTTATAACTTGATGATGGACAATATTGATGAGGTTGCCGATAAACGTTTGGCTGCTTTGAAGGCCATAGAGAAGGACAAGTTGAGGGTAGCAAGGGCTTACAATAAGAAAGTTAAGTTGAAGAATTTTCAAGTTGGCGATCTCGTCTGGAAAGTAATTCTCCCGATTGGTTCAAGAGACAGAAAATTCGGGAAGTGGTCTCCAAGTTGGGAAGGTCCTTTTAGAATTGCAAGAATAGTTCCCGGAAACTCTTATTTGGTGGAATCCGTACAAGGGGCACTGTTACCTCGAGCTCTCAATGGTAAGTACTTGAAGAAATACCACCCAAGTGTGTGGCAAGAAGCCTAAGTGGGCAATGGCCGATATATGACTATCGCCCTTAACACAAACATGGCCGATACCTGATTATCGTCCTGAGGAAAATAAATGGCCGATGGAGTGTTGACATCGTCCTTAGAACAAACACAATACAAGTTATTTTTCAGCGCACAAGCTTTGCCGAAAAACAGGGGGGCATGTGTTGACACCAGATTTTGGCATGGTCACGAATCCGGGTTAGTATGCAAAAGTTAGAGGCAACACTTCACGGGCCGGCCCTGAGTGAGAAAGTATTCGGCCTTTGCCGGCTGAATGAAACCTTGCCGGGGTAAAACCTTGCAGATGTGAGGGCTTACCGACGTGGAAAGCTTGCCGGCGGAGAAGCTTGCCGGTGTGGAAAGCTTGTCGGCGGAGAAGCTTGCTGGTGTGAAATCTTGCCGAGGGAGAAACCTTGCCGAGGAGGAACTCTTGCCGGGGTAGAAACCTTGCCGAGAAGGAAATCTTGCTGGGGTAGAAACCTTGCCGAGCTAGGGAGGAACCCTTGCCGGTGTAAAAACCTTGCCGGGGTGAAACCTTGTCGGTGCGGAAAGCTTACCCGGGTGGAAGGCCTGCCGAGGTGGAGGTTGTGATAGTCAAGCCGACGAGAAGTTGAAGATGGGCTCGGAAGCTAATTCAGATGATCTCGGATGGATAAATGTCTTACACAGAAGTTGTGCGTCTCGTCGAAACGATCGATTTTGATATAAAGATCGTCTCGATCCGAGGTCGTATGCAAAAGTTAGAGCCCGCACAGCGAGACCCTCCAGAGAGCAAAATGTGACACCTGGAACCAGACACATATATGGGTGTGTCTGATGAGCTGCGTGAGTAATTATGTGTTTTGCGCGAGCGATTTGACCCTCGAGATGACCTCTAATGAAAAAACGTTCAAACATGAAAGATGTTCGTCTCGTCGAAACGGTCAAGATTGCTTTTGGGCTCGTTTCCATCCGAGGTTGTTTGTCACCATGAAAAGGACCCTCACAGTACAGCCAGTTTAAGCCGAGCAGTTTTGGAAAGTTCGGATAAAATAAGTCCGAATTTGACTAGGGTTTTGAACGTGAATTGATGTAATTTTCTTGTAAGGAAATCCTAGATAAATCCTTTGCTTGTACGGGAAGTCCAGCCGCCTCTTATATATGTTGGGGGTGACGACCGATTGAAACACACAATCGAACAAATCAATATACTACTTTTTCATCTACGTTTTATCTCTCCACCGTTTTTCTCTCTCGTTCTTCGCTGTTCTTCGTGTTTGAGAACTGAGAATCCCGAGGCTCTAGGGGCGAGCGAATCAACCTAGGGCAGCCCATAGCCGCCGCAATCCCTGACGGGGTCCCTCCCGAGTGCGCGGGGTTTCGGGTCTGCAAAAGCGCCCGCCGACTGTCTTGCGTATCGCGCTGTTGGTCGGGTCTCCTTCGACGTGAGCTGCGGTGCATCACCCCCGGCGTCGAGGGTACACGTGACGTGTTCGTGTGTCAACACTATGTTTAATAAAGATTATATTTTTAGTCTCCCAAGTTTTGATGAGCAAATTTATTATGATGATAGCATGACTTCTATTTATGATGATTATTGTGATGACACTTATGCTATAAAAGGTAGTGATGATTATATTTATAAAACTTGTCATGATTATGATTACCCTTTTTCTGAACATTACTCTTCTAATGTGGAAACAATTTATAGTATTCGAGTTTCTTATGATACTCCCACTATTCCGAATGAGAAGAATTTTGCTTATGTGGAGAGTAATAAAAATTCTATGCTTGTGTCTCATGAAAAGAATGCTTTATGTGATAGTTATATTGTTGTATTCATTCATGATGCTACTGAAAATTATTATCAGGGAGGAATATATTCTTATAGGAATTGCAATAATATCAAGTTTCCTCTCAATGTGTTGAAAATCTTCAAGATTTGCTTGTTTTACCTTCCTACGCAAGTTGATTCTTGTTCCCATAAGTTGTTTGATCACAAAATCCCTATGCATAGGAAGTGTGTTAGGATTAAATGTGCTAGTCATATCCTTCATGATGCTCTCTTTATATTTCAATTCTTATCTTTTATGTGAGCATCATTGAAATCATCATGCCTAGCTAGGGGTGTTAAACGATAGCGCTTGTTGGGAGGCAACCCAATTTTATTTTTGTTCTTTGATTTTTGCTCCTGTTTAGTAATAAATAATTCATCTAGCCTCTTTTTAGATGTGGTTTTATGTGTTAATTAGTTTTTGTGCCAAGTATAACCTTTGGGAAGACTTGGGTGAAGTCTTTGCGATCTTGCTGTGAAAAACAGAAACTTTAGCGCTCACGAGATTTGCTGCCATTTTTTACTGGAGAGTGCGATTAGGTTCATTATTTTTGAAGATTATTAATGGACAAATTCCTCACGTCAAACAATTTATTTCAGAATTTTTGGGGTTACAGAAGTATTCGAAACCTACAGATTACTACAGACTGTTCTGTTTTTGACAGATTCTGTTTTCTATGTGTTGTTTGCTTATTTTGATGAATCTATGAGTAGTATCGGAGGGTATGAACCATAGAGAAGTTGGAATACAGTAGATATTACACCAATATGAATTTATAATGAGTTCACAACAGTACCTAAGTGGTGATTTATTTTCTTATACTAACGGAGCTTACGAGTTTTCTGTTAAGTTTTGTGTTGTGAAGTTTTCAAGTTTTGGGTAAAGATTCGATGGACTATGGAATAAGGAGTGGCAAGGGCCTAAGCTTGGGGATTCCCAAGTAACCCCAAGGTAATATTCAAGGACAACCAAGATCCTAAGCTTGGGGATGCCCCGGATGGCATCCCCTCTTTCGTCTTCGCTCATCGGCAACTTTACTTGGAGCTATATTTTTATTCACCATATGATATGTGTTTTGCTTGGAGCGTCATTCTATTTTATTTTGTTTTGCTTGATGTTTGAATAAAATACCAAGATATTAAATTCTTAAATGTTAGAGAGTCTTCACATAGTTGCATAATTATCCGACTGCTCATTGATCTTCACTTATATCTTTTGGAGTAGTTTGTCGTTTGCACTAGTGCTTCACTTATATCTTTTTAGAGCACGGCGGTGGTTTTATTTTGAAGAAATAGATGAACTCTCATGCTTCACTTATATTATTTTGAGAGTCTTTATAACATCATGGTAATTTTCTTTCGTTTTGAAACTAGTCCTAATATGATAGGCATCCAAGAGGGATATAATAAAAACTTCCATATAGAGTGCATTGAATACTATGAGAAGTTTGATACTTGATGATTGTTTTGAGATATGAAGATGGTGATATTAGAGTCATGCTAGTTGAGTAGTTGTGAATTTGAGAGATACTTGTGTTAAAGTTTGTGATTCCCGTAGCATGCACTTATGGTGAACCGTTATGTGATGAAGTCAGAGCATGATTTATTTATTGATTGCCTTCCTTATGAGTGGCGGTCGGGGACGAGCGATGGTCTTTTCCTACCAATCTATCCCCCTAGGAGCATGCGCGTAGTACTTCGTTTCGATAACTAATAGATTTTTGCAATAAGTATGTGAGTTCTTTATGACTAATGTTGAGTCCATGGATTATACGCACTCTCACCCTTGCACCATTGCTAGCCTCTCTAGTACCACGCAACTTTCGCCGGTACCATAAACCCACCATATATCATCCTCAAAACAGCCACCATACCTACCTATTATGGCATTTCCATAGCCATTCCGAGATATATTGCCATGCAACTTTCCACTGTTCAGTTTATTATGACATGCTTCATCATTGTTATATTGCTTTGCATGATCATGTAGTTGACATCGTATTTGTGGCAAAGCCGTCGTTCATAATTCTTTCATACATGTCACTCATGAGTCATTGCACATCCCGGTACACCGCCGGAGGCATTCATATAGAGTCATATTTTGTTCTAAGTATCGAGTTGTAAGTAAATAAAAGTGTGATGGTCATTATTATTAGAGCATTGTCCAATGTGAGGAAAGGATGATGAAGACTATGATTCCCCCACAAGTCGGGATGAGACTCCGAAAAAAAAATAAAAAAAGGAGAAAAAAGAGGCCATAAAAAAAGGCCCCCAAAAAAGCAAAAAAATGAGTGAAAAAGAGAGAAGGGGCAATGCTACTATCCTTTTACCACACTTGTGCTTCAAAGTAGCACCATGATCTTCATGATAGAGAGTCTCCTATGTTGTCACTTTCATATACTAGTGGGAATCTTTCATTCTCGAACTTGGCTTGTATATTCAAATGATGGGCTTCCTCAAAATGCCCTAGGTCTTCGTGGGCAAGCGAGTTGGATGCACACCCACTTAGTTTCTTTTTGAGCTTTCATACACTTATAGCTCTGGTGCATCCGTTGCATGGCAATCCCTACTCACTCACATTGATATCTATTGATGGGCATCTCCATAGCCCGTTGATACGCCTAGTTGATGTGAGACTATCTTCTCCTTTTTGTCTTCTTCACAACCATCATTCTATTCCACCTATAGTGCAATGTCCATGGCTCACGCTCATGTATTGTGTGAAGATTAAAAAAGTTTGAGAACATCAAAAGTATGAAACAATTGATTGGCTTGTCATCGGTGTTGTGCATGATTTAAATATTTTGTGTGATGAAGATAGAGCATAGCCAGACTATATGATTTTGTAGGGATAGCTTTCTTTGGCCATGTTATTTTGAGAAGACATGATTAGTTTGTTAGTATGCTTGAAGTATTATTATTTTCATGTTAATATTAAACTTTTGTCTTGAATCTTATGGATCTGAATATTCTTTCCACAATAAAGAGAATTACATAGATAAATATGTTAGGTAGCATTCCACATCAAAAATTCTGTTTTTATCATTTACCTACTCGAGGACGAGCAGGAACTAAGCTTGGGGATGCTTGGTACGTCTCCAACGTATCTATAATTTTTGATTGTTCCATGCTATTATATTATCAACCTTGGATGTTTTATATGCATTTATATGCTATTTTATATGATTTTTGGGACTAACCTATTAACCTAGAGCCTAGTGCCAGTTTCTATTTTTTCCTTGTTTTTGAGTATCGCAGAAAAGGAAAACCAAACGGAGTCCAATTGACCTGAAATTTCACGGAGATCATTTTTGGACCAGAAGAAGCCCACGGACTACCGGAGATGGTCCATAAGAGTCCCGAGGCCACCACGAGGGTGGGGGTGCCCTACCCCCCTCGGCGCGCCCCCCTACCTCGTGGCCACCTCGGGGACCCCCTGACTAGTTCCTGACTCCAACACCTCTTATATAACCCAAAACTTCCAGAAAGAAACCTAGATCGGGAGTACCATCACCGCAAGACTATGTAGCCACCGAAAACCAATCTAGACCTGTTACGGCACCCTGCCGGAGGGGGGAATCCCTCTCCGGTGGCCATCTTCATCATCCCGGCGCTGTCCATGACGAGGAGGGAGTAGTCCACCCTCAGGGATGAGGGTATGTACCAGTATCTATGTGCTTGATCTCTCTCTCGTGTTCTTGATTCGGCACGATCTTGATGTATCTCGAGCTTTGATATTATAGTTGGATCTTATCTTATGAGGTTTCTCCCCCTCTACTCTCTTGTAATGGATTGTGTTTTCCCTTAGAGGTTATCTTATCGGATTGAGTCTTTAAGGGTTTGAGAACACTTGATGTATGTCTTGCATGTGCTTATCAATGGTGACAATGGGATATCACGTGATCTACTTGATGTATGTTTTGGTGATCAACTTGCACTTGTATCACCATCTCTTCGCCGAACTAGTGCACCTATACAATTTACCATTGTATGGGGTGCGTTGGGGACACAAGATACTCTTTGTTATTTGGTTGTAGGGTTGTTTGAGAGAGACCATCTTCATCCTACGCCTCCCACGGATTGATAAACCTTAGGTCATCCACTTGAGGGAAATTTGCTACTGTCCTACAAACCTCTGCACTTGGAGGCCCAACAACGTCTACAAGAAGAAGGTTGTGTAGTAGACATCAATGTGCGAGACCAAATTGTTAAAAACCAAAATATTAGAATGGTTCCTGCAATTGCACAATAATGTGCTATTAGACAACGGACCATGGACGTGTTAACCTCGATTGTAAACCTCAGTGCTTCCCATTGCTTCCCTGCAACACATATAAGGTAGTTAGTCATCAGGTTAAGTAAGGGTTCGCATGCTATCAGTAAAATATGTTGATGAAAAATAAGCACATTGCAGATTCATCAGATTAATTCAAGCCACATGGAAAACCCATTTATCCAAACGAAGCATGATTAAGAACTAGGAAATATAGCACTTGTATACGTTTCTCATGTATTAAGTGCAGCCAAATTCGATTTATTCCTCACATGCACAACAATACAAAATTCTACCCACGACAATTGGACATCGCATTGCAGAATTGAACCAAGCAGTTAACTAAACACCATAACAAATGAACCAAACATTAACTAAGCCCCACATTACACAATATAACATACTCCTAATAGAAGATCAGACAGTTAACTACAGCCAATTGTATCAATTGTATTTGTTTCTCATGTATTTACTACAGCCAAATTCAATTTATTCCTCACATGGTATACAATATCAAAATGCACCCACTACTATTGAACATCGCATTGCAGAATTGAACCAAACAGTTAACTAAACACCACAACACAAATGAACCAAACGTTAACTGAGCACCACATTGCACAATGTATAACCAAACCAAGCATGCTTGACAACTTGGAAATATAGCAATTGTATTCGTTTCTCACGTATTTTGTAAAGATAAATTCGATTTATTTCTCACATGGAAGACAATACAAAATTGCATCCTGAAGAATTGAACATCACATTTGCAGAATTGAACCAAATAGTTAACTGAAGACGACAACTAATTAACAAAACAGTTAATAAGTGAGCACCACACTGCACGACATATAGAACATATAAACTAGAGCAACAAATTGCATGGTAAAATTAGATGGCACAATTCACTAGAATTTGTGAAGGAAAGGCAGGAGCAGCACACGCAACGAGTAAATCGAGCATGCTTAACCGGCGTAGCTAGCAAATGGCAAGGTGCTCCTCCAAGATCTGGGGGTCGGCATGAATGGAAGCCATCTCGACCTCATCCGCGCGTGCGGCCGCGATTTGCTTCTCTGCTGCCAAATGCTCCTTGAGATCCTGGCTATACTGCGTGCACCATGGCTTAGGGTAGCGCTTATTTGGTGGAGGGGTCGGTGATTTGGGTGGAAGGTGTCGCGCTTGCACCGGCGGTCAGGGCATATGGGATGTGGAAGGAGGAGGAGGATGGGGGTCGGGTGTGGATTACCTGCCTGGATAGACGAGGCCGAGCAGCGTGAAGGAGGGTCGCCGACGAGGAGGCGGTGCTGCAAGCAAGGAGTGAAGGTTTCAACTTGGAAAGGAAGGCGGAAACAGGGGAAATGCGGCTTTTGGTAAGGTGGATGGGGTGGGGAGGTAGATATTTTCGCGGAAGCCGAAAATTTGGAATCGCTTCAACGAAAAAACTGGCGCGCAAAGTGCCATCAGACACGGTCCCTTATTCAGAACTGTGTTAGCTGACCTAAACATTAGTCTAACAAATTAAAGACTGGCGCTCTTAATTAAACAAAACAAAGAGTACTACTACGGCCGGTGCTCGTCGATCTCCGCCGCCGCCTCCATGTCCAGCTCGCGCCCTACGGTCTCCTGGGGAAGGGGCTCCATGGCATCCATCGCACCATACTCGGCAAGCATCTCACCTTCTGCATACGCCATCTCCTTGGAAAAGGCCGCCACGAGCTGGGCGTGGGCGGACGTGATCTGGGCTTGGATGGGCTCCGTCGTCGCATGGTATGTAGCGGATGAACGGACGGCTGCTCGAACGCTCTCGGCGATTGCCAGCTCTTCGGTCGTGGGTTGCTGACCGTTGTCGGAGAAGCTTCATTCGATTTGTGCGGTGACCGCTAGGAGCTGGGCATGGGCGGCCTCGACATGGTCGTGGGCGGACTCCATCAGGGCTAAGGCCGCCGCTGCGGAACGGACAGTTGTTGTGCCGCTCTCGCCAGTTGCTATCCCCGAGGCAGATGTTGCTGCCGCCACCTAAGAAGCAACAGCGGCCGTTTGGGCTGGCTTTGCCGCCCGGTCGCAGATTGCAGCCACACTCATGCACCTTGTTAGCACGTTCATGGCGGTTGCGGCCGCGCTCTTGCCGGAGTGGGCCACCGAAGTTGCCCTCACGACGCGAGTCCACGTGCCCATCTTTCACCGGCGACGATTGAACAATGAAATAATATGAAGGATATGAAGGATATTGTTACAAATAAGAGAAAGATACCGGAAGCTGAAATTTCCACCATGTTTGCTAATTATAATTTTAAGGTTGGAATACCAAAGAAACTTGGAGATCCAGGAGTACCAACTATACCGTGCTCCATTAAAAGAAACTATGTTAAAACTGCTCTATGTGATCTTGGAGCCGGTGTTAGTGTTATGCCTCTCTCTTTATATCATAGACTTGATTTGAATAAGTTGACACCCACTAAAATATCTTTGCAAATGGCTGACAAATCAACTGCTATACCTGTTGGTATTTGTGAGGATGTGCCTGTTGTGGTTGCAAACATTACTATTTTAACGGACTTTGTCATTCTTGATATTCCTGAGGACGATAGTATGTCTATTATTCCTGGAAGACCCTTTTTGAATACTGCAGGGGCTGTTATTGATTGCACCAAAGGCAATGTCACTTTTCATGTTAATGGTAATGAGCATACGGTACACTTTCCGAGGAAACAACCTCAAGTCCACGGTATCAATTCTATTGGAAAAGTTTCAACAATCACTATTGGAGGTTTTGAATTTCCTCTTCCTACTGTCAAGAAGAAATATGATATTCTTATTGTTGGGGATATGCATATCCCCGTTGAGGTAACCTAGTGTTATTCGAAAATTCTCCGGTTTCATGTTATTCGAAATGAGTTTGTTAACAAGACCTGATCAACCTTGTTAGTGGATTCCTTTTGATGAGCATGAGATGGATGAATTTAGAAGGCACAACCTTCTGTACCATCTTTTTACTTTTTGTTATTTATATTAAATAAAGCAAAAATAGTTTTTTCTGTCAGTTTTCTGAATTATCCGTGCAATAAAAAATACCCCGAAAATAAAAGTTCTCCAAATGCCCTGAAATTTAAATATGATTTTTTCTAGAATATTTGAGAATATCTCGCACTGAAAACATAGCAGGGGGAGCAGCCACGTGCCCACGAGGGTGGAGGGCGCGCCCACCCCCCTGGGCGCGCCCCTTGCCTCATGGACCCCACGTGGGTCCTCTCCACTTATTCCAACCACCACACACTCCTTCTTCCTCCCAAAAAAATCACTAGCCAGCTTAAACCCGAGTTATTGCTCATCTTGCTGCCATTTTCGATCTCCTAGCTCAAAGCTCCATTCACAAAACTGCTTTGGGGGATTGTTCTTTGGTATGTGACTCCTCCAATGGTCCAATTAGTTTTTGTTCTAGTGCTTCATTTCAAGTTTTTGCTGCTTAGGATGACCCTGTTCTTGAGCTTGCATGTCAAATTTATATGGTCCCAAGTAGTTTTAATGCATGATATTGCCTCTAGGCACTTGTAGGAGTAGTTGTTATCAATATTGTTGAGTTTGGTTCACTTTTATTTTGAAGTTACTAAAAATTCAGAAATTTTTCAGAGGAAGAAATATGTTTAGGAAAATGTACCAAGGTGGTTCTTCAAGGAAGCAAGGACCCAGACCCGCAATACGCGATGCGGACGATGCCACTCAGGGACGCTCAAGTGCGCCTTGTGAATGGCCGTCAGAGGACTTCATGGTTCGAGCAGGAATCAAGGAGGAATTTCAAGCATATGTGCGTAATGCCGATCTTGAGAGCTTCATGGCAGATAAGTGCCGTCCATACCACTACCTCACTGATTCCTTTGTGAGAAGATTATGATGCTATGGTTCGTCATCAGTTTGTTGAGAGGAACGACCAGTCCCTCTAGTACCGACTAATCTTTGACAGGCGAGGCACCTATCACGTCGCTCTCCCTGCTCCCGCTTTCTTTGACTTTTAGGCAAAGGGGAGATATGTTATAACCAGGGAGGAGGCGAACGAGTATAAGAGGAGGACGGAGACAGCTCGCCTCCAAGCGGCAGCTCATGAGGCAATAGCTGCTGCATCACAGTACAACCCCAACTACAACTTTGGATATCCGCCAGGCCATCCGTGGTAGTAGACCAACTTAGGCCAAAAGCCTAAGCTTGGGGGAGTACGTACTTCTCACCAACATTACATTCCTATTCACACACTCATGCTAGTTGTCGGTGCTCATACTTTTTCATTGTAATATACATGCTAGTTTATTTCCATGTTTATGCTTTCTTCTTGTGTGTTTGATAAACCTAATAAAAAACCAAAAAATTTAGTTGTAGCTTTTAGTTAGTTTACTTTCCATGCATGTAGTAGTAGTAACTAAAAAGAAAACCCAAAAAGATGTCTCATTCTTCTTTTGCTTGTTGGGAGCTTTCCCGTGTAAATAGTTTTGTTTCTTTTCTTTGGGGGTCGAGAGGAGAAGACCATAATGAAAATGTTGAGTGGCTATCATATGCATTATTGTTGATATAACAAACAGCCCATATTACCTTGTCTTCTCTCTTGAATTGAATGCTTGTAGATTCCAGCTTAGTCCAATGCACGTGCACTATTATTATTATCCACACCGTTTGGTTGTGCAAGTGAAAGGCAATAATGACGATATATGATGAACTTATTGAGATGAGAAAAGCTGGTATGAACTCAACCTCTCTTGTTTTTTGTAAATATGATTAGTTCATCATTCCTGATTCAGCCTATTATGAAAGAAACATGTTTGCAATGACAATTAGAGATTGTAGTTTCTTATGCCATGCTTAATTAGCTAGGAGCTTATAATGGTTTACCTTGCGTGCCAACATGCTATTAAAATGGTTGTGATGTGGTATGATAGGTTGGTATCCTCTTTTGAATGATTCGAGTGGCTTGACTTGGCACATGTTCACGCATGTAGTTCAAACAAAATCAACATAGCCTCTATGATATTTATGTTCATGGTGCATTATATCCTACTCATGCTTGCATTCGGTGTTGATTAATTTTAATGCATGTTCATGACTGTTGTCGCTCTCTAGCTGATCGCTTCCCAGTCTTTTTCTAGCCTTCACTTGTACTAAGAGGGAATACTGCTTGTGCATCCAATTCCATAAACCCCAAAGTTATTCCGTATGAGTCCACTATACCTACCTATATATGGTATCTACCTGCCGTTCCAAGTAAATTTGTATGTGCCAAACTCTAAACCTTCAAATAAACATTTTGTTTTGTATGCTCGAATAGCTCATGTATCAACTAGGGATGTCTGTATCCTCCATGCTAGGAAGGTTATTCTCAAGAGGAGTGGACTCCGCCCCTCACTCACAAGAAAATGGTTGGTCACCGGGATGCCCAGTCTCATGCTTTATGCAAATCAAATCAAAATAACTACAAACAAAACTCCCCCAAGATTTTTGTTAGTTGGAGGCACCCGTTGTTTCGGGCAAGCCATGGATTGATGCTTGTTGGTGGTGGGGGAGTATAAACATTACCATTCTTCTTGGGAACCGCCTATAATGTGTGTAGCATGGAAGATATCGAGATCTCTCGGTTGTTATGTTAACAATGAAAGTATACCGCTCAAATATTATTCATATCTATTTCAAAACCAAGCTCTGGCACCTCTACAAATCCCTGCTTCCCGCTGCGAAGGGCCTATATCTTTGCTTTTATGTTGAGTCATCATCCTCTTATTAAAAAGCACCAGTTGGAGAGCACTGCTGTCATTTGCATCCATTACTATTAGTTTACATTGAGTATGACTTGACTGGATCTCTTTTACCATGAATTACAATGTCTAGTCAGTCCTTGATCTTTAAAGGTGCTCTGCATTTATGTTTTGCGGTCTCAAAAAGGGCTAGCGAGATACCATCTTGTTATATCATCTTATGATTGTTTTGAGAAAGTGTTGTCATCCGAGATTTATTACTATTGCTCACTAGTTGATTATGTCATTAATATGAGTAAACATGAGACCTAAATGTTATTGCAAATGTGGTTAGTTCATAATCTTTTCTGAAAACTTGAATGCTGGCTTTATATATTTACAACAACAAGAGCAAACAGAGTTTGTAAAAGTTTTTCTTTATCACTTACATTTTATCAACTGAATTGCTTGAGGACAAGCAAAGGTTTAAGCTTGGGGGAGTTGATACGTCTCCATCGTATGTAATTTTCCAAACACTTTTGTCCTTGTTTTGGACTCTAACTTTCATGATTTGAATGGAACTAACCCGGACTGACGCTGTTTTCAGCAGAATTGCCATGGTGTTATTTTTGTGCAGAAATAAAAGTTCTCAGAATGACCTGAAAATCAATGGAGATTATTTTTGGAATATATAAAAAATACTGGCGAAAAGATCCACGTCAGGGGGCCCACACCCTGTCCACGAGGGTGGGGTGCGCCTACCCCCCTGGGCACGCCCCTGCCTCGTGGGCCCCCTGACGCTCCACCGACCTCAACTCCAACTCCATATATTCGTGTTCGGGGAGAAAAAAATCAGATAAAAGGATTCATCGCGTTTTACGATGCGAAGCCGCTACCAAGCCCTAAACTCTCTCGGGAGGGCTGATCTGGAGTCCGTTCGGGGCTTCGGAGAGGGTAATCCGTCGCCATCGTCATCATCAACCTTACTCCATCACCAATTTCATGATGCTCACCGCCGTGTGTGAGTAATTCCATCGTAGGCTTGCTGGACGGTGATGGGTTGGATGAGATTTATCATGTAATAGAGTTAGTTTTGTTAGGGTTTGATCCCTACTATCAACTATGTTCTGAGATTGATGTTGCTATGACTTTGCTATGCTTAATGCTTGTCACTAGGGCCCGGGTGCCATGATTTCATATCTGAACCTATTATGTTTTCATGAATATATGTGAGTTCTTGATCCTATCTTGCAAGTCTATAGTCACCTACTATGTGTTATGATCCGGCAACCCCGAAGTGACAATAATCGGGACCACTCCCGGTGATGACTGTAGTTTGAGGAGCTCATGTATTCACTATGTGTTAATGCTTTGGTCCGGTACTCTATTAAAAGGAGGCCTCAATATCCCTTAGTTTCCAATAGGACCCCGCTGTCACGGGAGGGTAGGAAAAAAGATGTCATGCAAGTTCTTTTCCATAAGCACATATGACTATATTCGGAATACATGCCTACATTACATTGATGAATTGGAGCTAGTTCTGTGTCACCCTATGTTATAACGGTTGCATGAATAATCGCATCCAACATAATTCTCCATCACCGATCCATTGCCTACGAGATTTTCATATATTGTTCTTCGCTTATTTACTTTTCAGCTGCTACTGTCACAATCACTACAAAACCCAAAAATATTACTTTTGCTCGCATTACCACTACTATCATATTACTTTGCTACTAAATACTTTGTTGCAGATATTAAGTTTCCAGGTGTGGTTGAATTCACAACTCAGCTACTAATACTTGAGAATATTCTTTGGCTCCCCTTGTGTCGAATCAATAAATTTGGGTTGAATACTCTACCCTCAAAAACTGTTGCGATCCCCTATACTTATGGGTTATCAGGCATCAACATGTTGTGGTAAAACTTTTGTCCCATTTGGGGCAGGTTTGGGTATATTCTTCTCACAAACCGGAGCTTCTCACAACAAGCATGATGGTTTCGGTAGGGAACGTCCCACCTTTGGGGACAAAACGATATCCATTGCCTCTTATTGCTTTCAAATTTTTTCTCATGTCAACATAGAACAACATGAGTGTTGTGTCAAATTTTGTGTTTTTTCGGGGTTTGTTTGGACATTTTTATGCATTAACTGAGTTTTCAATGCATTTATGTGCATAATTCAAATTTGAACTACATGCACATGCTCCAGTGCATATAAATTGGATGAAAATCAAATATGTGTCCTTGGGTGCATGCTTAGGTCCCATGCAAGAAATGGGAATGAATTTCAAACACCAGGGCACCGTTGATTCCAGGAAAAACGTTGAGATACTTTATTTTTAAATTCTAGTAAATCCAAAACTCATCTGAAATTCATGAAACTTGGCATTCTATCATGGAATTGCACCCGACATGTTGTGGTATTTTTCGTGTCCATTTTGAGAGAAGGCGTACTCGAATAATAACAGCCAACAAAGGCATTTAGAAAAATAGCTGCCACTTTAATATCTCAAATGTCTGTATAATTCAAATCATGTGCGTTCTGTTAACCATTCATGTGACGCCACGTGCCTTGGTTTGAATAGTTGTAGGAGCTGCCGTGCGGACAACTGCTTAACCTTGACTGAACGGGAGGCATGCGAGCGTAGTCCGGTACGCAGGCTGACCAAGAGGCGTGCAAGCTGTCCTCGAATGCACAGGCTCACCGAGAAGCGTGCGAGCTGTATGCTGCGCAGGCTCACTGGGAAGCGAGCCCTTTGACTTCCATGGCCGCCCGTCTTCCTCTCCGTGCACGCGCCCTCCTCAGCGGCATGGGCCGCCGCCGTCAAATGCTACCTCTCAGCGCCACCAGCTGTCGTCCTCCCGCGCCCCGCCCGTCGACCCCGGGACGACATGATGCAAAGTGAGAGCAGGATTTGTGTATCTCTTCAACACAAACTGTTCTTTTGGATGACCCATGTGCAACCACTTACAAACAATTTGGTGTGATTTGCATCTGTCATATTGGGTATGTTACCATTTGTCAAACTGGAAAGATTGACATTTGTTGATCTAGTAACATTGCCATTTGTCAACCTTGTAACACTGTGATTTGTCAAAATATGAAGCTAAAAATCACTAGCAGTATCTAATTTTTGCAACTAAAATTCAGTAATTAAGCATAGATTTCATTCATAGATTAAGCAGTCGTTCTTAATTTATACAAACAGTTCAACTCGACAGCTGAACCGACCAAACTTTTCCCCAATTGTTGCCAACCACGTACTGAAATAGCTAGTTCAACTATATATACTAGCTAATTTTAAGTACATTGTATAGTTCCACCACATCTATAGTCAGATGAACTAAACAAAATAGCCCCTAACTACTACTACTACTGCGGAGGTGCTTTGTACAACTTCCGGCTGCCTCTCCTCTGCCGAGCGCGCTCAGTAAGAGGCAGAGGAGGAGGAGCCTACCGACGAGCTGGGCAACCGCAATACGATGCCTGCTAAGGGAGTCCTGGATTAGGGGGTCCTCGGACAGCCGGACTATATACTTTGGCCAGACTGTGACTATGAAGATACAAGATTGAAGACTTCGTCTCGTGTCCGGATGGGACTCTCCTTTGCATGGAAGGCGAGCTTGGCAATTCGGATATGTAGATCTCCTCCCTTGTAACCGACTCTGTGTAACCCTAGCCCCTCTGGTGTCTATATAAACCGGAGGGTTTTAGTCCGTAGGACAACAACAATCATACCATAAGCTAGCTTCTAGGGTTTAGCCTCTCCGATCTCGTGGTAGATCAACTCTTGTAATACTCATATCATCAAGATCAATCAAGCAGGAAGTAGGGTATTACCTCCATCGAGAGGGCCCAAACCTGGGTAAACATTGTGTCCCCCGCCTCCTGTTGCCATCCGCCTTAGACGCACAGTTCGGGACCCCCTACCCGAGATCCGCCGGTTTTGACACCGACACATGCCACTATTGCAGCTTCAGCGACGCTCACCTCGAATGCCCTCTGCTGCTCCAGATGTCCCCTCTCGAAGTGGTGGTTCTCCTCGTAGATCTCCTGATTCCTCGCCTCTGAGGCGGCGTGTGCCGCGGCCACGGTGGCGGTAAGGCTCTTTGCATGCTCGACAAGGCGCTCCTCCTCCTCCCGCAGGAACTCGATGTAGCACGCAAGGTCGCTGACGCACGTGCGGGCATCCACCTCCACCTCCCGCCTTCGGGCGGCGGTGGCGGAGCGGGTGATGACCCCGGCGGTCGACGGTGGGCTGGCGGACATGGCGGCCAACGACAGGGTGGCGGCCACGACCACCACCTCTCGCCTTCGGGCCGCAGTGGCAGAGCGGGTGATGGCCATGGTGGCCGGCAGTGGGGTGGCGGCCACGACGGCCACCTCCCACCTTCGGGCCGTGGTGGCGGAGCGGGCGATGGCCCTAGCTTTCGATGGTGGTGTGCCGGCACCGGCGGCCGGCAACAGCTGCCGACGGGCACCGGTGGCGGAGTGTGTGGTAGGTGTTCCGCGCGCACCCAACAGGGACGCCACGCGCACTACACTACGCCGGGGACTGCGCCGCCACTGCGGTGTAGCCTCCCAGCTGGAGTTGTCCTTTGATGACGGCGGAGTGGCTGAGTGACGACGACGGACCGGTGCCATTGGTGACTGTGAGAGAAGCAGACGAGATAAGTTATAGGGAGGGAGGGGAAAATGCGACACAGGACATGCCGACCGTGAGGGTTTTTATAGCAGGCCGGTAAGCATTGGGATTTTGGGGGATTTCACCGAGTCGGGCGGGAAGCTTGCGCGGAAACCTACGACGTTGCACGGGAACGGGCTCACCGACGATTCATTGGCACCACTGTTTGGCCAAAAGAACGCCCCCGTGCGCTGCACAAGCTTGCGTTATAAGCTGTCTGCAGCAGCGGGGTGACAAGACATGTGAGAGGAGGACGAAAGGCCACGTAGACATACGGTTAATAAAAAAATGTTTGCAATTTAATTACCTACTATACCCCCGTCCTGGTTTATAAGTATGATTTAACTAATAAAATACGAACGCATGTCGCCAAAGATTATATAGTTGGATTCGTACCTGAACATAGTTTCCAATTATATAATTTTTATAACATGCATTAACATTTTATTGGTTAAATTTGAGGGCAAAGTATGGCACAGAATATAAAGGGGACTATAGACTAGATGGAGGTGGTAGCACACGGCCGCTCTCTACGTAGCGACCTAACCGTCGGCCGACTTGTAGGCGACCATTTCTTGCATGTTCAACTGCTCAATGTGTGTGGTCGCTTGTGGTTCAGGCGGCCGCAGTGCGCTCTGCTCGCATCTCGCCGCGCGCGCTCTGTTCTCGCGTCCCTCCGGGTGCTCTGCCCTCGTCCCTCCACGCGCTCTGCCAGTGTTTGGGGCCGGCGCACGATCACGCACGTTCGTGTGCATGCGGTTGCGCCGGGCACGGCGTGACGATGCAGTTACCCGCTGCAAAAACTGTCATGCGGACACGCCGAGAATCCACGCCGCCCGGCCCCCTTTTATTCCTGCGAACATTTACCTTCATCTCTCGTCTCACATGACACAATAAGCACACCCACGAGGACACATATAGAGAGGACATCCAGCGGTTCCAATGACGCTCCCCGTGGCTCCAATGGCGCTCCCAACGGTCGACGACGACAACGGCGGGCAGTTCACCACGCAATACGTCGTGGACACCCACGTGAGGGGGAAGTTTCTCTCGGTGGTGTACACGAACGATCCGGTCTCGGTGGAGAGCTCCATCCAAACTATGGAGCAGTTCCTTGCCGAGGACAAGTACCAAGTGGTCGGCTTCGACCTCGAGTACACCATGGGCTGTGCCGGGCACGATCAAAAGGTTGATGTCACCCAGTTGTGCGTGCGACATGATGTCCTCGTCTACCACTACCACCTGGCCACAACGCCTTGCGAGCGTTTCTCCAGGTTTATCAACAGCTCCGACTACAATTTGGCTGCAGTGGACACCACCAATGATCTAAAAGCGCTCAAGGTTTCGGGCTTGAAATGCCCGAATCTTGTCAACATACAGCGTCACTACAAGGTCTGGGGCAACGACAAAAACAAACCGAACTCCCTGGTTGACCTCGCCTCGGCCATCATCGACCCCTACTACATGAAGATGGTGAATGAGAGCAATAAGGACAAGAACGCCTGGCACAATGTGTGACATGAGAAACTGGATGAACAACATGTCAAGTACGCGGCCATGGACGCGTACACAAGCTACGAGATGTACAGGCGGATCGTTGACATGAGGAGCTGTCTTCTTCCTGACCCAGACGAGGGATCGAGCCACGTAGCAGTGGCGGGAGCGTCACAAGAAGTAGATGACTAGACGATCATTTCTCCTACTTTAGAATGCACGCAATTGTTTATTGAGGTGTGTGTGAATGATATGTATAGTCACTTATGTAATTGGATGTTTATTTCAGTTATATATATATACACATGTTATTCTACTGTAGATAGAGCAAATCACACGGCTTATTAGCAACAATCGTCTGTGTTATTATTGGTCTTCGCACACATTTCTGATTACGGACCTGTTTGCCGCGTATCACACATCTTGTTCAGTTGAACCATTTCCATTGTGTTGCCTAATCACACACAGTTCATCCTAGTGAACCGTGTGTTGTATATCGCACACGCCTTCATCTGGCTTCCCGTTTCTTTTGTTCCTCCTCATCCCAAACAGCTAATTGAGCTGAACCGTATGCCCTGCATCGCACACGCAACTAAAATCTGAACCGTGTTTGATGCATCCGTCATCGCAAACGTTTTGCACCTTTTTGACAGGTTTTTTACACCATAATTTGCAATTATGGCATCGCACACAGTTTCATCGAAGGGTCTCTGATCGTAGTGTCGTGTTTGGACCATCCTGCATTAGTGTGCTTCTGCCCAGGTTCTGCCTCGAGACAGCGACGCTTCGTCCCGAAAGCTTCCTTATGATTTTTCCAGGTCAAAACCTTTCATATAGCATAAGATGGGCACCGGAGGCCTGCCAGGGGGCCCATAAGACCTAGGGGCACGCCCAGGGGGTAGGGTGTAACACCCTCGATGCGGCTATAGCTCCTACGTGTCGAAGCACGACTTAGAGGCATAACCGCATTGAAAGCAATGTCGCAAGTAAGGCAATCTTCACAACATCCCATGTAATATAGATAATAAAAGGGGAAGGTACATAGTTGGCTTACACTCGCCACGTCAAACAAAGTACATAAATAGCTTTACATCATTCAAACACTCATGGCCCGACTACGGCGCCAAAATAAAAGATCAACCCAACATGCGACACGGTCCCGATCGCCCCAACTGGGCACCACTACTGATCATCAGGGAAAGACACATAGTAACGGCGTGAGTCCTCGTCGAACTCCCACTTGAGCTCAAGCGCGTCATCTGGAACGGAGTCATCAGGCCCTGCATCTGGTTTGGAAGTAAACTGTGAGCCACAGGGACTCGGCAATCTCGCACCCTCGTGATGAAGACTATTTAAGCTTATAGGTAAGGCAAGGTAATATGTGGAGCTGCAGCAAGCGACTAGCATATATGGTGGCTAACCTGTTCGCAAAAGAGAGCGAGAAGAGAAGGCCAAGCGCGAATGAATAACTAGAGAACAACCTGCGGCAAGCATTACTCCAACACCGTGTTCACTTCCCGGACTCCGCCGAGAAGAGACCATCACGGTAACTCACACGGTTGATTCATTTTAATTAAGTTAAGGTTCAAGTTATCTACAACCGGACATTAACAAATTCCCATCTGCCCATAACCACGGGCACGGCTTTCGAAAGTTCAAATCCCTGCAGGGGAGTCCCAACTTAGCCCATGACAAGCTCTCACGGTCAACGAAGGAATAGACCTTCTCCCGAGACATTCCGATCAGACTCGGCATCCCGGTTCTACAAGACAACTCCGACAATGGTAAAACAAGTCCAACAACACCACCCGCTGTGCCGACAAATCCCGATAGGAGCTGCACATATCTCGTTCTCAGGGCACACCGGATAAGCTAAGCGTACGGGAGCCAACGTAACCCAAGTTGCCAAGGGACGGCCCCGCACGGTGCTCTAGGTTGGACCAACGCTCAGAGGAGCACTGGCCCGGGGGTTTAAAATAAGATGACCCTTGAGTCCGCGAAACCCAAGGGAAAAGGCTAGGTGGCAAATGGTAAAGCCAAGGTTGTGCATTGCTGGAGGAGTTTTATTCGAGGCGGACTGTCAAGGGGTTCCCATTATCACCCAACCGCGTAAGGAACGCAAAATCCGGGAACATAACACCGATATGACGGAAACTAGGGTGGCAAGAGTGGAACAAAACACTAGGCGAGAGGCCGAGCCTTCCACCCTTTACCAAGTATATAGATGCATTAAGATAACAAGATAATATAATGATATCCCAACAAGTAAATAATGTTCCAACGAGGAACGGTCTCCAATCTTCACCTGCAACTAGCAACGCTATAAGAGAGGCTGAGCAAAGCGATAACATAGCCAATCAACGGTTTGCTAGGACATGGTGGGTTAGAGGTTTGACATGGCAATTTGGGAGGCATGATAAGCAAGTGGTAGGCATCTTAGCATAGGCATAGCAAAAGAGCGAGCATCTAGCAAAGCAAAGATAGAAGTGATTTCGAGGGTATGATCATCTTGCCTGCAAAGTTGTCAGAGTTGGCTGGATCCTTGAAAGCAAACTCAACGGGCTCCTCGTTAGCGAACTCGTCTCCTGGCTCTACCCAAACAAGACAAACAAGCAAACGGAACACAATAAACCACGTGCAAAACTCAAACAACATGATGCAAACATGGTATGCTATGCGGGATGCGATATGCGATGCATATGCAAGATTTGACAAGGAATGAAAGAACCTGGCCTCAACTTGGAAATCCAAGTGTGCCACTGGAAAGGTGAGATGAAATCGCTTGAAAACGATATAAAGATCACCGGAATCGGAGTCACGGTTTGGAAATGGCAAGCAATTCAAATATGACAACGGTCTGCGATATACAGCAAGTAGCCATCTAAATGCAACAAGTTAAACATGCTACATCACCCAAACATGACAACAAAATACATGGCAGGGATCCATTCATGATGCTTAACAAAAGATGAACACTGAGCTACGACCAATTCATCCATTAACAGGTTCAAACAAGCATGGCAAAAATGCATTTGGTAAACAGATTTCAGACTTAGTGAAATTAACACTTGTCTGGAATTTCAGATCAGGTAGCACACTTTGGAGCATGAAAACTATATGCTACAGGTACTGAACATGGCAAAGTAAATCATGGCATGGAGCTACTCAAAGAGCTTAACAAAAGTCCCATAGTGACCTTGAGCCAAAAGGGATCAGAAAATACAATTGCAAGCATGTGAACATGGCAAAAACATAATCAGTTCACAAACTTAGTGAAAAACTAGAGCATGCAAAATCAGATATCAAGTAGGCATGTTTACGAGCTCGATGCACTCACTAGAGAGCAAGTCGTGACAATCTAAGCATACACCCATCAAGAATACATATTATACAAGCTAGAGATGGCAAGAACAATAACATAGCATGCACGGATCAACTACAACATCCTCGGCAAAATCGCTAACAAGTAGACAATCTGCCCAGATTCACAAAATAGCAAAATAGAGCTCGATTGACTCAAGCTAGGGTGCTCCATAATTGCAAACAAAGACATGGATGGATAGAGCACTACAAGAAAAACAAAACATCCTTACTAATCATCCTCAAAAGAGGCACGGATCACTAGGAAACAACATGAACATATGGCATATTGATATAAACAGATCAAGGACTTAGTGGAATTGCTAAGTCCCTGAAATCAGCATTAACGAATGCTCCACTTTGCAAGCTTGTGCTAGTCACCACACACATCACAAAAATACATGGGTTGCACCTCTGGAAAGATGTCAAAGCATATAACAAAACTCATGAAGAGCTCAGGGGCATATCATGCACACATTAATCATGGCAAAACTGACAAATAGCTAATTGGAGCAACAGATCTGACAATTATCTCAAATAGCACTCTTACAACGGCATTTCGGGCATCACGATGAACTCAAATGAAAATGATGCAATGAGATGAAATCGTGTACTCTCTGAGATGAACATTTTGATATGCTATATGCCCAAAACGGAGCTACGGATGCGGAGATACAACATGATGAAAAATGCAAAATAGTTAGGGTTAGGGACGAAAAAGTCAACCGAAGCAATTCCAGATCCAGATCCAGCCCGGGTGTACTGTAGCAGCGGCGTGGTTCCCGAGGTTCGACGGGGAGGTCGGCACCGGAGTGGAAGCAGCTCGCCGGCGCGAGTGGGAGGAGGAGGCCGGAGCCGGCGAGGCGAGGATCCGGCGGTGCGGCGCGGCCTCCGGCGACATGGGGCGGCGGCGCGGCGAGGATCCGGCGCGGGGCGCCTTGGCAACGGCGGCGGACGCTGTTGGCCGGCGAGGCGGCGTGGCTGGGCTCGTCGGCTCGGTCGCTGGAGCCGAGGATGGCGACGGCGGGGTGAAGGCACGGGCGGCGACGCGCGCGTGGGCCGGGAGGGCTCTCCCTGGGCCCAGGCAGGCCCGCGCAGCGGCGATGTGGGCACCGGGCGACGGCGAGTCAGGTGGTGCCACATGGCGGCGGCGACACGGGTCGGACAATGTCCGGCCCGCGGGAATATGTCCGGCGGGTGAGGGGAGAGAGGGGGCTAGGGTTTGTGCGAGGATTTTGGGGGAGGACCTATATATAGGCAAAGGAGGAGCTAGGAGAGTCCAAATGAGGTGCGGTTTTCGGCCACGCGATCGTGATCGAACGCTCTAGATGATGGAGAGGGTTTAGGTGGGTTTTGGGCCAAAATAGAGGGGTGTTGGGCTACAACACACACGAGGCCTTCTCGGTCCCTCGGTTAACCGTTGGAGCATCAAACAAAGTCCAAATGGTACGAAACTTGACAGGCAGTCTACCGGTAGTAAACCAAGGCCGCATGACAAGTCTCGGTCCAATCCGGAAATGTTTAATCCCCACACACGAAAGAAAGGTAGAAATGACCACCGGAAGAGAACGGAGCACCGGAATGCAAAACGGACAACGGGGAAAATGCTCAAATGCATGAGACGAACACGTATGCAAATGCAATGCACATGATGACATGATATCATATGCATGACAACGACAACAACACACGGAAACAAAAACCCAAACCCGAGAAAATAAAATAACTTAATGCTGGAAATGGCAAGAGTTGGATTACATATTAGGTAAATCATATCCGGGGTGTTACAACACTCCACCACTACGAAAGGATCTCGTCCCGAGATCTAGGACTTGAAGAACGCCGGGTACTCAGAACGGAGGTGATCCTCGTGTTCCCAGGTGGCTTCACGGTCGGAATGGTGTGACCACTTGACTTTGAGGAATTTGATTGACTTATTACAAGTCTTGCGTTCAGTCTCTTCAAGAATAGCCACGGGGTGCTCATGATAAGAGAGATCTTCTTGGAGCTCAATGTCTTCGAAGTTGACGTACCGTTCAGCAGTCTTGAAGCACTTGCGGAGCTGAGAGACATGGAACACGTCATGCACATTTGCAAAGTTTGAAGGAAGCTCGAGTTGATAGGCGAGATCGCCTCTCTTGCTGACGATCTTGGAAGGTCCCATGTATCTAGGGGCAAGCTTCCCTTTGATACCGGAGCGACGAGTACCTTTCATAGGAGAGACACGGAGGTAAACATGATCTCCGATCTCGAAAGCCAAATCACGGTGCTTACTATCATAGTAGCTCTTCTAACGGGATTGGGCTGCTTTGAGGTTATCTCGAATGACTTTGCACATTTCCTCTGCCTCTGTGATTAAGTCATTACCGAGAAGCTGACGTTCACCGGTTTCAGACCAGTTGAGCGCGGTACGGCACTTCCTGCCATACAGAATTTCAAATGGGGCCTTGCCCGAACTTGCTTGAAAACTGTTGTTGTAGGAGAATTCAGCATATGGAAGACAATCTTCCCACTTCATGCCGAAGGAGATCACACAAGCCCTGAGCATATCTTCAAGAATCTGGTTGACACGCTCGACTTGACCGCTAGTTTGACGATGGAAAGCTGTACTGAAGCGGATGTTGGTGCCCATGGCCTTCTGAAAAGAATCCCAAAACTTGGAGGTAAAGATGCTGCCACGGTCTGAAGAGATCACCTGTGGAATACCGTGCAGAGAGACAATCTGAGAGGTATAGAGCTCCGCCAATTGAGCTGCAGTGATAGACTCTTTGATAGGCAAAAAGTGAGCCACTTTAGTGAGTTTGTCGATGACAACGAATATAGCATCATTGCCACGCTTGGACTTTGGAAACCCAGTCACGAAGTCCATCTCAATGTGGTCAAACTTCCGTTCTGGAATGGCAAGAGGTTGGAGGAGACCAGCTGGCCTTTGGTGTTCTGCCTTCACTCTTCTGCAGACATCACATTCATTCACGAACTGAGCAATCTCGCGCTTCATTCGAGTCCACCAATAAGCCTGCTTGAGGTCCTGATACATCTTTGTGCTCCCAGGGTGGATGGAGAGGAGTGAATTGTGAGCCTCGTTCATGATAACTTTACGAAGGTCACCTTTGGGCACAACAATACAATCCTCGAAGAGAGTGTCCTTGTCATCAAGGCGATAGCACTTGTACTTGGGTTGACTCTTGGCAATCCCAATCTTCACCTTCTTTACCATAGCATCAAGAAGTTGAGCTTGGCGAATCTGGTCTTCCAAGGTAGGAGAGACTTGAAGGTTGGCGAGGAAACCTTGAGGAACAACTTGCAGATTAAGTTTGCGGAAAACTTCACAAAGCTCGGGTTGATAAGGCTTGAGAATCAGACTGTTGCAATAAGCCTTCCTGCTCAATGCGTCAGCAATCACATTGGCCTTGCCTGGAGTATACTCGATACTCGAATTATACTCTTGAATCATTTCGACCCATCGAGTCTGCCTGAGGTTGAGATTAGGTTGAGTGAAGATGTACTTGAGACTCTTGTGGTCAGTGAAAATGTCCACTTTTCTTCCCAGTAAGAGATGTCTCCAAGTCAAAAGAGCATGCACAACTGCCGCCAACTCGAGGTCATGAGTAGGGTAGTTCTTCTCGTTGGGCTTCAACTGGCGGGAGGTATAAGCCACAACTTTCTTCTCTTGCATCAACACTGCACCAAGACCTTGGAGAGAGGCATCGCAAAAGACCTCATATGGTTTGGATTCATCAGGAGGAGTCAGAACTGGAGCAGTGACCAATTTCTCTTTCAAAGTGTTGAAAGCGATGTCACATTCTGGAGACCAAACGTATTTGACATGCTTCTGGATAAGATTTGAGAGAGGCTTCGCGATCTTGGAAAAGTTTTCAACGAATCTTCGACAGTAGCTTGCGAGACCGAGGAAGCTACGGAGTTGCTTCATGTTCTGAGGTGGTTCCCAATTCACAATTGCAGACACCTTCTCAGGATTCACCGCAATGCCCTTGGAAGAGATGATATGACCAAGATAAAGAACCTCATCGAGCCAAAATTCACACTTGGAGAACTTGGCGTAGAACTGGTGTTCCCTGAGCTTATCGAGTACCAAACGCAAGTGCTTGGCATGATCTTCCTTGTTCTTCGAAAAGACCAGAATGTCGTCGAGATAGACCAAAACAAAGTCATTGGTGTAGGCGTTGAATATGAAGTTCATCATGCGAGAGAACGTCGGAGGAGCGTTGACAAGGCCAAAAGACATGATAGTGTATTCATATGAACCATAGCTTGTCCTAAAAGCCGTCTTGGGAATATCTTGCTCACGGATTCGAATCTGATGATAACCCATACGGAGATCAAGCTTGGAGAATACTTGGGCACCTTTGAGTTGTTCGAACAGCTCGTTGATGTTGGGAAGTGGGTATTTGTTCTTGATAGTCTTCTTGTTCAATGGACGGTAGTCAACACAAAGTCGGTCCGTTCCATCCTTCTTCTTCACAAAAAGAACACCACAACCCCACGGAGAAGAACTAGGTCGGATGAGACCCATTCGCTCTTGAATATCGAGTTGCTTCTTCAGCTCCTTCAACTCTTCAGGTCCGAGCTTGTAAGGACGCTTGCACACTGGTTCCGTGCCAGGCTCAAGATCGATGACGAATTCAACTGGCCGGTGTGGAGGCATTCCTGGAAGCTCTTCTGGAAAGATGTCTTGATATTCGCAAACGACTGGAATTTGCGAGATAGCATCCAGTTCACCCTTCTCATTGAGAGAAAATAGATGGATGGTATCATCACGAGCGGCAAAGACAATTACATCCTCAGACGAATGAGTCAATTGAATCTGCCTGGCTACACAATCAAGCTGAGCCTTGTGCTTAGAAAGCCAATCCATCCCGAGAATAAGATCAATATCCGAGTTACCAAGGACCATTGGAGAAGCCAGAAACTTGAAATCACCCATCATGATAGAAACATCCGGGACTATTGAAGTAGCCCTCATAGACTTAGCCGGAGAAACCACTCCCATAGGTTTACCCAACATTTGCGAAACGAAGTCATGCTTGGAAACAAATGATCTTGACATGAAACAATGCGATGCACCAGTGTCAAAAAGAACTTCTGCGGGAAAAGAGTTAACTGGAAAGTTACCCATGATAACATCTGACGAGTCCTCTGCCTGAGCTGCATTCAGCAAGTTGACCTTGGTGTGCTTGGGGTTATGCTTGACCACAGCTGTACTTGCCGATCTCATAGGAGGAGGAGGAGGAAGACGCCTCTGATTGAAGCATTTGTTGGCATAGTGACCCTTCTATTGGCACTTGTTGCACGTGACCTCTGAAAGCGGACGGTGATACGGAGCACTCGATCTTGGAGCTTGAGACGAAGTCTTGTTCTGAAAGCCAGGGTTGGGTGGGTGGGAAGATCCACTGCCACCTTTGCTCTTCTGAAACAGCTGACGGAACAGAGGAGGAGGAAGCCAATACTTCTGCTGCTTGGCCACTTGAGTAGAGGAAGAAGGAGTAACATCTCTGACTCGCTTCTTGGAAGCATCACACCTCAACTGAGCAGCCTCTTGCTTCAATGCCATGTTGTAGAACTCATCGTACCTCAAGGGATCAAAGAGAACAAGAGCTAGCTGAATTTCTTCTCTGAGACCACCCCTGAACTGGTATATCATGCTCTTCTCATCAGGGACGTCCTGCTTGGCAAAGCGGGCAAGCTTCTGAAACAACTTGTTGTAGTCATAGACAGACATAGAGGCTTGCTTCAGGTTGCGGAATTCCTCACGCTTGCTTTCAACCACGCTTTGAGGAATATGGTGAGCTCTGAAATCTTGACGGAATTCATCCCAAGTGATAACACGACCACCTCTGGAGTCCTTGTACTGCTGGAACCATTCTGCAGCTTGATCTTTGAGTTGGAATGAAGCGAACTTGAAAAAGTCCTCAGGCCTGACGTTACTGCACTCGAAATGCTTGCACAGATCCACAAGCCAATCGTCAGCATCGGTTGCCTCAACACAATTGCTGAAAGTCTTTGGCCTGTTAGCAAGGAACTGGTTGAGTGTAGCAGAGTGATTCTGATTGTTGCCTTGGTTCCCTTGGTTGCCTTGATTGCGCTCTTGGAGAACTTGCATGATCAACTGTGTGTTTGCATTGGTTGCGGCCATCACAGCTTGCCATGCATCCGAAGGAGGTGGAGGTGGTGGCGGATCAGGATTCGGAGTCGTGCGCGTTGGAGGAGCCATCCTGAAGAGGCTGACATCCATTAGCACATTGATAGAAAAATATTGAAGCTGAATCCAACGGAATGAAAATTGCAACATATAGTCTTCACATCCGAACAAAATGAACGAATGCATTCCTCTTGAAATGGTCACATATCCATAAATTGAGAAGCCACGTAGAATTAAGGTAGAGAAATAAATCAACAAGGTACGGATCAAGAACGAATAATCGGTAAGAAATCCCAATCTCAAACCAATATCCGTGGAAGAAGAACTAGAGCTACGAGAATTCCCACCTATGAAACTCCCGAACCTTTCCGGTTATGCAATCAGGTGTTGGGGATACAGGGGAAGCATAATATCTCACCCAAATCTAGCAAATCCTACATCCAGCTGTATCCATCCTTCAACACATAACCGAGAAAAACTTCGGAAACCATCTACCTCAACCTTCGAAAAGCATCTGTTATACAAGTTATGGCGATACTCCCGAACTCCCGCCCCGGTACTGGGTGGCGTCGAGGTTATCTCACCAACGAACTGCATAAAAGAGATTTTCGATGTCGGCGTACTAGACTCAGGTATTCCAGAACCGCAACAATAAAATTATGACGGCAACACCTCAGAGCTCAACTCCCCGGGACACTTCCATAAAACCCCTGACAGGAGGCACCAAGACAATGTTCTCATCATAAAACCATCGGAATGATTCCAAGATACCCGCGTGATCCTAAAAAAATTTAGTGAAATTTGAGAAGAGAAGAGTCAAAACTCTACGTCAGGATGCTTTACCAGAGCGATGAGGAGACTGGGAAGTAAAAAGAATTCCTAACTCTCCGATATATAATTCCTAAATGACTCAAAACATTTTTCTAGACACAACTCGGCCGCTAAAAACGATCAAGCAATGGGGCTCCTAAGGTCGGGGAAGGCTCTGATTACCAACTTGTAACACCCTCGATGCGACTATATCTCCCACGTGTCGAGGCATGACTTAGAGGCATAATCGCATTGAAGGCATATGTCGCAAGTAAGGTAATCTTTACAACATCCCATGTAATATAATAATAAAGGGGAGATAACATAGTTGGCTTACACTCGCCACGTCATCAAGGTACATAAATAACATTACATCATCCAAACACTCATGGCCCGACTACGGCGCCAAAATAAAAGATAACCCAACATGCGACACGGTCCTGATCACCCCCAACTGGGCACCACTACTGATCATCAGGAAAGGAAACATAATAACGTTGAGAGTCCTCGTCGAACTCCCACTTGAGCTCGAGCGCGTCACCTGGAGCGGAATCATCAGGCCCTGCATCTGGTGAAATAGTAATCTGTGAGCCTCAGGGACTCAGCAATCTCGCACCCTCGCGATCAAGACTATTTAAGCTTATAGGTAAGGCAAGGTAAATATGTGGAGCTGCAGCAAGCGACTAGCAAATATGGTGGCTAACCTGTTCGCAAAAGAGAGCAAGAAGAGGAGGCAAAGCGCGAGCGAGAAACTAGAGAGCAACCTGCGCAAGCATTACTCCAACACCGTGTCCACTTCCCGGACTCCGCCGAGAAGAGGCCATCACGGTAACACACCCAGTTGGTTCATTTAACTTAAGTTAAGGTTCAAGTTATCTACAACCGGACATTAACAAATTCCCATCTGCCCATAACCGCGGGCACGGCTTTCGAAAGTTCAAATCCCTGCATGGGAGTCCCAACTTAGCCCATGACAAGCTCTCACGGTCAACGAAGGAATAGACCTCCACCCAAGATGTTCCGATCAGACTCGGTATCTCGGTTCTTCAAGACACTTCGACAGGTTAAAACAAGACCAGCAACACCGCCCGAATGTGCCGACAAATCCCGATAGGAGCTGCACATATCTCGTTCTCAGGGCACACTCAGATGAGCCAGACGTCGGGTAGGCCAGCCCAGAGTTGCCCCTAGTAGCCCCGGACATCGCTCGGTTGGACCAACACTCAGAGGAGCACTGGCCCGGGGGGGCTAAAATAAGATGACCCTCGGGCTCCAGAAACCAAAGGGAAAAAGAGGCTAGGTGGCAAATGGTAAAACCAAGGTTGGGCATTGCTGGAAAAGCTTTAATCAAGGGGTTCCCATTATAACCCAACCGCGTACAGAACGCAAAAATCCGGGAACATAACACCGATATGACGGAAACTAGGGCGGCAAGAGTGGAACAAAACACTAGGCGAGAGACCGAGCCTTCCACCCTTTACCAAGTATATAGATGCATTAAGATAACAAGTTAATATAATGATATCCCAACAAGTAAATAAAAGTTCCAACAAGGAACGGCCTCCAATCTTCACCTGCAACTAGCAACGCTATAAGAGGGGCTGAGCGAAGCGGTAACATAGCCAAACAACGGTTTGCTAGGACAAGGTGGGTTAGAGGTTTGACATGGCAATTTGGGAGGCTTGAAAGCAAATTATAGGCATCGTAGCAATGGCATAGCAAAAGAGCGAGCAATCTAACATAGCAAAGATAGTAGTGATTTCGAGGGTATGATCATCTTGCCTGCAAAGTTGTCAGAGTTGACTGGATCCTCGAAAGCAAACTCAACGGGCTCCTCGTTAGCGAACTCGTCTCCCGGCTCTACCCAAACAATACAAACAAGCAACAAGGACACAATCAACCATGTGCAAGGCTCAAACAACATCATGCAAAGATGATATGCTATGCGGGATGCAATGCGGGATGCATATGCAAGATTTGACAAGGGATGCATGAACCTGGCCTCAACTTGGAAATCCAAGTGTGCCACTGGAAAGATGAGATGAAATCGCTTGAAAACGATATAAAGAACGCCGGAATCGGAGTTACGGTTTGGAAATGGCAAGCAAAACAAATATGACACTGGTCTGCGATTTACAGCAAGTAGCCATCTAAATGTAATGAGATGAACATGCTACAGCACTCAAACATGACAACAAAATACATGGCAGGTATGCATTCAAGATGCTTAACAAAAGTCTAGCACTGAGCTACGGCCAATTCATCCATTAACAGGTTCAAACAAGCATGGCAAAAATGCATATGGTAAACAGATCTCAGACTTTGTGAAATTAACACTTGTCTGGAATTTCAGATCAGGTAGCACACTTCGGAGCAACAAAACTACATGCTACAGGACCTGAACATGGAAAAGTAAAGCATGGCATGTAGCTACTCAAAGAGCTTAACAAAAGTCCCTTAGTGACCTTGAGCCAAAAGGGATCAGAAAATACAATTGCAAGCATGTGAACATGGCAAAAACATAATCAGTTCTCAGACTTAGTGAAAAATGGAGCATGCTGAAACAGATATCAAGTAGGCATGTTTACGAGCTCGATGCACTCACTACGGAGCAAGTCATGGCAAACTAAGCATACACCCATCAAGAATACACAAAATGTAAGCTAGACATGGCAAGAACAAAAGCATAGCATGCATGGATCAACTATAACATCATCGGCAAAATCGCTAACAAGTAGACAATCTGCCCAGATTCACGAAGTAGCAAAAGTAGAGCTCGATTGACTCAAGCTAGTGTGCTCCATAATTGCAAACAAAGACATGGATGGATAGAGCACTACAAGATTAACAAAACATCCTTACTGATCATCCTCAAAAGAGGCATGGATCACTAGGAAACAACATGAACATATGGCCAAATGAAATAAACAGGTCAAGGACTTAGTGGAATTGCTAAGTCCCTGAAATCAGAATTACCAAGTGCACCACTTTGCAAGCTTGTGCTAGTCACCACACACATCACAAAAATACATGGGTTGCACCTCTGGAAAGATGAAAAAACCCTTAACAAAACATATGTAGAGCTCATGGGCATATCATGCACACAATAATCATGGCAAAAATGACAAATATGCAAATGGAGTAGCAGATCTGACAATTATCTCAAGTAGCCCTCTTCTAACAGCATTTCGGGCATCAAGATGAACTCAAATGAAAATGATGCAATGGAATGAAATGATGTACTCTCTGAGACGAACAATTTGATATGCTATATGCCAAAAACGGAGCAACGGATGCGGAGATATAGCATGATGAACAGGAGCACATGGATTAGGGTTTCGGGAAAAAGTCAACCCACGTTTTGGATCTAGATCTGAGATCCGGCACTGTTCATGCGCAGATTACGAGGTTCACCGGCCGGAGCTCGCCGGAGTTGACGACGTAGACGGCGGCCGGCGGATCCGTGGAAGGAGGAGGGTGGAGAGGCGAGGCGGCCGGGCGGTGCGGCCCGGCCTCCGGCGACGTGGGGCGGCGGCGCGGCGAGGAGAGGAGGCGGTGGCCGGAGTCGGCAATGTGGGGTGGCGGGCGGCCGCGGCGACCCGGGGCGGCGGCCGGCTAGGAGGAAGACGGCGGCGCGGGGCGCCGGATCGGCGGCAGGGCGACGGGCGCGGTGCGGGCCGCGGGGGCCAGCCTCGGGCCCCGGCGGGCCCCGGCGGGCCTGGCGCGGCGATGTGGGGCGCGGAGGCGGCGGCGAATGACAGCGCGCCACGTGGCGGCGGCGGGCGGACGTGTCCGGCGGCGGTGGATCTGGGATTTTTTAGGGTTTCGGGGGAGGAGACCCGGGTTTTGGAATGGGGGTTCTTTATATAGGCATAGAGGAAGCTAGGAGAGTCCAAATGAGGTGCGGTTTTCGGCCACGCGATCGTGATCGAACGCTCTAGATGATGGAGAGGGTTTTGGTGGGTTTTGGGCCAAAATGGAGGGGTGTTGGGCTGCAACACACACGAGGCCTTTTCGGTCCTCGGTTAACCGTTGGAGTATCAAACGAAGTCCAAATGATACAAAACTTGACAGGCGGTCTACCGGTAGTAAACCAAGGCCGCTTGGAAAGTCTCGGTCCAATCCGGAAATGTTTAAACCCCACACACGAAAGAAAGCTAGAAATGACCACCGGAGGAGAACGAAGCGCCGGAATGCAAAACGGACAACGGGGAAAATGCTCGAATGCATGAGATGAACACGTATGCAAATGCAATGCACATGATGACATGATATGAGATGCCAAACAACGACAACAACACACAGAGACAAAAACCCGAACCCGAGAAAATAAAATAACTTAACGCCGGAAACGGCAAGAGTTGGAGTACAAATTGGGAAAGTCATATCCGGGGTGTTACAAATGACAAGGCCAAACGACCTCCTCCTCTCATGAAAACCTTTGTGAAGGAGGATGAGGGTGCTATTAAGGAGAAGGTGAAAAACTCCATGAGGGGTATTGGTGCCAAGAAGGGAAACGCTCCCCTTCCCAACAAAGCCGGGGACTTTAACCCTTCTTACGTGTTGTGCCGCGCTAGTGATGGGCATGTTTATGCCAAATTTGTTGGTTCTCCTTATGAGTACATTGAATGGTCTATTTGGGTTCCTAAGACCCTTGTTACTAACATCAAAGGACCCATTACAAAATGGGTACCTAAAACCAAGCATTGATCTCTTGTAGGTGTTTGCTTCCGGCGGGGGATCATGGTTGCTCGATAGTGGAGCTACTAATCATATGACCGAAAGCAAGGACTTGGTGGTGGACGTGCAAAAGATTCCATCCATGCCCACCAATGTTGAGTGGGGTGATGCCTCGTCTTCTAAGGTATTGGGACTCGACAAAGTTGTCATTTCTCATGATCTTACGATCGAGAAGGTCATGCTTGTTGAGTCCCTTGCATACAATTTACTTTCCATTCGTCAACTAGCACTCATGGGCTTTGCCACTTTCTTTGATATTGATTCCGTGGCCCTCTTGTGGAGCAAGACTCTTAAAGTAGCCTTTGTTGGGCATGTCGAGAATGGTCTCTATGTGATTAACTTTTCAGAGCGACCCACTAAGACCGCGACATGCCTAATGGCTAAAGTTGACGTGGGATGGCTTTGGCATCGCCGTTTAGCCCACGTCAATATGAGATCTTTGCAAAGTTTTCTCAAGGGGGACCATGTCCGTGGACTAACAAATGTTAGTTTTGCCAAAGATCGTGCTTGCAGTGCTTGCATCGAAGGAAAGCTACATGAGAAGGCTCACCCTCCCACGACTATCATCTATTCGAAGAGGCCCTTGGAGCTCCTTCACTTGGATCTCTTTGGACCTCCATCCTTTGATAGTCTTGGGGGTATAAAGTATTGCTTGGTGATTGTAGATGACTATTCAAGATACACTTGGGTATATTTCTTAAAGAGGAAGAGTGAGACCCAACAAACCATCATTGACTTTGCAAATGAAGCTCAACGACAACATAATACAAAGATCTTGACAATAAGAAGCGACAACGGCTCCGAGTTCAAGAACTACACCTTGAATGAGTTTTTGAGTGATGAGGGAATCAAGCATCAATATTCCGCACCTTATACCCCTCAACAAAATGGTGTAGCGGAGAGGAAGAACCGGACGTTGATGGATGCGGCAAGGACCATGATGGCGGAGTTCAAGTCTCCCTACAACTTTTGGGCCGAAGCCATCAACACCGCGTGCCATGCATCTAATCGGCTCTACCTCCGCAAAGGCTTGAACAAGACTCCATATGAGATACTCACCGGTAACAAGCCCAACCTCAAGTACTTCCGGGTGTTCGGGTGTAAGTGTTTCATTCTCAAGAAAGATGTCCGTTTATCTAAATTTGAGGCTAGAGCTCATGAGGGCATATTTGTTGGTTATGCTACAAACACTCATGCTTACCGTGTTCTCAATAAGTCCACGGGACTTATTGAGGAAACGTGTAACGTGGAGTTTGATGAGAATAACGGCTCCCAAGTGGAGCAAAGTGGTACTTGTGATGTAGGTGATGAAATTCCTCCTCAAGCCATAAGAAGAATGGATGTTGGTCTTATCCTACCCATTGAGGAACCCCTTGTGGCCGAAGGAGAAGGACAATGTTCTAATCAAGTGGAACCTTCACCAACCCAAGACCCACACGCTTCCGAAGAACAAAGTGAGGGCCCTCAACCTCATGAACAAGACCAAGGGCAAGATCAATCTAAAGATGGTGTTGTAACATCAAGTGATGCCCGAGGTCAAGTTCCCTCCTCTGAGCAAGTTCAAGATCAAGAGCTTCCACGAGAACGAGAACGAGCTCAAGACGATGCTCAAGATGATCAAGTGACCACTCCTCGTCTCACCCCCGAGGAGGAATTGGAGTGTCGTGCCGCCAAGGTTGCTTCCAAGTTCTCCACCAAGGATCATCTCATGACAAATGTGCTTGGAAGCTTAAGAAAGGGGGTAAGCACTCGTAGACAATTAGCAAGTATTGTGAACATCACGCGTTTGTCTCTTGTGTTGAGCCCCAAAAGGTCTATGAGGCGCTCGAAGATCCGGATTGGCTCAATGCCATGCACGAAGAACTCAACAACTTTGAGCACAACGTGTGGAGATTGGTGCCAAGGCCGACGGTGAACCACAATGTCATTGGAACCAAGTGGATATTTAAGAACAAGCAAGATGCTCATGGGATTATCATTCGCAACAAGGCTCGCTTGGTAGCACAAGGCTACTCCCAAGTCGAGGGTATCGACTATGGTGAAACCTTTGCTCCCGTTGCTCGTCTTGAATCCATTCGAATGTTGATTGCATATGCTTCTCATCATAACTTGAAGTTACAACAAATGTGTAGCGACCCGACCTCAGATGGTCAAGTCTCTGTGCTTCAGTGTCATCCCTGGATCGGTAATGCTGACACACACAGTAAACGAAGGATTTTTAACAGAGTAGCAATCACACACTATTACATCGAATGTCTCCAAAGAGAACTTATTACAATAATATGGCTTAAGGCCATCTAATGCGATAACAGCGGAAGGCTTGGAACATAGGGTGAGTCCATCAACTCCAACGGCATAGCTGAGCTGCACGGCAACGACCTAACGAACCTTACTCCTCGTCTGAAAAGTCTGCAACATAATACGTTGCAGCCCGAAAACGGGTCAGCACATGGAATATGCTGGCAATATAACACAGTAGAGCGGAAACAAAATAATGCTATCACTACATGTTGGGGAACGTAGTAATTTCAAAAAATTTCCTACGCACACGCAAGATCATGGTGATGCATAGCAACGAGGGGAGAGCATGATCTACGTACCCTTGTAGACCGACAGCGGAAGCATTAGCACAACGCGGTTGATGTAGTCGTACGTCTTCACGGCCCGACCGATCAAGCACCGAAACTACGGCACCTCCGAGTTCTAGCACACGTTCAGCTCGATGATGATCCCCGGACTCCGATCCAGCAAAGTGTCGGGGAAGCGTTCCGTCAGCACGACAGCGTGGTGAAGATCTTGATGTACTACCGTCGCAGGGCTTCGCCTAAGCACTGCTACAATATTATCGAGGATTATGGTGGAAGGGGGCACCGCACACGGCTAAAAATATGATCACGTGGATCAACTTGTGTGTCCAGG
The DNA here is from genome assembly GCF_003073215.2 of Triticum urartu. Classification (NCBI taxonomy): domain Eukaryota; kingdom Viridiplantae; phylum Streptophyta; class Magnoliopsida; order Poales; family Poaceae; genus Triticum; species Triticum urartu. Next base: position 195,679,486 of record NC_053024.1, on the reverse strand, counting down.
GGTGCCCCCTGCCCCCGTATATAAAGGATCAAGGGGGGGTGCGGCCGACCAGGAGGAGGGCGCGCCAGGAGGAGTCCTACTCCCACCGGGAGTAGGATTCCTCCCTTTCCTAGTTGGAATAGGATTCGGGAAGGGGGAAAGAGGAGAGAGAGAAGGAAGGGGGGGCGCCGCCCCCTCTCCTTGTCCTATTCGGACTAGGGGGGAGGGGCGCGCGGCCCAGCCCTGGCCACCTCTCCTCTCTTCCACTAAAGCCCACTAAGGCCCATATACCTCCCGGGGGGTTCCGGTAACCTCCCGGTACTCCGGTAAAATCCTGATTTCACCCGGAACACTTCCGATATCCAAATATAGGCTTCCAATATATCAATCTTTATGTCTCGACCATTTCGAGACTCCTCGTCATGTCCGTGATCACATCCGGGACTCCGAACAAACTTCAGTACATCAAAAAGCATAAACTCATAATATAACTGTCATCGAAACCTTAAGCGTGCGGACCCTACGGGTTCGAGAACAATGTAGACATGACCGAGACACGTCTCCAGTCAATAACCAATAGCGGAACCTGGATGCTCATATTGGCTCCTACATATTCTACGAAGATCTTTATCGGTCAGACCGCATAACAACATACTTTGTTCCCTTTGTCATCGGTATGTTACTTGCCCGAGATTCGATCGTCGGTATCTCAATACCTAGTTCAATCTCGTTACCGGCAAGTCTCTTTACTCGTTTTGTAATACATCATCTCGCAACTAACTCATTAGTTGCAATGCTTGCAAGGCTTATGTGATGTGCATTACCGAGAGGGCCCAGAGATACCTCTCCGACAATCGGAGTGACAAATCCTAATCTCGAAATACGCCAACCCAACTTTTACCTTTGGAGACACCTGTAGAGCTCCTTTATAATCACCCAGTTACGTTGTGACGTTTGGTAGCACACAAAGTGTTCCTCCGATAAACGGGAGTTGCATAATCTCATAGTCATAGGAACATGTATAAGTCATGAAGAAAGCAATAGCAACATACTAAACGATCGGGTGCTAAGCTAATGGAATGGGTCATGTCAATCACATCATTCTCCTAACGATGTGATCCCATTAATCAAATGACAACACATGTCTATGGCTAGGAAACATAACCATCTTTGATCAACGAGCTAGTCAAGTAGAGGCATACTAGTGACGTTTGGTTTGTCTATGTATTCACACAAGTATTATGTTTCCGGATAATACAATTCTAGCATGAATAATAAACATTTATCATGATATAAGGAAATAAAATAATAACATTATTATTGCCTCTAGGGCATATTTCCTTCAGTCTCCCACTTGCACTAGAGTCAATAATCTAGATTACACAGTAATGATTCTAACACCCATGGAGCTTTGGTGCTGATCATGTTTTGCTCGTGGAAGAGGCTTAGTCAACGGGTCTGCTATATTCAGATCCGTATGTATCTTGCAAATCTCTATGTCTCCCACCTAGACTAGATCCCGGATGGAATTGAAGCGTCTCTTGATGTGCTTGGTTCTTTTGTGAAATCTGGATTCCTTTGCCAAGGCAATTGCACCAGTATTGTCACAAAAGATTTTCATTGGACCGATGCACTAGGTATGACACCTAGATCGGATATGAATTCCTTCATCTAGACTCCTTTGTTTGCTGCTTCCGAAGCAGCTATGTACTCCGCTTCACATGTAGATCCTGCCACAACGCTTTGTTTAGAACTGCACCAACTGACAGCTCCACCGTTTAATGTAAACACGTATCCGGTTTGCGATTTAGAATCGTCCGGATCAGTGTCAAAGATTGCATCAATGTAACCATTTACGATGAGCTCTTTGTCACCTCCATATATGAGAAACATATCCTTAGTCCTTTTCAGGTATTTCAGGATGTTCTTGACCGCTGTCCAGTGATCCACTCCTGGATTACTTTGGTACCTCCCTGCTAGACTTATAGCAAGACACACATCAGGTCTCGTACACAGCATTGCATACATGATAGAGCCTATGGCTGAAGCATAGGGAACATCTTTCATTTTCTCTCTATCTTCTGCATTGGTCGGGGATTGAGTCTTACTCAATTTCACACCTTGTAATACAGGCAAGAATCCTTTCTTTGCTTGATCCATTTTGAACTTCTTCAAAACTTTGTCAAGGTATGTGCTTTGTGAAAGTCCAATTAAGCATCTTGATCTATCTCTATAGATCTTAATGCCCAATATGTAAGCGGCTTCACCGAGGTCTTTCATTGAAAAACTCTTATTCAAGTATCCTTTTATGCTATCTAGAAATTCTATATCATTTCTGATTAGCAATATGTCATCTACATATAATATCAGAAATGCTACAGAGCTCCCACTCACTTTCTTGTAAATATAGGCTTCTCCAAAAGTCTGTACAAAACCAAATGCTTTGATCACACTATCAAAGCATTTATTCCAACTCCGAGAGGCTTGCACCAGTCCATAAATGGATCGCTGGAGCTTGCACACTTTGTTAGCTCCCTTTGGATCGACAAAACCTTCCGGCTGCATCATATACAACTCTTCTTGCAGAAATCCATTCAGGAATGCAGTTTTGACATCCATTTGCCAAATTTCATAATCATAAAATGTGGCAATTGCTAACATGATTCGGACAGACTTAAGCATCGCTACGGGTGAGAAGGTCTCATCGTAGTCAATCCCTTGAACTTGCCGAAAACCTTTTGCGACAAGCCGAGCTTTGTAGACAGTAACATTACCGTCAGCGTCAGTCTTCTTCTTGAAGATCCATTTATTCTCAATTGCTTGCCGATCATTGGGCAAGTCAACCAAAGTCCATACTTTGTTCTCATACATGGATCCCATCTCAGATTTCATGGCTTCAAGCCATTTTGCAGAATCTAGGCTCACCATCGCTTCTTCATAGTTCGTAGGTTCATCATGATCTAGTAGCATGACTTCCAGAACAGGATTACCGTACCACTCTGGCGCGGATCTTACTCTGGTTGATCTACGAGGTTCAGTAGTATCTTGTTCTGAAGTTTCATGATCATTATCATTAGCTTCCTCACTAATTGGTGTAGGTGTCACAGAAACAGGTTTCTGTGATGCACTACTTTCCAATAAGGGAGCAGGTACTGTTACCTCGTCAAGTTCTACTTTCCTCCCACTCACTTTTTTCGAGAGAAACTCCTTCTCCAGAAAGTTTCCGAATTTAGCAACAAAAGTCTTGCCTTCGGATCTATGATAGAAGGTGTATCCAATAGTTTCCTTTGGATATCCTATGAAGACACATTTCTCCGATTTGGGTTCGAGCTTATCAGGTTGAAGCTTTTTCACATAAGCATCGCAGCCCCAAACTTTCAGAAACGACAACTTTGGTTTCTTGCCAAACCACAGTTCATAAGGCGTCGTCTCAACGGATTTTGATGGTGCCCTATTTAACATGAATGCGGCCGTCTCTAGAGCATATCCCCAAAACGATAGCGGTAAATCAGTAAGAGACATCATAGATCGCACCATATCTAGTAAAGTACGATTACGACATTCGGACACACCATTACGCTGTGGTGTTCCGGGTGGCGTGAGTTGCGAAACTATTCCACATTGTTTCAAATGTACACCAAACTCGTAACTCAAATATTCTCCTCCACGATCAGATCGTAGGAATTTTATTTTCTTGTTACGATGATTTTCAACTTCACTCTGAAATTCTTTGAACTTTTCAAATGTTTCAGACTTATGTTTCATTAAGTAGATATACCCATATCTGCTTAAGTCATCTGTGAAGGTGAGAAAATAACGATATCCGCCACGAGCCTCAACATTCATCGGACCACATACATCTGTATGTATGATTTCCAATAAATCTGTTGCTCTCTCCATAGTACCGGAGAACGGTGTTTTTGTCATCTTACCCGCTTCTGACTCGCTTCTTGGAAGCATCACACCTCAGTTGAGTAGCCTCTTGCTTCAATGCCATGTTGTAGAACTCATCGTACCTCAAGGGCTCAAAGAGGACAAGAGCTAGCTGGATTTCTTCTCTGAGACCACCCCTGAACTGGTATATCATGCTCTTCTCGTCAGGGACGTCCTGCTTAGCAAAGCGGGCGAGCTTCTGAAACAACTTGTTGTAGTCATAGACAGACATAGAGCCTTGCTTCAGGTTGCGGAATTCCTCACGCTTGCTTTCAACCACGCTCTAAGGAATATGATGAGCTTTGAAATCTTGACGGAATTCATCCCAGGTAATCACACGGCCTCCTCTGGAATCCTTGTACTGCTGGAACCACTCTGTAGCTTGGTCTTTGAGTTGGAAGGAAGCGAACTTAACAAAGTCCTCAGGTCTGACGTTACTGCACTCGAAATGCTTGCACAAGTCCACGAGCCAATCGTCAGCATCAGTTGCCTCAACACAATTGCTGAAAGTCTTTAGCTGATTTGCAAGGAACTGGTTGAGTGTAGCGAAGTGATTCTGATTGTTGCCTTGGTTGCCTTGGTTCGCTTGGTTGCGTTCTTGAGGAATTTGCATGATCAACTGCGTGTTTGCATTGGTTGCGGCCATCACAGCTTGCCATGGCTCCGGAGGAGGGGGAGGTGGTGGCGGATCCTGATTCTGATTCTGATTGCTGCTCTTAGCGGGAGCCATCCTGAAGAGGGTGACAACCATTAGCACATTGACAAATAAAAATTTGAAGCTGAATCAAGCGGGATGAAATTGCAACATATAGTCTTCACATCCGAACATAAGAACGAATGCATTCCACTTGAAATGGTCACATATCCATAAATTGAGAAGCCACTTAGAATTTAGGTAGAGGAATAAATCAACAAGGTACGGATCAAGAACGAATACTCGGTACGAAATCCCAATCTCAAACCAAATATCCGTGGAAGAAGAACTAGAGCTACAAGAATTCCCACCTATGAAACTCCCGAACCTTTCCGGTTATGCAATCAGGTGTTGGGGATACAGGGGAAGCATAATATCTCACCCAAATCTAGCAAATCCTACATCCAGCTGTATCCATCCTTCAACACATAACCGAGAAAACTTCAGAAACCATCTACCTCAACCTTCGAAAAGCATCCGTTATACAAGTTATAGCAATACTCCCGAAGTCCCGCCCCAGTACTGGGTGGCGTCGAGGTTATCTCACCAACGAACTGCATAAAAGAGATTTTCGATGTCGGCGTACTAAACTCAGGTATTCCAGAACTGCAATGATAAAATGGTGACGACAACACCTCGGAGCTCAACTCCCCGGGACACTGCCACAACCCCTAAAGACAGGAGGCACCAAGAACAATGTTCTCGTCACAAAACCATCGGAACAATTGTATTCACACTTTGGAGCATGAAAACTATATGCTACAGGTACTGAACATGGCAAAGTAAAGCATGGCATGGAGCTACTCAAAGAGCTTAACAAAAGTCCCTTAGTGACCTTGAGCCAAAAGGGATCAGAAAATACAATTGCAAGCATGTGAACATGGCAAAAACATAATCAGTTCACAGACTTAGTGAAAAACTGGAGCATGCAAAATCAGATATCAAGTAGGCATGTTTACGAGCTCGATGCACTCACTACGGAGCAAGTCATGGAAAACTAAGCATACACCCATCAAGAATACACAAAATGTAAGCTAGACATGGCAAGAACAAAAGCATAGCATGCACGGATCAACTATAACATCATCGGCAAAATCGCTAACAAGTAGACAATCTGCCCAGATTCACAAAATAGCAAAAATAGAGCTCGATTGACTCAAGCTAGGGTGCTCCATAATTGCAAACAAAGACATGGATGGATAGAGCACTACAAGAAAAACAAAACATCCTTACTGATCATCCTCAAAAGAGGCACAGATCACTAGGAAACAACATGAACATATGGCATATTGATATAAACAGATCAAGGACTTAGTGGAATTGCTAAGTCCCTGAAATCAGCATTAACGAATGCTCCACTTTGCAAGCTTGTGCTAGTCACCACACACATCACAAAAATACATGGGTTGCACCTCTGGAAAGATGGCAAAACATATAACAAAACTCATGAAGAGCTCAGGGGCATATCATGCACACATTAATCATGGAAAAAATGACAAATAGCTAATTGGAGCAGCAGATCTGACAATTATCTCAAATAGCACTCTTCCAACGGCATTTTGGGCATCAAGATGAACTCAAATGAAAATGATGCAATGAGATGAAATGATGTACTCTTTGAGATGAACATTTTGATATGCTATATGCCCAAAACGGAGCTACGGATGCGGAGATACAACATGATGAAAAACGCAAAATAGTTAGGGTTAGGGACGAAAAAGTCAACCGAAGCAATTCCAGATCCAGATCCAGCCTGAGTGTACTGTAGCAGCGGCGCGGTTCCCGAGGTTCGACAGGGAGGTCAGCACCGGAGTGGAAGCAGCTCGCCGGCGCGAGTGGGAGGAGGCCGGAGCCAGCGAGGCGAGGATCCGGCGATGTGGCACGGCCTCCGGCGACGTGGGGCGGCGGCGCGGCGAGGATCCAGCACGGGGCGCCTTGGCGACGGCGGCGGACGCTGCTGGCCGGCGAGGCGGCGTGGCTGGGCTCATCGGCTCGGTCGCCGGAGCCAAGGATGGCGGTGGCGGGGTGAAGGCGCGGGCGGCGACGCGCGCGTGGGTCGGGAGGGCTCTCCCCGGGCCCAGGCGGGCCCGCGCGGCGGCGATGTGGGCACCGGGCGGCGGCGAGTCAGGTGGTGCCACATGGCAGCGGCGGCACGGGTCGGACAATGTCCGGCCCGCGGGAATATGTCCGGCGGGTGAGGGGAGAGAGGGGGCTAGGTTTTGCGCGAGGATTTTGGGGGAGGACCTATATATAGGCAAAGGAGGAGCTAGGAGAGTCCAAATGAGGTGCGGTTTTCGGCCACGCGATCATGATCGAACACTCTAGATGATGGAGAGGGTTTAGGTGGGTTTTGGGCCAAAATGGAGGGGTGTTGGGCTGCAACACACACGAGGCCTTCTTGGTCCCTCGGTTAACCGTTGGAGCATCAAACAAAGTCCAAATGGTACGAAACTTGACAGACGGTCTACCGGTAGTAAACCAAGGCCGCATGACAAGTCTCGGTCCAATCTGGAAATGTTTAATCCCCACACACGAAAGAAAGGTAGAAATGACCACCGGAAGAGAACGGAGCGCCGGAATGCAAAACGGACAACGGGGAAAATGCTCGAATGCATGAGACGAACACGTATGCAAATGCAATGCACATGATGACATGATATGAGATGCATGACAACGACAACAACACACGGAGACAAAAACCCGAACCCGAGAAAATAAAATAACTTAACGCGGGAAACGGCAAGAGTTGGATTACATATTAGGTAAATCATATCCGGGGTGTTACATAGGGCGTGCCCCCAGGCTTGTGGCCTCCTAGTGGGTCCCCTTTGGCATTTTATTTGTCCAATTTTTTTTATACATTCCAAAATAATTCTTCATAAATTTTCAGGACTTTTTGGAGTTGTGCAGAATAGGTCTCTCAGATGGCAAGATCCGAGATGTCAGTTGCTTGTCTTCAAGCCTCAACCTTATTCTGACTCCTACTAGGGCAATCAGGTTTAAGTTAAGCCCGAATAGCTTAGTTTTCCACTTCTCTTCCGACACAAGATTCTTTGCCAAGCCTTCCCCATCAATTGGAAATCCAGTAAGAAAGGCAAGGGGCGATGCCCGACTTACGAGCTCTTTGCTTATTATTTCTAGGGTGGGATGAAAGTCGAAATGTCTAGTTTGAATTGCTTATGCTTATAAGTTTGAATCGTCTAGCTTCATACCAAGGTTGTTCTACAAAAGAACCAAGTAAGAAAGTAAGCCCGTTCAATTGAAATAGCTTCCTCGCTTCGCAATTCGATACCCACTGAAACTATGGATACGATAGACTCGGGAGGGGGGAGGGTTACTTTATTTGGGCTCTCTCATTAAGGAATCGGCCCAAACAAGACCGATATTCCCGCGAGAATTGCTACACTTCCTGCAGTGAAATTGCAAGAATCACTTTATACGCTATTTCGAAATCGAATGAATTGAGCAACTGTATTTCCCCAGGTTTCCATTGAAAAAGGGGCTCATTTTGCCCCTTTCCGGTCTAGAATTCCAGTTGCCGGCATTCTCCCTCTTCATGTAAACCTTGTAAAATAAGAGAGAAAAGACATAAATATTATACCATAATGTGTAATAACAGCCCAAAATGCAATAAATATCAATATAAAAGCATAATGCAAAATGGACGTATCGTGTAGCGTGGTGTGTGTGTGTGCACGTGTGTGTGAGTGTGTGTGGGGCCGGTCCAAACTGATTTAGGTCTAATTTAATTAGCTAGATTAATTCTAGGATTAATTCCGCTATTTAGTCAGTACCAATTCATTGCTAGATTAGCCTAATAGCCTATGACATGTGGCCCCATTCTAGTCCAGACACTAATTTAATTTAGATGCCTATGACATGTGGGCCATACCTCACCTTTTGACCAGTCAAAGTGAAATGGTTGGCCAGCCCCCCGGGTCCCATTCTCATACACGTAGGCTAGGTAACACTAGGTAACAAAAGTTTTGTTGTTTTATATTCGAATTAAATTTAATTCTAGGATTTTCATAATAAAGTTAAAACTTTGGAAAATCATATAAATAATCCATAGCTCGGGTGAAAATAATTTATATATGAAAAATGATCAGAAAAATAAGACGAATTCGAATAAGCCACCCACATACCTGTTACATGTCTCTAACACTGCAAACATGGAACCTTCCCCTTTGCTTCGTTTGTCTGATAACTGCCAAAAGCTGGGAAAACATTCCCAGATATTTTCCCGCTTCGTCTGAAACGCGTAGCTCTGCGTGAGGTCACCCCTAGCACAAGTATTGACATGTCATGCCTTGTGATGCATTTGATTGTCCTGTTATTTATTGTGTTCCCGCTCCATTACTTCTTTTCCGGTAGACCCCGAGACCACTGTTGATCCGGCGATCGACTACTTCACCACCGAGGGTCCATATCTGTCTGCAGAGCTTCCAGGCAAGCAAAACCCCCTTTGATCAGTCCTATATCGCCCATTCTTTCTCTCTCATGCTTGCATTAGATTTTGCTACTGTTGTTCAATAGCTCCTATTCTGATGCATAGCCTGCTTTGGTAACCTGCTATTGTTACTTTACCTGTTATCTTATATCCTTAGTATAGGTTGAGTAGTGATCCATCAGTGACCCCTCACATTGTCCCTATTGCCCCCACTTTATTACCGGATGACTCGATCAACATGATCGATGTCCAGAGATCGGCACATCACCGCACACCCCCTTAGTTGTACGACTCTGCAGAGCTACTATCGAGTGCCGAGGGTGATACCTCGTAACCCACTCTTGATGATATCTCTGTAGTGTAGCTAATCGGCTGTGGATTACGGTGGGTGATTCCTCCTTCACCACTCCCGATAACGACTCTGTCGTGCAACACCTCAAGTGTGAACCCTTCGAGGGTGATTCCTCCAAGTTCACCTTGATGGTTACATCGAGTAGGAATCCATCGAGGGTGATTCCTCCAAGTTCACCTTGATGGTTACATCGAGTAGGAATCCATCGAGGGTGATTCCTCGGTTCCCCCCCTTGATGTTATGGACACACGGTTACCTTGACTTTACGTCAGAACCATGTTGAAGTTGGGTCGGCCCTGAGGGGTACCCATGAGAGTTACTGCAGTCGGGTTGACCATGAGAATACCTGCGAGATAATTACGCGGCATGGCCGGACAGTCATGGTCCTTGCCGTAAGTCCACGAGACGGGGTGACGGGACCACAGATCGTGGATCATTGATCATCTCCGCGCACTCCCAAAACACTAACGGGTTTGGATATGTGATCTAAGTAGGCCTCTGGCCTTTTCGCACTAACCACCACGCGAGAATAAGTATGAGCACTCGGTGTCGTTCGATTCTTTGAAAGCTCTTCGGACGTCAGCGATTGAGCGGCGCCCACCCGGTTGGACGTTAATACTTGCGCTTGTATAAGGGGGTGGGTCTACTCCAGGCCGCGTACACAACGTGCAGGAGTGCAAAGGGTGATGGGCCCAAGACCTTGAGCGCTTAGGATGTAGACCGGTGTGCTAGCCTCTTTGTTGAGCCTAGGTAGGGCTACAGTGTGTCGATCAGCCGAGGCCGGGCATGACCCGAAAAAGTGTGCCCGACCAAAGTTAATCGAGCGTGTTGGGTAAGTTTGTGCACCCCTGCAGGGAAGTTTATTTATTCGAATAGCCGTGTCCACGGTAACGGACACTCGAAGTTGTATCCCGATCTACTACAACAAGAATTGTATACTGGAGACAATAAATAGATATGATGGCTCCGGGATTGCTTTCTCGCAGGGAGTCAAGGAAGGATCTCTTAGCGTTACTAAAATATACTTGTTGCCTTATGATATGATAATCTGCAGTTTTCTAATGTTGCAAGATGCTATCTTCGATAGGCTAGGCCTTCCCCTCTATTTTGGCAATTATGCAATATAGTCCACAGATACAACCCCTTTCCTTTGATACTGATGCATACTTAGCATAATCTGATGTAAGTCTTGCGAGTACTTTGGATGAGTACTCACGGTTGCTTTGCTACCTTTTCCCCTCTACTCGATTGTTGTGATCAGATGAGGCCGGGAGCCAGTTGATCCTGCCGACGAGTACTACTACCCTGGCGGAGCCTACTACTACGTGGAGACCGCCGACGACCAGGAGTAGTTAGGAGGCCCCAGGCAGGAGGCCTTCGCCTTTTCGATTTTATTTATGTCTGTACTCAGATATTGTTGCTTTCGCTGACTTGTGTATTTGAGCCCTCGAGGCCCCTGACTACTAATATTTTAATTTGTGTCTAGAGTTGTGTTGTGATATCTTTCCGTGAGTCTCTGATCTTGACCGTACACATTTACGTGTATGATTAATGCACGATTAAGGTCGGGGCATCACAGGGGAGGTGAGGAAGGGTGAGATATGGAATGGGGAATGACAGTGAGCTGCTGGGTGCATTCGCTGTTAAATGCAGGCGGGCTGGTGGGCGCTAAGTCAACAGTGTGCTGGTTCACTGTTAAGTGGGTCCAGTCAATAGTGTGTGCAAATATTCAGTTGAGTTCAGAAAGCCGAAAGTTCAGTTAGGTTCAGAAAGCTCAAAGTCCAGTTAAGTCCAGAAAGCTCAAAGTTCAGTAAGCTAGGTTCACTAACAAATAAATTCAGATACATCTACTTTCAGCTGACAAATAAATTTAGATACACCAACTATTTAAACCAAGACACATTAATCATTTCATTCGCTTCAAGATTGATCACACACAGAACATGATAGCTAACAAATTAATGGTTCAACTACAACACCACATAATTGCAACTAGAACAAGATAGCAAGCAACTTCTCCACCGATATTCATCGGTCACATCTTGTAGGTCATGTACATCACAAACAGAATGCAGAACAAGATAGCAAATTTGAACTTCATTTTGCATCTCTCCAATTCCTTGAGAAGAGCAAACACTTCTTCACAATGTCTTGCTTTCTTCATGACATGAACATCACCATCAGCAATGCTACACGTGGCCTCCATCAAAGATTGCTCCAGCTGATGATTCTTCGTCTTTAATTTCCTAACATCGGTCTTCAGACGATAAACAACATCCTGCAGGTCGCCTAGCAGCCCGCTGACAAACTCGTTATGGGGGCCGTAGTGCCACTTGAAGTATCGACAATCCACGCCCTACCCAAATTTCAAAGAACGGATTTTCAGTGAAGAACTCGAACTAGCAGACCAAATCCACCTTGGCTAAGTCAAGACACTTTACCTGCAATTTGTTGCAGTGCTAGTATCTTCGGCCAGGATTGACGTGGCTCCACGATATCCACTTTGGTGCCTTCACTTTACAGTGGCAAATCACGTCAGACTCGTACTACATCGGCGCTTCCCGATAAGCCACCGACGCCTGCCCCGACGACACCATAGACGAGGAACAGTGTCTGTTAGATGAGCTACCAGACGCCATGGGTGTGCGCCGTAGCGGGGGCTAGTTCCGCCACTGCGACATTGTGGAGTGGGTCGCTGGGTCTAGGGTTCGTCGTCGTCGTGGGAGTATTTGGGAATGGGGATCTTTTTGCCGCGGGGCCTAGTGCCAAGTCATCTGTCGGCACTGCCTAATCTCGTCCAGCCTATTCAAATACCGCCCAAAATTCTGTCTAATTGATCCGGTTTTAGACATTTTAAGGGGTTTTAGAGTTGAGGGGGAAATTAATCCGTGAGGCTGTGTTTGGTTGGCATGGTTTTGAAGGGGTTTGGCAGGGATTAAATCCCATACAAGTCAAATCCGTGCCAAAACCACCCCAATCCCTTTGAGACAGGGTGTAACCGAACAAAGCCTGAGGGAGGATTGGGGACTATACTTTCCTCGTCTAATTTTGTTTCGGACGGGCTGATTGAGCTCTATGCGGTCAACCCAAAGCGAGTGCAGGACCTCTTCCCTTTGTCCACCCACAAGGGAGGCCATAGCACGACAAGCCATGTCAGCTTCACGCCGCATCCAGCCGTCCACGCACGACGCGCGAGCATAACGGAAGAAAGAGAAGCAGAGAGAGAGATAAGATATTTCGTCCCGGTGGTTGGAGTAAAATACTTGCAGGAAACAGCACCCGAATGAAATATCCACACGAGGCCTCCCTCGCTTCCCATCCCTCCCTCGTCCAACGCCGACGAGTCACGCCTCCTCTCAAGTCCACAACTGCTCTCCTCCCACTCCCAATCTCTTCTTCTTCCGCCCCAAGTCGCCTCACCGGGGATGGAGATCGACGCGGCGGTCCGCGCGAGCAGCGACGGCCGGCTGCGCACCAAGTACGACAACGCCGTCTACGTCGTCCAGCGAGCCTTCGCGCTCTACCCGTACGCCGCTCCGCCCCTCCATTTCACTCTCGAGCTGGTGATTCATCGGATTGGCTTAGTGCTGCTGTTTTAGTTCCGTGGCTATTCACCGGGAACCGAAGAATCTGGGACGCGATTGCCCGCCGCGAGCACCGGCCCGCGCGATCGGGTTTGACTCATTTGACGATCGCGGGTGGCGGCGGGGATGCAGCCCGGTTCTGTTGACCGATCAAGCGGGGAGATGGGGGGGCGGTAGCTGGAGCTGTAGGCATCGGCGGATGGATAGGTTCCTATTCCGTAGTCCGCAGGAGGGGTGAGTTGGGGCAGACTGGTTAGATCTTAAGTTGCTTGCTCTGCGGCTGTTTACCTCCAATGTGCTATCTGTCTCTGTGCGCACTTGTATTTTCTCCTGCCGCAAACTCACTTGTACCTGATAGAGAGGTGGTTGCATCAGTCAGTAATGGTTTTCATCTCTGCTTTTGCATCCGAAAATATGCTGCGATCTTCAACTTTGAGGCGATCCATATAATTTAGATTTGCTGACAGAATAGCATTGTTTAGTCGTTAATCTCAAGTAATTGGTGCTGGATTCGCCTATCATAAACTCTCTTTCTTCGGTTCCATGAGAAGATTAGACCAGTGGTTTATGTGGATGAGTTAACAACCTGTACCCTGAAACAATGGAAACTAGTAGATTGCTCGCTTTAGCAGTTCGCTAAGGTTGTGGTTTGTTGTTCTTATGGCAGATCAAAGGAGTAAAGTATTTAGAGGTTTCCGATAATTCTCCAGTTATCACTCAAGTTGCTAAGGGTCACTGCAATCATGTTTCTTTCATGAGAAAAGGGAAATCAAATCAGTTAAATCCTTAAGGAGCATAAACACCCATGATATATCATGCATGTCACTGTAATCCAGTTTTCTTTCATGATGAAAGGGCCTGATCTAACCAGTATGGACACACTATTACACTATGTTCAAACCACTTGTAAAGCCTGTTCTCAAAATAGTCTGAAGCTTTTTTGTTCTCCTTGTGGTTTTAAAAAAGGTTTTGTTTGTCCTGTCGCTGGATGCTTGGGTGTTAATCTGGGGATTGAATACCAAGACTCGTTATCGATATTGGATACTGTTTAAGTCGAAGTCTCTCATTTGCCAGTAATTTCACTTTGCAGGTTTGAGGAGATTGCCTTCAGCTTTAATGGCGGGAAGGATTCAACCGTAATATCTTATATTCTCTTCTCTTCATCTTTTTTTTGTATGCCATAGTGATAATTAACATCTGTTTGTAAGTTTTGAAGATATCAGTGTTTTGTATCAATAGGTACTCTTGCATTTAATACGGGCAGGCTACTATCTTCACAAAACAAGTTGTGGGGACGAAGCTCAAATCAATACTGTTCAAAACTGTCCGCTGCGTACCATCTATTTCGAGACCCCTTGTGCTTTCCCTGAAATCAACTCATTCACTTATGAAACAGTCTCAACGTAAGAACCCACTAGGATTTGTTTCATTCTTTTTGCTATTCTTGAGAAGTGAAATGAAGGATATTTCATTCTATTTTTTCTCCTCTATGCTAGTTATGGTTTGCCACTGGAAACTATCCGATCAGATTTCAAATCTGGTCTAGAAGGCCTATTGAAAGAGAAGTCTACTAAAGCCATTTTCATTGGCACTAGAATCGGAGATCCAAACGCGGTAATTCTGTTGTACCTTGTTCAATTATTCTTTGAGTCTCTACAAACCTATTATATACAGTACTTGTGCCCATCTCCATTCAGAATTGTCACACTTACTGGTATCTACGCACCTATTAGTAATTCAGTTTGAAAATATAGGTTGGTCAAGAACAATTCTCTCCTAGTTCGCCTGGCTGGCCTCCTTTTATGAGGGTGAATCCTATCTTGGATTGGTCATACAGGTTTTTCTCCTGATCATGTAAATAATTCAAGCTTGCGTTCCGTAGACTGCTAATCCAAATGTAAGGAGCATTGTTTTTCTGTGACAGGGATGTTTGGTCTTTCCTCTTAACCTGTAAGGTCAAATACTGCAGCCTTTATGATGAGGGGTGGGTTCTTTTCCATTTTTGGACCTTCAATTGTATATTTGCTCTTATGTTTCATCATGTGTAATCTATAGGTCAAAATGTAGTTTTTGCACTGCTGTTCTAAAACAAATCTCTAAAAGGAAAGTACTTGGTCTACCTTTTGATGAGCAATTTGCTACTTCTGTTTCTGCACTTCAGCTCATTGTGTAACACCACCTTAAATTTTAAGCCATTGCAAAGTACTGTTGAGATCTAATTTGAACTTCCTGATTTGTATTAAGTTTTTGTGTGCTTGCCCTCATTGCAGGTATACATCCATTGGGAGCATATATGATACTGTTCCAAATGCACTTCTTAGTGATTCATCTACTGGGAACAGCTTTAGACCGGCATACATGCTATCAGATGGAAGACTTGAAAGAGCTGGGAGAGCGAAGAAGACTAGCAACAACACGGAAACTAATTCTGTTGCAAGCAATGGCATGAACAATGCTGAGGGAGAGCAAATGATCGCACGTTCGGCTTCAGTTATTGTAGTTGGTGATGAAATATTGTGAGTAATCTCTCATACTTACATGATGTTTAGTCTTGCATTTGCTTCATCCTGGTCTGTTTTATGATCGTTGAAGTTTATGTGACATCTTTGCAAATTCCTTTTCTTCTTTGCCTTGCCTTTTAGATAAATGCTAGTCCCTCCATCCCATAATATAAGAGCGTTTTTTACACTAGTGTTGTTATACTTCCCCAGACACTTGATACAAAACAAATTACTGTATAGTAATAAAAGAATCAGGAAAGGATTGTAGCCCATTTGTCTGCCTTAAGAGAATGCGGCTTGATCATTTAACTCAATACAAGTGCAACCATTTATCCCATAATCCGAAGTATATTTGATACAAGTCTTATTTGTTACTGTTAGAAGTGTGTTCCTGTTTCAGTTTTGGCACAGTTTCGTAAATTTCATTGATTATCCTTAATTGATGACCAGGCTTGGGCATGGATACTATCATTGTTTTTATACACTAAATAGACATTCATTCATTTTTGTGATTCAGGTTTGGCACAGTTGAGGACAAATTTGGCGCAGCCTTGTGCAAGAAGCTTCATGAAATTGGCTGGCGAGTTTCTCATGTCACGGTTGTTCACAATGAAGTAAGTTGTATATCATGGATCGGCATAGCCGTATCTCCTACATCTTTTATATGGTAGCTCAATTGTCCACATATAGATTGCTGCAGTATTGTTACCAAGTGTGCTATTAAGCTCCGACTTTGTCATGTTTCTTTGCATTTAAATCTAATGGACACATAAGTGATTGCGTTGCAGATTGATTCTGTTGCCGAGGAAGTCAAACAATGTAAATCTACTGATGACGTGGTTAGTTTCTGTAGGCTTTTGCATTTAAAACCTTTTCAAGTTTGGCATGTGATGTGATTGATATTGTACAGGTATTTATTTTTGGGGGACTTGGGCCTTTACATTCAGATATTTCATTGGCTGGTGTTGCAAAAGCATTTGGAGTTCGCCTGGTGCGTTCATTAACATTTCTGTGCTGCTAAATGACTAATTATATTATTAATTCATGCTTGATTGTTTTGTGTGTATAAATTCCTGCTGTTCTTGCGCTTGGGTGTGATTTCTTGATTTTGTTTGTTATTTAGCTAAGAAAATATTGTGTGTTGACCGATAGGGTTGCACTATTACTATAGCAAGAAATCATTTTGTCCCAGCACCATCAAATGTAGAAACTGCATATCTATGAATTGTTGTTATATGCCAATGGCTGTTTCATGAATCTCGATAACATGTCATTTCCTTGCACCAACTAACGTTAGCTTTTCATTTATGGAGGCTCCTGATGAAGAGTTTGAGGAGCATCTTAGTCAACTCATAGGGAACAGTTACATTGGTGATCGAAATGAGGTAATCTGGATTTAATTAGATCTATTGAATATATATATGCATGTGTATGCTTATTCTGGGCAAAGTACAAACTGCAGTTCATAATTTAACTCATTTCCACTTCTCTTCAGATGGCTTTGTTGCCAGAAGGTATTACCGAATTATTACATCACAAGATGCTCCCGTTGCCACTGGTATGTTCTGTTTTCTTGGTGCATTTCTTTTGGGTCAGTACTGAAATATTTAGTGCCTCTTTTTTCGCCTTTCATAGAGATCTAGATTCTGCAAAACTATCATATGTGGTTCAAAACCTCATTTCCCTTTTGCCACAAGGTTTGGTTTGGTCAACATTTCATGAGAGAACACATTGGAAAAAAGAGATGAGAAAATGATATTCAAACCAAATGGTGAAAGGCAATTATCTGGGGAAACAAGACATATTCTGTCTAAAATATTAATCATTGTTACTGAACGTAAAGTCTGGCCTTCAATTAGCATTGATCTGAAAATGCCTAATCCTACCTGCAAGGAGTGCTCAGATTGCGTTTTAAAACATGCTAGCACACACTCCCTTTTTTCATTTGACTCAAAAGATAACTTCCTATGCAGATTAAATGCAAGAATGTGATCATTCTTTCTGCAACTAATGTGGATGAACTGGACATGGAGTGGAATTGTCTTCTGGATACCCAAGAGAGTGGTTTACTGAGGACGAAACCTTTTGTATCGAAACATCTCAGCACTTTACTCCCAGATGTATGCTCTTTGTCTTTTCTAAATATGTTCTTTTTTGTTGTGAATTCTAAATTTGTTATTGAAAACTACTATCTCGATTTGTAAATACATCGATGTCCTAGAAAGCATGCATCGACTTCTGGAACTTTGACTCATAGCATATGTAAAACATATAGGTGGGTCAAGTGAAATAATATTATTAGGTTTGCCGTGAAAAATATTTTTACACTGCAATAATTTTATAAGGGGAGCCTTGGCGCAGTGGTAAAGCTGTTGCCTTGTGACCATGAGGTCACGGGTTCGAGCCCTGGAAACAGCCTCTTGCAGAAATGTAGGGAAAGACTGCGTACAAAAGACCCAAAGTGGTCGGACCCTTCCCCGGACCTTGTGCAAGCGGGAGCTACGTGCACTGGGCTGCCCTTTTTTTACTATAATAATTTTATAATCGTTTACTAACATATGAAAATGGGAAGTACCCATCAAAGTTGCATGTTGGAAGCTGCACCTATGTCCAGACTGCCATGTATTTACTGTTACAAACTCAGAGAGTATTCTACAAGTGCTCTACTGATATTTATGGTTGCAAACTAACTTTGTGTCCACGTAGACCTTTATGTAGAAAACTGCATGTCTTTAGTAATAATCACTTTGTTTCAACAATTTATATTCGACAAAACATTATGTTCATGACTTCCATTGCACTCTGCTTAACTTATTATTATGTACTCCTCCGTCCCAAAATAAGCGTCTCAACTTTATACTATGTTTTACCCTTACACTGGGGATTGACTCTACAGTTCCAGTGGTGCCGTCATGGTGGTTAGGGAAAGACTGCGTACAAAAGACCCAAAGTGGTCGGACCCTTCCCCGGACCTTGTGCAAGCGGGAGCTACGTGCACTGGGCTGCCCTTTTTTTACTATAATAATTTTATAATCGTTTACTAACATATGAAAATGGGAAGTACCCATCAAAGTTGCATGTTGGAAGCTGCACCTATGTCCAGACTGCCATGTATTTACTGTTACAAACTCAAGAGAGTATTCTACAAGTGCTCTACTGATATTTATGGTTGCAAACTAACTTTGTGTCCACGTAGACCTTTATGTAGAAAACTGCATGTCTTTAGTAATAATCACTTTGTTTCAACAATTTATATTCGACGAAACATTATGTTCATGACTTCCATTGCACTCTGCTTAACTTATTATTATGTACTCCTCCGTCCCAAAATGAGCGTCTCAACTTTATACTATGTTTTACCCTTACACTGGGGATTGACTCTACAGTTCCAGTGGTGCCGTCATGGTGGTTACAGTAGGATACTTACATTTGTGTTCGGTATTCCATTTTCTTGTCATTTATCAAAAGTGAACTTTGAGGCTTAAATGTTATAAAGAATATTTCAGTCTTTATCTAATTCGGGTTTGTGGAATGCTTGTTCAGGTCAAAATTGCTCCGGTGGTTGCAAAGCTATGCTTGGAGTTTTCTGATGTGTACATAGGTATGATGCCTGTTATAGGAGGTTCTAGTTTAATTATCTAGTTAATCAGCAAGGAAAATAGTTCATTTATCTTTACGTTGTAGTCCCATTTGATTATTGTTGATTGACGTTTTGGATATGCAGGGTCTCATCGGATTTCGAGAACGGGGCCGTTGGTTGTTAGTCTTATTGGAAAGGTATCAGTATTACTCTTTGCAGCAGTCCTTCCTTTTCCACTAAGCATTCATAAATGTTATTTAAAATTCTAGCCGCACGCTAGTGGGAAAAATTGGTACTCTGTTATATAGGCTCTTGTGTAGGAAATAACAATAGGAGCTGATAATGTATATTATTACATCACTTAATATTCTTGCGAAGAAAAACAATCTGTAATCTCCAACCAAGTGTGTATGGGGAGAACTGATTATGTCACGGAACTATGCTATTGACTGCTCTAGCATCCCAAACGGATGACTTGACACAGGACTGATGATAGTATGCTTGACTATGTCGTAGTTTTCTTGCAGAATATTTTTTTCTTAATGTCACGATTATCATAGGGGCTTTGACACAGGACTGATGATAGTATGCTTGACGATGTCGTAGTATTTCTGACAGAATCTTTTTTTTCTTAATGTCAGGATTATCAAAGGGTAGAAGGGGCTGCGGCGAAGCTGTCAGGCAGCTTTGAAGGACTATTTTCCCAAGTTGACAGTTGCAAATAGGTGTCAAAGTCCACACACCTCCATACTTCTCCCACATTCTTTCTGCTCGAAGTTCTGAAATTGTGCAGATCTAACTGTGCAATGTGGTGCTCAGATGCCCTAAACCACCCAGCTACCACTCTGAAGCCCCAGAAATTATTTAGGAAACATACACATTTTGTATTACTATCCATTTAGAAATGAATTGACAAGTGCAGATGCTGAGGGCTTCGGCTAGTAACAACTTAACGATGGTAGCTTTGCATGGGGCTATTTTGACTGGGCTAAGAAACTCTGTTATTTTGCGGAAAATTAATTGAAGTTGATTATAACACAGCTTTCTTATTTGATCCAAGTGTCTGCAATGCTTGATTTTCTGACGTTTCTGACGTTTTTCTTTTTTCCTTTTTGAATCTCCCAGCCCGTTAATTACTTGTTCTATGATTGTGTCAGCGACAGCGTACAGCTAAAATAAATAAGTACATTACTAAAATAAATAAATAAGTACGGTATGTTTGTATGAATAAGAAATACACGGCTAAAGAACCAGACTGCTTGAAATTGCTTGGAATTATGAACAATGTAACCTTGACCTACCTTTTTTTTGACCTGGCAGGTAAAGAGAATACTTGAACTATGGACTCCGTTGTTGATTTTTCACCCCACCGACAACGATTTTAGCCAGGAAGGCCATGGCCGCTGCTCTTCCCCACTCCGCCGTGACCTCACTGCATGACCCCGTCTCTATGGACGGCCACCGGAGTCCCCATCGTCCCGCCGATTTGGGATCCGCCAAGGAGGCTCTCCTAGGCATTTCGCCATCGACGCGGCTACCATCTAGGCTCTGATGAGCAGCCGTCTGGTTTCATCCTCCTCGCACACTTGATGAAATTTATGCAATGTAAATTTTGTTAACGTATCTTTTTTTCGTTGTGCACGAAGATATAGTTTGATGGAGTTGTCGTGAATCCAATGCTTTATTTAGGTGTACCATGACATTAGAGAGTCCAATACGTACCATGATCTTCAAAAAGATGTCATGCACGAATGATGTGCGTGACACGGGCAACAATACCCCTAGTTTCGTCTCTATGTCTATTGTATTGTGAATGAACTTTGTTGTATTGTATGCTGAACATTGTTGTATTTATGTTGTATTTGATGTCGTGGATTTGATGAGTTAATTAATAATTTAATGTTCTGGATTGATGAAATTATTGTTACATTGTTTTGGATTGATTTGAAATGAGTTTGATATTATTGGTTGCAATATGCATGCAATTATGGTGCGATTGTTCCATTTTAGGGTAGCTGTTGGAGCATTAGCGCTCTACTGTTGAAGGTTGACGTTTTTTTAAAGATTGTTGTTTTCTGATATCCTAGAAATTACTTTTAGATACTGTATAAAATTTACTTCAAGCATTTTTTTATGCATTAAAATAGGGCGGTCATTGAAGATGCTCTGAAGCAACAACAACCTCTTAATGAAGCAGTTGGTGAATAGTCTCCACGGTTTATTTTCGCTGGATTTTTTCGTCTCTCCTCCCACCCCCCCCCTCTCCCACCCTGGTCCATCGGTTTATTTTTCTCTCCACTCTTTATTACAACCAGAACTTTCCTAACGTATAACAAATCACGGATCTAACTTCCTTAAATTATACAAATTAATCGATTCCTTTTATTGGTTCAATTTGTCTTAGGAAACAAATAACAGATTTTCAGGAAACAAATAATATATTTTAATCTAACTTTCCTAACTTATCTAAATCAATCGATTTCTCTCATTAGTGAAATTTGTTTTAGGAAACAAATAACAGACACGTCACAAACTTTCATCCCAATAAATAGTTTCTTAACATTTGCAAACTTTCCTAATCAGACACGTCACAAACGGGCAGGTACTGATATCACGTTACCAAATAATAAAACCACATTTGCATAGAAATTAGTTCAAAATCCCAACTTTCCTAAATTTTTACCTTTTCTTGATAACAACCAATATTTCCTATGTTTTCCACCTATAGAAGGAAATCACCCCTTCATCGATATTAGCATTTTTTTTTGGAATGAGATCTCCAGGTTATGATTTTTTTTTGCGATTCTTTCCAATTGTGACCTCTCCTTCCGCTCCGGCTCCTTCTCGCATAAACACCTCCACCACAGCCAGCTGACGCCACCCCAGACCTCCTGCCTCTCCACACCTTCTCCGCCACCTCCTCCTCGTACTCCATTGACAATCCCTCCGCCATGTTTGTCCACGGCGGTGTCGAGGACATGGCGCAGCAGTGTACCAGCGGTAGAGCAGCGCATAGCAGCAGGCGAGGCAAGCGACCGGCGTGGCTGAGGGGGCGGCCGGCAGAAGATGGCCGTGACAGGAGGGGGCGCGAGGCAGGGGCGCGGCTGTGGGGCGAGCGAAGGGATAGGCGGCAGTAGACGGGGCGAGCGCAGCTAGCGAGAGTGTGGCACGTGGCCAGGGTGTGCGTCGCGCGGGTCACAGTGGTGCGGTGGCTGCGGCGAGCGCGACGGCAGTGGCGGGCGCGATCGACGCGGTGTGGCACAGGTGTGGGCGTGGAGAGGGAGTGGCCCCGCGGGCGCGAAAGAAGAGCAGCAGGCTCGGGCATGGGCGCGCATAGGAGCGGGCATGTGCCACGGGGTCAATCCGAGGAGCTTGGTGGCTACCCCTGCAATGGCCACGGCGGACGGCGGTTCTCGGCCATGGCGAAATACCTAACGAGAGCAAACGAGAGGGAAAACAGGGGAAAGGCAAGAGAAGATCAAAGCGGTGTCAATGGCGCCCTAGGGGAAGACAGGGGAGCTCGGGGCGGCGCGGATCGAACGGCAATGTTACGGTGGCCGAAGGTTGAGGAAGACGAAAGCGATGTCGATGCGGGGGTGCTGGACTTGATCTCGTTGGCGCAGACGAAGTAGCGGAGGAGCTCGGAGCTCCTCGACAAGCTCCTAGCCTGCAGGGAGAGCAGTGGTTGTGTGGACGGGGTCGGTCATGGTGGCCGTGGCCTCTGACTTTGTCCAGATCGACGGGATCGAGCGAGCGAGGAGGAGAAATGGATCTGGGAGGGGGCGTCGAGGAGTGAGGCCATGGGGGGAATGGGAGGCGGTGCTTGACCCTTATCCATTCCCCTTCGATGCCGGCGAGGTGGTCGGGCGGGAGCTCGGCTCTGTAGCAACGCAGCTCGGGGAAATATAAGTTGGGGTGGCAAATATCTATACCTACTATTAAAGGGAATATGTATTCTTGGTTTGGTTTAGTTCTTTTCGTTTGACTCATACACAGGCTAAGCCACCTGGGCCAGGTACTTATATGTTGTTGGGCCTTTTATGGGCTTTCACAGAGACCGCGAAAAATAATTGGGTCAAAATAAATCAACATTGTTGGAATTGAACACATGACCTTCTGTCTGGATTTTCGATATAACAACCCACGACCTATGCGCCATTCATATTTACTAATCTCAACTCACTCTAAATATATGAGTGGCAGTTCTCATGTTGAGAGCGAGCTAATCAAGTGAATGAGCTAATTAAAGAAAGGATTGTGGGCTTAAATAAAATATTTAAGCGGATGTGGCTAATTAAAGAAAGAATTATGGGTAAACCGGTGGAATAATTGAAGCAAATATTGTGGTCTTAATAAATAGAATATTCAAATAGACAAGGCTAATTAAATGAAGGACTTGAGGTAAAAATGTAGGATAAAAGGAAGGATTAGTAGGTTTCAATGTGTTGGGGCTGCTAAACTAGAAAAGGAAGGATTTGACTCCCGACTAAAACGAGTGAGGATGTCATGGTAATTAAAGAAAGGATTATACTTAAATTAAATCAGCGAGAGATTATGCCCGGCAAAGAAAGTATGAACATGACTAAATTGCATCATATTTTTTATGTTCATTTTGTAGAAGGATGTTGGGTTGCAGCATGTTCTTCATAGTGAATCCGGTGCTGTGGGACATTATACTCGCACAAAGCATCAATTTTACCGTTGCAACGCACGGGAATATGTCCTAGTAATACACATAATCCATATTGTTATGCACTAGCGCGTGTGCGTGTGAAATAGATGGATTATGATCCTGTACCCAATAAGGTGGATATGTGTGTGCGTTAGAGAGAGAGGGAGAGGGGAAGAGAGAATGAGGAAGAGGGAGGAAGAGAGTGTGTGTGAGAATTTGATGGTAAAAAATGCCCTGTTCAAGAATTTATCCGATTAACCAATTAACTTGCCGATTAATCCCTACTCATAGGGTCTCCGAGTAACCGATTATCCGATAAATCGTCCGATTAATTGATTAAATGGCCGATTAACTTGCCAATTAGCTTATTAATCCTCTACTCACCAGCCGATCGAGCAGCTACCAGTTAACGATTTCCTCAACAATGAAAAAATGTCGCCAATGTCACTTATATGTATGAGAATATTAAATGTAATATTAACATAACTGATATTAAACTCTTAAAGTTAATGTGACCCGTTGCAACGCACAGACGTTTAATCACCTAGTTTTTCATACTCGGTTGAAGATGCTCTTGTATATAATAAAGATCAAAGGCAGGGTCTCATATGAAACAATCACAGCCAAACCGAAGACGACGAAGACGACGAAACGATAGAAAATTCGAAATCAACAGGAGCGCCTCCTCCGAAACCGAAAGCCCCAAACCAGTCCAAACTAGCCGAGCGGCGGCCATCTCAAATCCAAATCCCGCTCCCCGTCTCTCTCTCTCCCCTCTCCGCCCCGCTCCCCATTTCGTCCACTTCTCCGCCCGCCTCAGATCACAAGCCCTAACCTAGCCGGAGACCAGAGGAGGAGCCCTCTTCCTCCTCCCGACCTCCCCCCTCCAGCTGTTGCTGCTCCGCCATGAACAACTTCCACGTCTACGAGGCCATTGGCCGCGGCAAGCACTCGGTAACCCTCCGCCCCCTTCTCCTCCATCTCCGTCGGTCTCGCCCCCTTCTCCGGCCTCGGATCCGCCCGTATCCGGCCGGGGCTGGCTCGAATGCGAGGGATTTCTGATTGTTTCTGTTTTTTTTTTTCGGGTGGGGTTGCGGTGCGAAGACTGTCTACAAAGGGCGGAAGAAGAAAACCATCGAGTACTTCGCCGTCAAGAGTGTCGACAAGTCGCAGCGCTCCAAGGTCCTCAACGAGGTGAGCCAGCCCCTCCTCTCACCCCTATCCGAACCCTCTTGACCCCGCCGCGGCCATTTTGGGGGTCTTTGGGGGGTATTTTTGAAATCGAAGGTTGTGCGGGTTTGCATTGGTTTAGGAGCGGCTTCTTGGTCTGGCGACCTGTGTTCACGTGCTGGTGCGTGTATGTCGTGATTCGCATAATTTACTTGATAAAGCTTCCGTGGCTCCAGGTTGAGGCTTGGTACAATGTCAGTATTTGATTAAGTGTTGTTTGCCGAAGCATTTCTGATTTCTGGTTAGTGTTCTGCTTGAGAAATGACGCAGTATGAAGGGGAAACTGCCCCAGGCTAGATGTAACTGTGACTAAGATAACGATAAGCTTGGCGTGCTGTTTTTCTCTTGCCACAAAGTGACACCAATTCTTATTTTTCAAGTGCTGGACAAAAGATGAACTTCCTAATAATTTTGCACATAGTTTGCTTCTCATACCCAATTATAGAAGAGATGTGCCCATGAAGATAAGTTACAACCTGTGCTCACTAATGGATGCTGTTGACCTATCAGCAAGTGCTATTCTTTCATCGGGTTTGTACTTAAGTTTTTGTTATTGTCCCTTCCAAGGACCCGTTTTTCTTTTGGATGTGCCTTTGTCTATCTGAGCAACTGCTCAGGGTAAATATAAAAAAAGGTAGATAAATTGTTACCAGATAGAGAACCATTCTCAAGTTTCGTAAGCATTCTTAGATGTTCTATCATAAGTTTGATCAATGCTTATGCACATAATTTGTTTATTTTTGCTTTGTTCCGTTGTGCCAATGATGCTTTTGAACTTATATTTGCAGGTCCGGATGCTTCATTCTTTAGATCATGCAAATGTCCTGAAATTTTACTCTTGGTAAGTTTTCAGGGATTCGTATTGACTTATTGCTTTGGCCTGTGCTAATTTTCAAGTATAGCCTGACAAGTACTTTGCTATTCTTGTTGAGGTTATCCTTATTGTTCACTTAACACTTGACCACCGTAGTGCATACCATAACTATATCTTGCTTTTCTCCCTAGGTATGAAACTTCAGCACATTTTTGGCTGGTACTGGAATATTGTGTTGGTGGAGACCTCAAGGGCTTGCTTGAGCAGGTATCTTGCTTATCCTTTTAAACAATGCATGTATGTCTCTAATTTGAAGAAGGGAACACAAAGCATCCACTTGCATACGTTTGTAACCGATATATTCTGCAGATATCACAGATAAGTGAGAAAAGCTGCACCTAAAATTTAGGAGCTCGGAATATTTGAACTAGAAGTACAAGGAACAAAACTTTACGTTTCATTAGCTTTTAGGAAAATTCCACATGAAACTTTATATCACAGCTTGCTAATTGCTCTTCTAAGAGGAATAGATGTTTCACACAATCTTGTTGTTGTTGCTATTTATAATTGTGTACCTTCAATCTGACAACTTGAAGTTGTGAATGCTACTAAAACTATTTTTGCTTGAGAAAACTATTTGTCATTACATTGAAGTATGGTCAGCCCGAACCAGCTGCTTTTATGATCTTAATTCTATTTTTTCTTTTATAGCATTTATGGTTTAATACTTTGTGTTCATGCACTGAAGTATGAGCTTTAGTCCCGTTTGTGCTCAGCTTGGAAAAGAATTAGACAATTAACTGTTTCAAGATGGGAAACTGGAGTGCTGCTCTCATTTTCTCCACTTGGAAACACTCAATGCACGCTGCATATTCTTTGGCTCTAAGAAATGCTTGATTTATCTGCTATCCTGATAATGTTGCTCTATTGTTTTTAGTAGTGTATTATATTGTTGCGGCGTAAAGCTTTTGCAAGCCTGTTTTGCCAGTACTTGCCTTTCATCCTAGGCAGGCGACCCACATAATTCTCTGCGGTGATTGTTTGTGTTCCAGAGACCTGTTGTGTGAGTAGATATGCAGACCTTCTTACTATATGTAACATCAGTGAAGACAAAATGCTACCCCATTTTTCTGCTTGCTTGTCATCCTACAAACACGTGTTGATAAGGGCAACCCACACAATTCTCTGTGGTGCTTGTTTGTGTTCCAGAGACCTGTTATATGACATATGCAGACTTTTACTATATGTAACATCAGTGAAGACAAATGCTACCCCATTTTTCTGCTTGCTTTGCCTCTATGTATTCTGTCTCATGTCTATTTTTATGCAGGATAAGAAGCTGCCTGAAAGTGCCATGCATGACCTGGCTTACGATCTTGTCAAAGCCCTCCTGTAAAGTTTCTTTGATAACCTCGTTTCAATATATCTATTGTGTTACGGGTGGACTTTGATTGACTGAAAACATGTTGGGTGTTAGGTTCTTGCATTCACAAGGAATTATATATTGTGATCTGAAGCCATCTAACATCCTACTTGATGAGTTTGGATGCATGAAGGTAATCAGTAGACCACTGTGAAATATGTAAATACAGTAACAGCAAAGGAATAGAAAATTGTTGGGAGCTAACAGTAACTTCCCCTTATTGTTCTAGCTGTGTGATTTTGGATTAGCAAGACGTTTAAAGGACATCGAGAAGACCGACCCTGGAGATGTGAGGTCCCATTTCCTTTTCTTCAAGCATTTCGTTTTGTTCGGTTTTATCTTATTTTAATGATTCCCTTTGGTTTGAACACATGTCCTTTAGGTGCCACAACCTATGAGGGGGACACCATGTTACATGGCTCCTGAGTTGTTCCAAGAGGGAGGGGTCCACTCATATGCTTCTGATTTCTGGGCTCTTGGTTGTGTGCTATACGAATGCTATGTAGGAAGACCTCCTTTCGTGGGCCGTGAATTTACCCAGTTAGTCAAATCCATACTTTCAGAGCCTGCACCACCTTTACCTGATAATTCGTCAAGGTCTTTTCAGAATCTGATCAACTGCTTACTCATGAAAGACCCAGCTGAAAGACTACAGTGGTCTGAACTCTGTGCACACAACTTCTGGAGAAACAGTATGCCAATGATTCCGTTACCTCCTCAACCTGCCTTCGACAACATGGTTGGACTTCCCACTACACCATATCTAGCTGAGCGAAATGGGGATAAACCCTCCAGACAGCTGACGCCACCCAAGACTCGTGAACACCTACGCAAGAAAGATGAAAATTCTGCCAAGATGTTCACGACCCCTGTTAAGAATGTGCTAACTGGTAAGAAAAATAATGCAAAACCTTGTAAGGCTGATGGTTTGAAGGGTGTAAATGTCCTTAGAATGTCTCGCATAGCTAAGAAAAATTTGCAAAGGGAAAAAGACAAGGAGAACTACAGGCGTCCTCCCACAGAAACAGACGAAAATGAGGCTGAAGTTAAGATAGAAAATAATGACATGGAGCTTGATTTTGGTGAAAATCCAGAAGGCGATGCACCTGATGATAATGATGGATCAGATAATGTTGGATCCACAGCAGATGAAAAGCATACGACCGAAGGAACTGATGGAAATGAAGAGAACTGCATAAATCAGGTGGATATGCTCACGGATGAGTGTTCTGTTAAGCCTGATACCATGTTGAAAGCTGAGCAGAACTGCTCAGAGAATCCTGATGTGGTGGCCACTCCACCTAGTTTCTGTATGAGGAAAGCACGTCCGAAGATAACTTCTGGTGCTGCAACGGGTTCTGAGCCGTCTAACATCTTTGAAGCATTCTGGCATCCAACAGATCTTGCTGTTAAACCAGTTATGCCCAGTAAAAAAGGAGATAAAGCTACTGAGACTGTCACTGTGCTTCCTTTTGAAGCTCTCCCTGCTGCTGATTACATCAGGTTACCACGAGAACAGATGAATGCATTCCATAGCCAGATAATTCAGAGTTTGAGTGGATCTTTTCAGGTTTCAGAAAAACAGAATATCATCAGATACCTGGAGTTGCTAAGCATGAACTCTGATGCTGCAAATATAATCACTAATGGCCCAATTATGTCATTGCTTATAAAAATGCTTCGACTATCAAAAACTTCAGTCTTGCGTGTCCAGGTTGCTTCACTTATGGGACTGTTGATACGCTACTCCACTATCCTTGATGCAGAGCTAGCTAGTTCAGGAATTGTTAATGCCTTGTCAGATGGCTTAAGGGACCGGCATGATAAACTGAGGAGATTCTGTATGGCAACACTTGGAGAATTACTGTTCTACATATCAACTCAATCTGATCAGGATAGCAAAGAAAGCAATGCCCAGGAATCTCCTATGAAGGACAACAAAGCTGGTGCTTTGTGGCAGGTTAGAAACTCCAAATGAAAAATATGCTCTACATGTTTATTTGCATGTCAGTGGTTGATTTACCTGGACTTACCTTCTAGTATTACCCTATACTGCATCACGTTGTGAAAAGAAAAGTTGTGGCGGTAAGATACTGGAAATTAGATTCCAACATCTTTAGTACAGTAGTTGATACTGATTCTTCTATAGGAGCATATTCCCTTTGCCCACCGTAATGTACTGAAGTAGAAATTTATTAGAAGTTGAAACTGTATTAACTGCAAGAACTAAATCCACACATAAACATAAACCAGTGTATAGCCCACACTAGATATTTTAGTGAGTTTTTTTTTGAGAATTTAGTTAAGTAGAAATTTATTAGAAGTTGAAAGTATATTAGTGAGTTTATTTTGAAATATTTTTAGATAAAGTTTGCGTTTTAGACATAGAGTTGCAAAGTTCATATGTTGTTGAAGTGCATAAACAAATTGAAATGGTAAATTTTGGTACATTAGTGTTCTAGCATAGTTAAGGCAATTACAATGGTCACATCTTTTGGGAAGTTAATAAGAAGACATTATTTTAAGGGGTGTTTCTTTCCACGAAGAGACATTTTTTCACCAAGGGACATGTTTTCCATAAGAAGACATTCATTCACCAAGGGATGTGCCTTTCAACTAAAGGACATGACTGTTCGTAGGCCCTGTTAGAGTTATAATATAAGTCATGTACCCCTTTGTATTTATCCCATTGTATAAGGGGTTTCCTGCATATGTTCCACACCTGTACATGTATATATATCGGCCTATGGCCTCATGGGAATACAAGTTGCATATTTCCTAACATGGTATTAGAGCTAGGTCAATTTTTTGCACGCTGCAACTCGTGCTGTTGATCCACCTCGCTATGGCCGCCGCGACTACCCTATCTGTGGCCGCCGCTCCTTTTTCTCTATCACCGCTGCCTCTCTGCGCCTGCTGATCCCCCCGCAGGTCAATCCCAGCCGGCGCGTGTCCCCTCATCCAGCCCGCTCGTGGTCCATCCCAGCCAGCGCGCAGGTCAATCCCACGCGCTCCTCTGGCCCCGATCGAGCCGACCGACTGCTGCTGCTCTCCGCCGCCAGGAGTGCCGCCCGTCGCCGATCTTCGCTGTCCTCGCGCCCTCGTCAGATTCTGCCGCCAGCCGCCGTTCCGTTTCATCCGCTCCTGTGATTCAGATCGAAGTTGTCACCTTCCGTCAGTCCAGATCAAGCAGCCGCCGCTCCAGTCTTCTTGTTGCATGCAAGCTGCTGCAGATCGAGACTCCTATAGTCTGCCTCAGAAAAAAAAGAAAAAAAAAGAAAAAAAACAGGCATGATGTCTCAGTCCTCGGGTTATGTTGCTGTCCCTCGCTGTCCAGTGATCTTCGATGGTACTAACTACACTGAGTTCACTGGCTTCATGCGCATTCACATGCGTGGCATCCGTCTCTGGGGTGTTCTTTCTGGCGAGGTCTGTTGTCCGCCACGTCCGGTTCCTCCGGTGGCTCCTATTCCGCCGACTCCACCGGTTCTTCCTCCGGATGCTAATCAGGCCGCCAAGGATGCGGCTAAGCTTGCTGATGAGGCTGCTGATCGTGCTTATGATGAGAGGGTTTTGGCTTATGAGGAGGCTCTTCAGACGTATCATGGTGCTCTGTCTGTTTACACCCAGTGGCTTGATGATGATGCTCGTGCTGCAGCTGTTCTCACTGCTAGTGTTTTGCCTCAGTTTGCTTCTGAGTTTCTGGGTCTTCCTACTGTCTTTGAGATGTGGACCCGTCTTCGTCAGCGCTATCAGCCCTCTGGTGATGCCTTATACCTTTCTGTGGTCTGTCAGGAGCATGCTCTTCAGCAGGGTGACTCTACTGTTGATGACTTCTATGCACAGAGTTCTGCTATCTGGCGCCAGCTTGATTCTCTCCGCAGTGCTGGTTGTCGTACCTGCCCTTGTTGCCAGGCTGTCCAGGCCAATTTGGAGTTTCATCGCGTCTATGAGTTCCTGTCTCGGCTCCGTAAGGAGTTTGAGCCCCGGCGTGCTCAGTTGTTTGCTCGTGGCCGTATTTCTCTCATGGAGGCGCTTTCTGAGATTTGTGCTGAGGAGACTCGCTTACGTGGTGCTGGTTTGCTGGAGGTTCCCTCTGTGCTCGCTACTCGTGCTCCTACGCCACCTGCTGCACCGACCCCTTCTCGCTCGAGTGCTCCGCCGCTCTTGCCCACTCCTTCTGGAGGCTCAGGTCGCCCCCGTCCACATTGCGACTATTGCAACAATGATGGTCATCTTGAGTCTCAGTGCTACACGAAGAAGAAACACCTGCGCAAGGCGCGATCATCATCTTCAGGGACTTCGTCATCTACCTCGACAGCTTCAGCCATTGCTTTGACTGACCAGGATATTTTGAAACTTAAGCGTCTGCTTGCGGCTTCAGGTTATTCCTCGACGGGTACTGCTGGTTCTGTGACTGATACTTCCCGCACTGAGCAATCACCCTCTACACAGTCAGGTACATCCCCATGGGTTCTGGACTCTGGAGCTTCTTTTCATATGTCTTCTCATTCTTCCACTTTGTCCTCTCTTCGATCACTGGATTCTCCTGTTCATGTCTTCACTGCTGATGGTACTCCACTTTCTGTTGCTAGTAGAGGCAATCTTACCACTCCTTATTCTGTTCCTGATGTTGCTCATGTTCCTCAACTTACCATGAATCTGTTTTCTGCTGGTCAACTTACTGATTCTGGTTGTCGCGTCATCCTTGACGTTGACTCTTGTTCTGTCCAGGACCGTCGCATGCACACTTTGGTTGGGGCTGGCCCTCGCCGCCGTGATTCTCAGGGTCTTTGGGAGTTGGACTGGCTTCATGTTCCTTCCGCTGCCACCATCATCGCCAGTTCTTCCGCTTCTGTCGCCTCCGTTACTGGTTCCTTCCAGCAGTGGCATCATCGACTTGGTCATCTGTGTGGTTCTCGGTTGTCTTCTTTAGTTCGTCGAGGTCTTCTGGGGTCTGTCTCAGGAGATGTCTCTTTAGAGTGTCAGGGTTGTCGTCTTGGCAAGCAGATTCAGTTACCATATTCACATAGTGAGTCAGTGTCCAAGCGTCCTTTCGATTTAGTCCATTCTGATGTATGGGGTCTGGCCCCTTTCGCTTCGAAAGGTGGTCATAAATACTATATTATTTTCATAGATGATTTCTCTCGTTACACATGGCTTTATTTCATGACTTCTCGTTCTGAGGTGTTGTCTATTTATAAGCATTTTGCTGCCATGGTTCATACTCAGTTCTCTTCACCCATTCGTGTTTTTCGTGCTGACTCCGCTGGCGAGTATATCTCTAAGATGTTCCGTGGTGTTCTTGCTGAGCAAGGGACTCTCTCTCAATTCTCTTGTCCTGGTGCTCATGCTCAGAATGGTGTGGCTGAGCGAAAGCATCGACATCTTCTTGAGACGGCTCGTGCATTGATGATTGCTGCCTCTCTCCCGCCTCATTTTTGGGCTGAGGCCGTCTCCACATCCACCTATCTTATCAATATACAGCCTTCCGCTGCTCTACAGGGTGGTGTTCCTTTCGAGCGACTTTTTGATCGTTCTCCCGATTATTCGATGCTTCGCTCGTTTGGTTGTGTTTGCTATGTTCTTCTTGCCCCTCGCGAACGCACCAAACTGACCGCTCAGTCTGTTGAGTGTGTCTTCTTAGGCTACAGTGATGAGCATAAGGGCTATCGTTGTTGGGATCCTATCGGTCGTCGGATGCGTATCTCTTGAGACGTGACTTTTGATGAGTCTCGTCCCTTCTACCCACGCCCATCTTCCTCGACTTTTTCAGTGCATGATATCTCTTTCCTCACTTTTTCTGACTCACCTATCACCCCCGTCAAGCCTGTACCTCTTCGTTCCACTTCCTCTCCTTCTCCACCTCTAGTTGATTTGCAGCCACCATCCTCCCCGGTCTCCTCGCCTAGCATGTCACCGGGTTCTCCACCTTCATCTCCGGTGACTTCCTCCTCGGTCTCCTCTCCCAGCATGTCACCGGATTCTACACCTTCATCTCCGGTGACTTCTTCGTCGCCACCCCCCGATTCTACCTTGACGATTCCTCTTTCTATTATTCCATCTTTTCCTCAGCATTACACTCGTCGTCCACGACCAGTCGATGCCTCTGTGGATGAGTCGTCATCTTCCTCTCAGCCTACTTATGGCTTGCGTTCTCGTCCTCGTCCGCCTGTTAATCGCTTTGGATTTCCCACCGCTGGTGCTGCTGTTCTTGAGCCGACTTCTTACCGTCAGGCTGTTGTTCATCCTGAATGGCAGTTTGCGATGGCAGAGGAGATTGCTGCTCTTGAACGCATTGGTACCTGGGATCTTGTTTCTCTTCCTCCCGGAGTCCGTCCGATCACTTGTAAGTGGGTCTACAAGGTTAAGACTCGCTCCGATGGTTTTCTTGAGCGTCACAAAGCTCGTCTTGTGGCTCGTGGTTTTCAGCAGGAGCACGATCGTGATTATGATGAGACTTTTGCTCCTGTGGCCCATATGACCACTGTTCGTACACTTCTTGCCGTTGCCTCTGCACGCCACTGGTCTATATCTCAGCTTGATGTTAAGAATGCCTTTCTTAATGGTGAGCTGCGTGAG
Organism: Triticum urartu; assembly: GCF_003073215.2. Lineage (NCBI taxonomy): Eukaryota > Viridiplantae > Streptophyta > Magnoliopsida > Poales > Poaceae > Triticum > Triticum urartu. The sequence goes on along the minus strand of NC_053024.1, from coordinate 195,645,692 downwards.
GAGGTGTACATGCAGCCACCACCTGGGTATTCTGTTCCTGATGGCATGGTATGTCGTCTTCGTCGCTCTCTCTATGGCCTTAAGCAAGCCCCCCGCGCCTGGTTTGAGTGCTTTGCCTCTGTGATCACTGCTGCTGGTTTATCAGCAAGTGCTCATGATCCAGCATTGTTTATTCACCTTTCTCCTCGTGGTCGGACTCTTCTTCTTCTCTATGTTGATGACATGATCATCACGGGGGATGACCCCGAGTATATTGCCTTTGTAAAGGCCCGTCTTAGTGCGCAGTTTCTTATGTCTGATCTTGGACCTCTTCGCTACTTTCTTGGGATTGAAGTCTCTTCTACCTCTGATGGCTTTTTTATATCCCAGGAAAAGTATATCCAGGATCTTCTTGCTCGTGCTGCTCTTACTGACGAGCGCGTTGTTGAGACTCCTATGGAGCTCAATGTTCACCTCCGTGCTACTGATGGTGCTCCTCTTCCTGACCCGACGCGTTATCGTCATCTTGTTGGCAGTCTTGTCTATCTAGCTATCACTCGTCCGGACATCTCTTATCCGGTTCATATTCTGAGTCAGTTTGTCTCTGCTCCCACCTCGGTTCACTATAGTCATCTCCTTCGTGTTCTCCAATATCTTCGAGGCACGATCTCTCACCGTCTATTCTTTCCTCGCTCCAGTTCTTTACAGCTTCAGGCCTATTCGGATGCTACGTGGGCTAGTGATCCTTCAGATCGCCGTTCACTTTCTGCTTACTGTGTTTTTCTTGGTGGTTCTCTCATTGCCTGGAAGACGAAGAAACAGCTTGCAGTTTCCCGTTCGAGTGCCGAGGCTGAGTTGCGAGCAATGGCTCTTTTGACGGCAGAGGTGACTTGGTTACGGTGGTTACTTCAGGATTTTGGTGTTTCTGTCACTACACCGACTCTGCTCTTATCTGACAGTACAGGTGCTATCAGCATTGCGCGTGATCCTGTGAAGCATGAGCTCACCAAGCATATTGGTGTTGATGCTTTCTATGTGCGCGCTGGTGTGCAGGATCAGGTTATTGCTCTTCAGTATGTGCCTTCTGAGTTACAGTTGGCGGATTTCCTGACGAAGGCCCAGACTAGAGCACAACATGGCTTTTATCTCTCCAAACTCAGTGTTGTTCATCCACCATGAGTTTGAGGGGGGGGGGGTGTTAGAGTTATAATATAAGTCATGTACCCCTTTGTATTTATCCCGTTGTATAAGGGGTTTCCTGCATATGTTCCACACCTGTACATGTATATATATCGGCCTATGGCCTCATGGGAATACAAGTTGCATATTTCCTAACAGGCCCAACTGTTAAGATCTAAGACTTGATTGATCCTCAATATAATCCAACGACTGCAATTTCAGGGGTGATGTGGCTTAACGTGGATGCTGCATTAGGAGTATGTTCTAGATTAAAGAGGGAAGGGATATGCCTAGATAGTAGATATCGACTTCACGTTCCAATACATATTCTTTTCTTTATTCATGTGTCTAGGCACAAGTCTATTATGAACGTGTGCGTTGAGCTTTTGCAGTTATTATAAGTACATAAAAGAGTATGTATTGGAACATGAAGATATATAACATATGTAAATATCTTAGTTGTATGTGGTCATGTAGTGTAGATATACATATGAATGGCTCCTTCCTTATTTGCAGCTACAGATTCAAAGTACTGTCTTCTCGTGATTTAACTTGGCAAACTTTGCAGGTTCCTAGTTCTGTAATCGCACTAGTGTCATCTATCTTGCGTAAAGGGGAAGATGATCTAGCCCAGCTTTATGCCTTACGGACAATTGATAATATATGTAGCCAAGGAACAGATTGGACATCACGGTTTGCTTCCCAAGATGTAATTGGTCATCTTTGCTACATCTATAAAGCAACTGGGAAGCAAGAGAATACAAGGCTTATTGCAATTTCTTGTTTGAGCCGCCTAGCTCGATTCAGTTCGTCATGTACTCATTTAATACTGGAGAAGCTAACATTTAAGGATATTGCATGCACACTCCTTAAGGGCAATCCACGTGAGCAACAGATAAGTCTGAATCTTCTGAACTCGGCATTAGGGAACAGTCATATCATACCAAATATGAGCCGCTATATTCTGTCATTAACTGAGGAGAAACAGTTGGTCCCTGCACTTATTTCTCTGATAGAACAGGGAACTGACATTCTGCGTGGGAAAGCCCTTCTATTTGTTGCTCTTCTTTGCAAGAACAGTCGAAGGTGGCTTCCGCAATTCTTTTGCAATGCAAAGCTACTATCAGCAGTCGATAGATTGGGAAAGGAGAAGGATGGTTTCATTCATCAATGTACAGAAGCATTTGTTCAGTTAGTTGCTTCGTTGGTCCCAGGCATTCTTGACACTGTATCCAGTGATATACAGCAGGTCATGGGTGGCAAACGTCATGGACCTATTACTGCTTTAACTGGACGTGCTCATCCAAAGAGCACAATTCATTTGTTCCCTGTCATCCTTCATCTTCTTGGGAGTGTATCCTTCAATCACAGAGTTGTGACAAGTCAAGTATTGCTCCAGTTGGCTAATCTTATGAAGATATTGGAGACACCATTTCAGGTATGGCCTGTAACTATCTGGACCCAACCTGATGAGAAAATACGGAGACCATTCATTATATATTTGTACTGCAATGTCTAAAATAAACTCGTCCTAGAGTTATTGTTGTCTTGCCTTAACAGTCTTTGCATTACGCAATGTGTTCACTAAACTCCTGTCTTTTGTGATAATTTGTGTACACTTTATTGTACTTCCAGGCTCGGGATGATTTCCAAATGACATTGCTGAGGGTTCTTGAGGCAGCTACGGAGGAGCCTTCTGTTATACTTAGGGAACACAAAATATTCACAAGTCGATTCCTTCCAAGCTTATCCATCTTATACAAGGGCAATAAAGATTGTGATGCCAGATTCCTGTGTTTGAAGATACTGTCTGATGTGATGATTGTGATCTTCAGCGATTCTTCATTGACTGCAGATGAACAATGTTTAGCTGACCTGAAAACAATCTCTCACAAATATTTTCTCCCAATGTACCCTTCATTTGCAGAGGATGAAGATCCAATACCTATGTATGCACAGAAACTTCTAGTAATGCTGATGGAACATGATTGTGTTAAGGTATCTGATATCCTGAATGAAGCGACAGTATCCCAGTGCTTTGAATTCTTGCTTGGAGATCTTTCAAATGCAAACGTAAGCAATGTCAAGCTTTGTTTTGCTCTGGCATCTGCTCCCGACATGGACTCCAATATCCTTTCGCAGCTTCAGGTTGTCAGAAGAATAGGGAATCTACTTGAGTTTGTGACTGCCAAAGATATGGATGATTTTCTGGAACCAACCTTGGAACTGTGCAGAGCTTTCATTATCCGTGGCACCGGCAGCAACAGAAGTATCGTCCTCAGCAAAGAACCTGCACTCCTTGTTGATAGCGCCTTCAGCATGAGCATTGCTGTTGATCAACAATCTTGCATCATGGACATATGCGACCTTGGTGGCAGTATGGCTATATTTCTGGAGGTGGTTGGAAATTCAGATCCACAGATAAGCGATTTGGCGTCAGATTGCGTGGTGTTGCTGCTCAAGGCAGCACCTCGAGAGGCCACAATGGGCCTGCTGACAAATCTTCCTAAGCTGAGCGCTCTTCTGGACTCGTTGAAGCATGGCGCCCCCTTGCCGCTGACTCGCCTGCTATACAGCCTAGCATTCTCTTGTAGGCAATACCTAACCCAAGGAATGATACTCTCAATATCAGTGCCAGCTCTGATGCGAGTAGAAGCGCTTGTGTCGTCTTTCAAGGGCTCACAGGATAGCTGTCTTGCTGATGCTGCTTCGTGTGTGGGTGCCGAACTGCAGCGCCTACCTCGCTGTGGTTGAGCAGAGATGTGGTGAAGGAACCCGTCAGTTGGCTGCCATTGCATAAGTGATCTTAATAGGAGGGTCTTGGCTCGGCTTGGTATCTCTGGCGCCAAGAGTATGAGCAGGGCCATTGCCTCAGTTGCTACTGTCTGGCACGGGAGTGCTGTCCGTGCGCAGGACACCGTTACATGTTATGTAATCTTTATCCGCGATGATATGGGGCTGCTGTATATGGTACTTTTGGCCAAATCTGTATTCGCCTTGCCAGTTTTGGTTGGCATGTAGGTTTTCAGTTTCATGTAATTCCCTAGTTGCGCATCATGATCATGTATACAACAATACATTTGTCTTATTTCTGTTACCAAGCAAGTGGTGGAAATTTCCATTGTTCAGATCGCTACGAAGTCCGTATAAGCAACTTTTGCTTCAGTGTCTATAATGAAGCATGCAATTTATCTCTTGTTGGGTTTTGCTGCGGGCCCAGGTAGGCAATAACACACGATGAGGCCAAAAGAGTTCAGTTTCCATGATTGATCATTTGTTGGCATTGGCTTCCCCTGCGTGCGCATAGTGGAGCAGAGGCGACGAATAGTTCAGACTTTGACCACGTCCTTGTGGCCAGTCAATCTCTTCTTGTAATCATTACCTTTCGGCTCTCCGGGGGTGTTATCCCACGCGGTTCACATGATGTGGACGCATCACAACAATCAAAGTCATTACCGAACACGGTGTTTGTCCTGTACCCCACCCGACTTGGCAATAAATCTTTTTTTTTTGCGAATGACTTGGCAATAGCTCTCGTTCACAGAATTAAAGAGGGAATGCGTTTTTCCTAAAAGGAAGAGATAGAGGACGGCTCCTTTTCTTTTTGTCTTCCGGGAAGAGACGACGACTTAACAGATGCACGTCCTTATCTTGTCCAAGGAAATTTCGGCATTTCTTCTTCTTCTTCTTCTTCTTCTTCTTTTTCTTCTTCTAAAAATACACACAAGCATGCGTATCACATATTAGAGGAGAGAATAAAACACCCAATAGCACGCTCATGATCGAGCGTGTGGATACAACTAATCCACTATGCAGTTAAGGCTCACCGAGAACGAGCGCCATATCATCATCCGAGCTTTTGACATGCGTCGCCGTGCACTTACCATGGTTGTTGGTTGATCCTCATCCCCGAAGCTACGCCTAAATCCACCAGGATTGCCAAAAATACCTCCACGTCTAGCTCCCATAGATCGAGGAAAACCATAACATCATCCGTGAAGATCAATAGTCTTTGGAACACGGCGGCACGGTGGCCTCTGAGAGTGTGCCGGACCGGTGTGTACCCCAGACCCGACAATGTGGCTTGGTTGGGGCCTCCGGCTTTAGATGTTAAGCTATGGTGTGAGGTCTGTTTGGTATTCAGCTCGGACTATCGGCATTCCTTCATCACATGGATAGCCGTAGCGACAGATTGCCAAGATGGTGACTTTAGACGTACTGATGTATTACTTTGTAAGATCTTTGTGAATAGTTAATAAAGTAGTTGCATGTATCGTCCAGATGCAGAGGCCGGGGGTCTTCCTCCTTTTCTAGAAAAAATAGTCTTCGGAACAAGGTCGGCTTAACAAACGGTCCAACAACCCCACATGAAAGCATGAGCGAACATGCGATGCGAAATTTCCATGGCCAAGATGAATACCATCGCTAACAAGGGTCTCCCTGCCGCAATCCACGCCTATTTTTTTAGAACAACCCCGGGGGGGGGGGGGGGGGGGGGGGGGGGGTGGGGTGGGGTGTTGGTAAGACACAAATGGCTTCTGGACAATGAACCCACACCCAGCCTCTACATAAGGATGCACACATCCACACTAACGCACGCACACGAAAACACGTTGGCAAATAACAAAGTCACATGGGATCAAAGTTATGCGGAGATGAGAAAAAAAATCAAAGCGATTAGATCTGCAATCGGCAAACTATAACAATGAGCATATCCACACCAATCATCTCACGACATCACACATACGACGAGATTCCTCAATAGCAATGCCTTTAGAAAGGGAGCGAAAGTGTGTTTCTCACCGGATCCAACCAAGGCATATTAGTGACATGATATAGTATTAAACTGGATGATACACCGCGCGTTGGTGTGGGAACCTTGCTAAAATAATGAAAATAGTTGCTACATAAACATTTAAAACTAACAAAAATCACATAAGCTTAAAACAATATGAAGCGTATATTGTAGCAAAGAAAAGTCATTTTTAACAAAATGGGAAGGATGAACTCTAATAAAAAATTAAATTTATGACTAACATGCATGAATTGATGATGTGACAGCATTGCATGCATAGAATTTAATGCAAACGTAATTTATGGCTCACATGCATAAGTTGCTTATGTGACATGGTTGCATGGCTAGAAAAAATAGGTAGTGGGTTGTAGCTATTTAGAAAAAGAAGATGGAGAAAGAGCTGATGACTATGTTATCATCATATAACGCTTCCTAACAAAAAATGAGTCTACGAGCTAATAAATAAAATCATACTCCCTCCTTCCATCTATATAGGGCCTAATACGTTTTTCAAAACTAACTTTGATCAAATGTTATAGCAATAATATATGACATGCAACTTACACAAAGCATACAGTCAAATTCGTATGTGAAAGAAGCTTTCAATGATATAATTTTCATATTATGCATGTCATGTACTATTAATTTTATCAATAGTCAAAGACGGTCTTAAAAAATACATTAGGCCCTATATAGATAGAAGGAGGGAGTATATGACACTACCTATATGTTACTTTGCACTATAAAAATAGTAACATAAACTAGTGTTATATATTACATGAGACATGAGCCTTTCTAAGAAACATGTACTCCCTCCGGTTCTTTTTACTCAGCGTATTAGATTTATGACAAGATAAAGTTTGATTAAATTTATATTGAAAAATATTAACATCTATAATACCAAATATAGATACTATGAAACCACATTTATAAGGGCATCTCCAACGCGGGCGCTAGCCCCGGACGCCAGGATTGATTCCCCAGCCGTTACGGTCATATCCTAATTCATCCTAGGATTTTATCTGGCATCGATGCCTACTGAGTCGGCGGGCGCCAGCGGAAGATTCAACGTACCAATAAAAGGAAAAATCTGCACAAACGCCCATCAGATCGTTCTTTGCGTTGGAACGTGAGGCGCTAACAAAGCCACCAGATTAAAATATTATTTACTTCTATATTTTAAGCGGCGCTTTGCATTGGACATGCTATAATGAATCTAACAATATTGATTTGGCTCCCTTGAGAAACTGCATTTCAAAAACGACCTCCAATGCATTTAGATATCTTCGTTGCGACTTGCAAACCCCCACACGACTTGCCTATAGCTCTCGTTCACAGAATTAAAGAGGGAATGTGTTTTTCCTAAAAGGAAGAGATAGAGGACGGCTCCTTTTATTTTTGTCTTTGGGCACGAGACGACGACTCAGCAGGTGCATGTCGTTATCTTACCCAAGGAATTTTCGACATTTCTTCTTCTTCTGAAAATACATACTCCCTCCGTCCCAAAATATAAAAACGTTTTTTACATTATATTAGTGTCAAAAATGTTCTTATATTATGGGACGGAGAGAGTACAAACTTGCATATCACATGTTAAAAAACAAAGAATAACCCCGCAAAAAAAAAGAGAACAAAACACCCAGCCTGCGGATACGAACTATTCCACTGTGCAGCCAAGGCTTGCCGAGACGAGCGCCATAATATCATCTGAGGTTTTGACCGGCATCACCGTGCACTTATCATGGTTCTTCCTCATCCCGGAAACTATGTCTAAATCCACCAGGATTGCCAAAAATACCTTCACGTCTAGGTCTAGCTCCTACAGATTGAGAAACACCATGACATCATCCGCAAAGATCGATAGTCTTTGGCACAAGCTCAACTTATCCAACAGGCCAACAACCCCACATGGAAGTGTGAGCCAATATGCGATGCAAAACTTCCATGACCAAGATGAATAGCATTGCCGACAAGGGTCGGCCTGCCGCAATCCACATCTATTATTTTCTTTTTTGGAACAACCCTCAAGTTTTATTGCATGGTGTCAATAAGAATACAAGCCGGGGGGCGAGAATACAAACACGAACACACACTTTGTCTCTTCATAATAGGATGTACACAACCAATACTAACACACACACATAAAACACGGGAGAATATCACATGATACCAACACTTATATGCTCCCATGATACCAATTTAAAAAAAATCAAATTTAAGCGTGTCAAAAAATTCCAAAAAAATCATAGATGTTCTCAACATACGTGTCTACAAGCCCTAAAAAATTCAGATCCAAATTCAAATTGTGCAATGAGAAACAAAAAAGACAAATTCAGCATGAATAGTGTCAATAAAGACAAAACATGAATAGTGTAAAAATACATTATTCCCAACAGATTTGTCTTTTTTGTTTCTCAATGTGTATATCGAATTTGGATCTGAATTTTTTAGGGCTTGTAGACACATATGTTGAGAACATCTATGATTTTTTCGGAATTTTTGACACGTTTAAATTTGAATTTTTTGAATTGGTATCATGGGAGCATAGAAGTGTTGGCAAATAACAAAGTCACATAAGACCAAAGTTATGCGTATGTGAGGAAAAAAAATAAAGCAATTAGATCCACAATTGGAAAAACTACAATAATGACCATATCCACACCAACCATCTCATGACACTACTAAAGAAAACCCTATAGGCATGCGCTTAATAGTGGCGCGGGCTAAGGGACCTGTGTTGCTATTAGTTAGTACTTAGTACTAGTGCGGGGTCAGACACTGACCTACAGGTAGAGAATAGTAGTAGCGCGGCTTGTGAAACCCGGCGTTACTACTAAGTGTGCCCCACGCTACCCCCCGGGCCAGGCGATAGTAGCAGTGCTGGGTATAAGACCCGTGCCAGGTATATGCTATCACACAGACGATGAGGTTCTTCAACAACAATGCCTTCAGAAAGGGAGCGACACTCAAGTGCGTCCGTCACCGGATCCAACCAAGGCATATTAGTGATATGACATAGTATTGAACTAGATACTGCCTTGCGCGTTGCTGTGGGAACCTTGCTAAAATAATGCAAAAATAGTTGCTATAAAAATATATAAGACTAGTGGAAATCACATAATCTTAAAACAATATGAAGTGTATAAAGAGAGAGAAAAAAATACAGCTAAAAAATGTTGGCTAACAAAATGTGAAGGATGAACTCTAATAGAAAAATAAACTTATGACTAACATGCATGAATTGATGATGTGGCAGCATTGCATGCATAGTCTAATGCAAATGTAATTTATGGCTTGCATGCATAAGTTGTTTATGTGACATGGTTGCGTGGCTAAAAAGGAAACGGGTAATAGGTTGTAGCTACTTAGAAAAACTAGTTAATTTCCCCGCGCGTTGCCGCGGGAATATATAAAGATTAGTTACATATGACATATATTTCAAAAGCTCTAAATTTAACATATAAATATTCCGTACTTGCATTCTGTGTAAATCATGGCATTTCACAACCTTTAGGAAGTAAATAAATTAAATAATTATCTAATCTACCACATATGTCCAGTGACAAAAATAAATATATTATAATGGTTTGCGTGGGCTGGAAAAAATGTTAGTGTATGGTGAAGTGGGATGCTTGCATATTGAGAGAATTAGTGATAATGAAATAAGGTTTGTAGGGGCTAAAAAATATTGTTAGTGGATGCTGACGTGGCACACTTGATGAGATGGATGGTTTGCATGTTGAAAGAATTAGAAGTAGTGGGGATCAACTATTTATGTATTATAGATAAGACGAAGAAAAAGATGATGGTTATGTTACCATGATGTAACACTTTTCAACAAAAATAAATCTACAAACTAATAAATGAAGTCATATATGATACTACTTACATGTTACTTTGCACTACTAGTGTAATACAAACCTTTCTGATAAACATGTAAATGATTGTTTTTGTTCGTCCGCGCGTAGGGCGAAGGGCTCGCTAGGCGGAGATGGCACCTGCATGGACCCTCCACTCGCTGACCCAGCCCAGGCGCCATGGCCAGGCCTAGCGTTGTGCTGGTCGGCAGGGCGGAGGGTCGGAGACGATGTCGCCGTACTCAAATTTTAGTGTAGCGACTACGCCTCGTGTGTTCGCATAAACGATGATGTACGTATGTGTACATCATCCATCTAATCTAAATCACGAAAAGAAACGAGGGTAGACGGAGTCATTCCAGGACGAGAGATGATGGTCCAGAATAATAAAGATGGTCCTGGAAAAATACCTTTACTTACCAAATACTCCCAATTGGTGTGGTGGTGGTGGTTCGTCTACTAGACGGTTGAACGGGTTCCAATTGACTAAAGAAACGAACCCGCAGTTGACCGACATAGCCACCCCACTGTACGTAGTTTTCCTTTTCTTTCAGAAATGTCTACTGTACACACGTCACATATTTTTGTTACGACATGCCCCCTTTTATACCCCTCCTCTTGGATTAGTTCCTCTCAGTGGAGAAAAGAAGCCACCGCCCAGTTGCACCAGACACGCGCGGCCATGGGGAAGAAGGTATGCCTGCTCTCGCTGGACGAGGACATCGTCATGGTGCTCATCGTCGTCGCCGTCGTCGTGGTGGGGCTAATACTCGCCGCCCTGCAGCCACCGCCCCGCCGCCGCGCCGTCGCCTGCTTCTACGGCTGACTCCCATCGTCAAAGATCGACCCTTTTCTTAATTTTCTTTGGTAGTATAAAGTTTGCAGTTGCAGATAACGTGAGCTACGTCGTGATTTGAAGTCTTGTCATGTTTTCCTGATCTGGAAGCTACACTCTGCTCGGTTTAATCCTTCTGGCCGTGCTTTTCAGTACTGTAGTGCAGTTGTGTGATTTCTTTCTTTTTAGAAGAAACGTATCGATCCCCTCTGTAAAGAAGTATAAGAGCGTTTAGATCACTACCTGTAACCACCATGGACTGTCACCGGTTGTGTTAACGAGAGATTTGGACTTGGTAGTGGTTTTGACGATGTCTGTCGTATTACTATCCTGTTTTGGGATTTGAAATGTGTAATACAGTATATGTTTGATCACTTTCTCGCATAAAAATACAACTTCCTCTCGTATAAATTCCTGTGACTGGGAGTCTGGGACCCTCACAAAATGAAACTGTCTCGCATATAAATTCTTGCCCTGTGAAATATTGCATCACACAACAAGGCTCTGCCGCTCAAAAACCTTCACAAGTTGTACTACCACTTTGATCTGCCATGGGTCAAGTTCATATTGGAGCACCCATTACAATACTGGCTGGCCCCATTCAATTCAATTTAATCTGGCCTTTTCCAGCAGCAATTCCCTGAGCTATGTACCACCCTGGCCAAGTTCTTCAGGCAGGGGATTTTGCAGAATTTTTCCAGCCCAAGCTTATGTCCAATGTGCTGATTGAGGGTACCCTTGCTCATCTTCCTTGTCACTGGGTATGGAAGAGTGCTTGCCAGCTCAACCACAAAATTTTCTCCTGGCTGCTGCTCCAGGAAAGCTTGGACACCAGAAATCTTCTTCAAAGGAAGTCTTTTCACCTGCCTGCATAAACATGTGTTCTCTGTAATGTTCAAGTGGAGGAAGCACAGCTGCACCTATTCTGGGATTGTGAATTTTCTCAAGACTGCTGGCAGATTATTGCCCACAGTAAGCTCAGAGGAATTTCTTTCATTCATGAAATAGAACTATTGAGATCATCATTTTTGCGCTATTGGACATTGATTTTTAATCATGAGAATCCAAGTGTTGCTACTTGCCAGAGAAACCTCAAAGAGGATCACACTCTAGTTACACACAGAGTGAAGCCAAAGCTTTTACTTCCTTTCAAATCCTGGACACATCACTTCCTGAAATCTTCCTCTTTTCACTTTGTAGTTTGTACATAACATTGTAGATATTCTTTTTTTTTACAGTAGGACCCTTTCCTAATGTTTTCCTATCAAAAAAAAAGCAACATATAAACTCTTCCTTGGGTTTACATAACTGAGGCTTAAAAGTTGGATGTTGGTATCGTTAAGGCACTGGCAGAAAGAGAAAAGGAATAGGACCTGGACCGAAATGTATATGCTGAAAGACGTTGCCATTTCATCTACATGGACACAAAACTCTGGCTGCATCCAGAGCCAACAATGTACTGAGAAAAGGGTTGTACACACTGATCCATCAATTAAGGGGGTTATTACATTTATTTACAAAGCCCCTGAAACAATACCTACATGTGAAATTCAGACCGTGTAATGTATGCAGCGAAACGATGGTGGACGTGACAGTGACAGGCTCCACCGGTGAAACCTTGCGAGCGCTCACTCTGGTGGTGCAGTACTACACACCTCGCTGCGCATTATTCCTCCTCTCCTAACAACGCTCTCTTCAAAATCGCCAGCATGCCAAAACATCAAGCAGAGCTCAGCTCACTATCCGAGGATTTCATCGGTTACACGCACTTTGCTTGCCTTCTCATGGCGTCTCCAAGCCTCGGCCCAGACATTCGCATCTGCAAGTGCGCGGTCTCTGTCGACACCGTTTAGAACAACCCTGCCCCGTCCTCCACGGTTGGAGCCACTCCTGCAATGTTCTTTTCCTTCTGGGACGAAGTCATTCATACGGTCATGCATCGACGTTTGAGCTCCATGTTGACTAGCCAAAGCATCATCTTGGTTAACCTGATCGTCTGACACTTTTGATGCTGAAGGGCCATCAAGGTAACGGCGAACAGCAGCGTCATTCCCATCGTATGTTTGTGATGACAAATAGGAGAGAGCAGCAGCAACTTCCCTAATCAGAGGGCGATTCCTTGACTTCTCCTGCAAACACATCGCTGCAATAGCCAAGGCCTGGTACAAACCCCTCTTTGGAAAGCGGCGACGCAACAAAGGATCAGCCATCTTTGGAAATTTCCTTTGGTCTTTGAACAATGGACGAGCCTGCAAATGGATTGGTAGAACATTCAATCAACATCAGCATACTTATGCTCAATATATCAAAGGAAATATATGAACACACTCGATTTATGACTGCATATATATTTCGAATGAAACTATTTCTTTAGATGTTCAGGGACCTAGATAAATAAATTAAATGATGTGTCATGTTTGAAAATGACGAAAATCCTGGAGATGTAAGATGATTAGTTCCTGGGCATATACAACTAGGGAAGTGTGCCTAGCTCATTTGGTTACGGATGCGAATTTAGGCTCCTATTTATGCTGTAGGGGTCACCTCTAATGTTCTCCATCGAAAAAGATGTATACGGTCGGCAATCATCCACCACTTGTCCCAAAGCCAAAGCCAGAGGAAAGTATGAAAGTAGAAGGCCGCTGTAGGTAGCCACCCCTCCCTTCCTGCGCCGTTGGCCGCGGCGGCCACCGCCCCCGTGCCCAGCATGGGCGCGCCGCCCCATCGCCCTGCTTCCGCCTCGGATCCGCATGGCCGCCCCGCTCCTGGCTCTGACCCGCGGGTCTCCTCGGCGCCCCCCGCTCCATCCCCGGCAGAGATCCCGGGCCCTGGCGCGTCTTCAAGGCCGGATCCGGCGGCCCCGCCGCGCCTGCTGCTGCGTGGGGGCTGCTCTAAGGCGCCTACCTCGAAAGACCCGACGGATCTCAGCCCCCCCCCCCCAGCCCGACGCCTTCAATCCATCATCGTCGTCCCATCCCCAGCGGTCGATCATTCCCCTACCGGAATGGACGGTGACTGGACCGAGGTCTCCTCGCGCAAAAGCCGTAAGGCAGCCCTGGATCAACCGGTTCCTTCAAAGAAGAGCGCGGCTCCGCGCTCGGACCGGCGGCCGAACTTCAATGCGGTGGGTGGCTGGGGAGCTTTCTTAAGCCGCTTCCGCGGCCGCTGCTTTCGCTGCCTCAGCAAGCACCACCATAGAAAGGACTGCCGCAACCCTCTCCGCTGCGTGATCTGCGAGCTCTGCGGCCACTTTGCCAGGGAGTGCCCCCAAAATCCACGGAACAGCCATGGCGGCCCTGTCTCCAGTAGGATAGGTCCGCTCCCCCCTCGCTCCTCGGTCCACACTCGCCTCCGTTTCCCCACCCCGCCCCCGCCACCCCCGGCCCCTCCATCCCCAACGGCTGCTGACATGGCTGAGCTCAGCTTGGTCGACCCGGCCAGGCGCCCCCGCGCAAGCCACAAGGTCGGCGAGTCCACCCCGGCCATCGAGCAGAGCGTCTTCTTCCTTCGACGCCACGTCGTCATGCTGCGCGCGGCCGACGGAATCTGCGCCACCTCGCCCATGGCGGTGGGCCGCGAGTCCACCCCGGCCATCGAGCAGAGCGTCTTCTTCCTTCGACGCAGGTCGGCGAGTCCACCCCGGCCATCGAGCAGAGCGTCTTCTTCCTTCGACGCCACGTCGTCATGCTGCGCGCGGCCGACGGAATCTGCGCCACCTCGCCCATGGCGGTGGGCCGCGAGTCCACCCCGGCCATCGAGCAGAGCGTCTTCTTCCTTCGACGCAGGTCGGCGAGTCCACCCCGGCCATCGAGCAGAGCGTCTTCTTCCTTCGACGCCACGTCGTCATGCTGCGCGCGGCCGACGGAATCTGCGCCACCTCGCCCATGGCGGTGGGCCGCGCTTTTGAGGCGCAGCTGTGCGTCCCACCGCACCACCTGCGGGTGACAGCGCACAACCCGGAGGATTTCTTCGTCACCTTCACCCAGCCAGCCCACCATGACAACGCGGTGCGCCGCGGCACCCTGCGCGTCGACGGCGTCAACTTCAACATCGCGCCCTGGGGTGAAAACGACCACGCTGGCCACGGCATCTTCAACCTCCATGTCCGCTGCATCATCGAGCACCTGCCTCAACAGTGCTGGACCCTGGAGGGTGTCCACGAGGTGTTCGGCCACAAGGTGCGCATCGACCGGCTCGACAGCCGCACGCTGGAGCGCGACCACACCAAAACCTTCGCTTGCTGGGTGTGGGTCTGGGACATGGCGTTCATCCCCACCCGGCACACCTACTGGAAGCTCCCTCAGGGCGCCGGCCGTGTCGAAGAGATGGAGGGCCACTCGCCGCCCGATCGGCGTGTCGCCCTACCGCCCGGTGCCGAGCGCTACGACCTCCTCATCCATGTCGACAGGGTGGAAGACTGGTCCCCCCGCTCTCCGCGCTCATCCCACTCAGCTCAGAGCGGCCTGCCCTCCTCCGACTCCGACCACGACGACAGCGTGCCGCGCACCTACTCGGGCACTTGGGTCATGCATGTGGAGGACAGCCAGATGGAGGAGCGCCACCGCCGTCTGCAGCGCGCGCCGATGGTGAACACGGGCTGCCGCGGCCTGCCTCGTGGCGGCCCCCGCCGCGACGATGAGGGGACGAGGGGCGGCGCTCCTGGAAGGATACGCTGCTTGGGCGCGGGCGCGGCTCCAACGCCTCGTCAGGAGTGGACGGGGCCACCAGCAGGGTGCGCCAGCGCAGCCGCTCCCCTCCCCCCCGCCGCTCTGGAAGCTCAAGAAACCGCGGCCAACATGGTGGCCGCGACCGATCGTCCGGCAAGGCGTACCCAAGCAAGAAGAAGAGCGGCAGCCAGCGGCTGGCAAGTCAGCTGCACGTGCCCACACCTACCCCTCCCGCACGTGTGCCGGCCCCCGACGGCGTCGACGGGTTTTTCGCCACGACTGACAAGGCCATCCCCGCCCCCCTGCTCTCCGGAGACGTCGTCGCGGCCCAGCTCGACGAGATGATCGCGGCGTCGACGGCCGTGCCCCTTGACTTCGACGAGGGTGCAAGCAAGAGGAGGGGCATGGAGGCGGTGGAGATGCCGAACGCATTCAGCCCCACGCTCTCTGGAGCGTGCCACAACCCGGCTCTCCTCAGCTGCCAGGCACCGACGGCCGTGGCCACGGTTGTCGTCCAGCTGGGAGAGGTGACGCAGCAAGTTCAACACCTGGAGATTGCAGAATCCTCTGCCGCCCCACGACGCCTCTTCTGCGACAAGCCGGCCCCCCTGCTCGGCCTGCCACCGTCCAAGCGAAGCTCTGCTCCACCCAAGGTCTGTGCTACGTCAGTTCCCCCGTCGCGTCAGAGCGCGCGTCAGGCGGCCCAGAACTGCAAGGTGCCGGTGGCGCAGCGCGGCTCGCTCCTTCTGGTCCAGGGGCTGGGCCTCCTTGGCCCGAAGGAGAAGATGACGAAGAAGGCTGCGGAGGCGCTCGTGCGTAGGTTCGATGAGCCCCTGTCCGACGAAGATATCGCCGTCATCGCCAAGCTCACCAGGCTGGGCAAGGACGCTCTACGCATCACTGCTGGTCTCAACGGGCCGGAAGGAGTCGCCGAGGAGGCCATGGTTTAATCATGTTAGGAACCAACCTGTGTTGTAGCTGTAGTTCTAGTTTCCGGCGACGGCCAACACTCGGCTGGTCGGAGTTAGGTTTGCTTCAATCCTGTACCAGTACATGGCTGAGGCCGGTCCGGCGCCATCGTGATTTGGGGCCTATTGGTGGTCGACGGCGTCCCCCGGAGAGCTGGATGGTGTACCTGTTCGTCTTTAGTCGTTGTAGTCGCCGGAGAAACCATCAGTGTCCAGATGAATGACGACCTTCAACCCCCCCCCCCCCCCCCCCCCCCGATCATGAGCTAGAACGTACGTGGACTGAACTCGCCGGCGAAGAGAGAAGCGGTTAGATAAGTAGTTGCTGCCCACCGGGCCGCCATTCTGTGCATGCAAGAGACCAAGATAGACGTTTGGTCGCCAGCCCTCGTCCGCGAAATTGGTGGCCAAACGCTGCAGGGCTGCGCCGTCATGCCTGCAATCGGCACCCGCGGTGGCATTGCCATCCTGTGGAACAAAGAATTCGTAGATGTCGTCACCCACGCTGTCGGCCAATTTGCAGTCACGATCAGGGTCACCGTAGCTAGATGCCACACATCCTTCTGGCTAACCACGGTCTACGGACCGAACGACGACGCGAGCAAAGAGGCTTTTCTCGCTGAGATCTCGAGCACGGCCCCGCCCATGTCTGAACCTTGGATTATTTGCGGTGATTTCAACCAAATCTACGAGGCAAGGGAGAAGAACAACCTCAACCTCAATAGGAGGCTAATGGGCCGTTTCAGGACGGCTATTGATAGAGCGGGTCTTCGTCAGCTCAAATGCAGCAACCGCAAGTACACCTGGAGCAACGAGCGCGACAACCCAATCCTAGTGGGCATCGATAAATTCTTCTGCAACGTGCCATGGGAAACCCTTTTTCCCCTGACCATGCTCATGGCCGCCTCCACTGCCTGCTCCGACCATTGCCCGCTGGTGCTGTCCGATGCGGCGGGGCCCCGCCGGCGCAGGTGCTTCAAGTTCGAGTCCTTCTGGCCGCGCTTCCCGCGCTTTGCGGACACGGTGACCGCGGCCTGGGCACGGCCGGTGGCTGCCTCCTGCGCATTCACCCGCCTCCACGTCAAGCTTGCCCGTACGGCCAAAGACCTACGCATCTGGAGCCAGGGCCTCTTCGGTGATGCAAGGCCGCAATTCCATATGGCCTGCGAGGTCATCTTGCGCCTCGACGAGGGCCAGGAACGGCGCCAACTTTCGCCGGCCGAACACGACCTGCGCAGGAGCCTCAAGCTCAGATTGCTGGGGCTGGCAGCGATCGAAGATGCAGGAAGAGGCAGGCCTCCAGGCTCACCTGGCTGCGCTCCGGCGACGCCCCAACAAAGTTCTTCATGGCAAAAATCTGCTCGCGGAAGAGAAACAACTTCATACACTCTCTGAAGGTCTACGATACAGTAGCTACGGCACACAGCGACAAAGAAGCAGCAATTCACAACCATTCTGACAGCATCCTTGGGGCTACACAGCAGCGATCGTCTACGATAAACTGGGGACAACTTCACATGCCCACAATCCAAGGTGGTGGGCTGGATAACCCTTTTTCTGAAGAAGAGGTGTGGGCGGCGATTCAGGCATCTCCGGCAGAGAAGTCCCCCGGGCCGGACGGCTTCAACGGCACATTCTTCCGATCGTTCTGGCAGATGATCAAAGAAGATGTCATGCAGGCCTTCAACCAATTCTACAACCTGGCGGGTAGCAATTTTGGGTTGCTAAATTCAGCAATCATAGCCCTAATCCCCAAGAAAGACGGCGTGAACGGCATCAACGATTACCGGCCGATTAGCCTGATACACTCCATCGCCAAGCTAGTCTCCAAAGTGCTCTCGATCAGGCTCGCCCCGATCGTCCAACGCATCATATCGCCGGCCAGACAGCTTTTCTGAAAACAAGATGCCTACATGACAGTTTCGTCTACGTCCAAAATTGTGTTAAAGCTCTGCACCGGAAAAAGACGTCGGTTGTTCTTCTTAAGTTAGACATCTCCAGGGCCTTCGATAATGTTTCGTGGGAATATCTGCTCGAGCTCTTGGTAAACCTAGGTTTTAGTGCGAGATGGCGGGACTGGATCACCATGCTGCTCGCCACCTCATCGTCGGCCTTCCTCAATGGCGTCCCCGGCCAAACCATCATGCATCGGCGTGGCCTACGGCAGGGCGACCCCTGTCACCGCTTCTGTTCATCCTTGCGGTCGATCCCATCCATTGCCTTCTTAAAGCGGCTGAAGAAGAGCTCCACATTACGCTGGTGCCAGGCAGGGAGATCAAGTTTAGGGTTAGCTTATATGCGGACGACGCCATCATCTTTGCAAACCCCAGTAGAGAAGAGATCGACTACCTCATGGATATGCTTGAGAGCTTCGGCGACGCTACGGGCCTGAAGATAAACAACGCCAAGTCCACGACAACTCCGACTTGCTGCCACGACATCGACCTCAGCACGGTGCTTCAGTCTTTTGGGGGACCTATCGCGCAATTCCCGATCAGATACCTGGGGCTTCCACTCACAACTGGCCGGCTTAGGCTAGTACATCTTCAGTTCATCTTGGATAGAATGCGGGCTAGATTAGCGGGCTGGAAAGGGAAAATGCTCTCCATGGCCGGGCGCAGGGTCCTCGTCAGATGCGTCCTCACCGCCATGCCAACGTTTGCCCTCACAGCCCTCAAAATCCCAGTGAAGCTGCTGAAAGAAATAGACAAATGCAGACGTCGCTTCCTTTGGGGCCACGATCAAGAGCTCATCGGTGGCAGCTGCAAAGTGAATTGGGCGCGGGTCTGCTCCCCGATCGAGCACGGTGGCCTTGGCATCCTCGACCTGTACAAGTTCAACCGTGCTCTCCGCCTTCGCTGGCTCTGGCACGCCTGGAAAAGCCCAGAGCGCCCATGGGCAGGAACAGAGCTGCCATGCGATGCCTCCGATCACGCCCTTTTTAGTGCGCCCATTGGCAATGGCAAGATGGCTAGCTTCTGGCACTCGGCTTGGATCGATGCGTCTCCGCTGAAGCTCCTCCACCCCAACCTCTTCAAACACTCCAGAAGAAAGAACAGATCGGTGGCGCAGGCCCTACTCGAAGACCGCTAGGTTTCTGACCTGGCGCACGGCGACACTGGTTCTATAGCACAGGAGGTGCTCAATTTGCACCGTCGGCTGCAATCGTACCACCTTCAGGAAGCCAGCCAAGACCAGATCGCTTGGAAGATTGAAGCATCCGGACAGTACACTGCACATTCAGCCTACCGCGCCCAGTTCCAGGGTTCTGTGCAGACTCAGTTCCGCGAGCTGATCTGGACCACCCGAGCGCCTGCAAAGCTGAAGATCTTCGCCTGGCTGCTCCACCAGAACCGGCTCTGGTGCAATGATAGGTTGCAGCGGCGAGGATGGCTGAACAGCTACTTCTGTCCGTTATGCCTCCGCAACCTGGAAAGCTCCGAGCACTTGTTCTAGCTTTGCCCCCTCGCGACGGCAACCTGGAATGCCATTGCTACATGGAAGTGCTGCCGCACACTAGGCCAGGAATCCTGGATCGGCAACATAACCTCGCTGGACAAGTTCAGAGCTATGTCAGATGCAACGCCGCCATCTCACAGGAAAGCGATCAAGTCTCTTGCATTGCTTGCCCTATGGCAGATCTGGCAAGAGAGGAATCACTGTATGTTTTGGGCAAAAGAGGCCAAGGTGGAAGACATCCTCAACGAGATCAGGAGAGGGCTAAGCCTCTGGCAACAAGCCGGCATCAAGTCAATTCAGAGCCCCTTCGGGGACCCGCCGGGAGAGTAGGCTAGCGGCCTGTGCCTGCTGGCACTTTTTGTTTTTCTCTGATCTTCTTCTTACTTAGTCTCCTTGATCTTCGGATCTCCACCTTTATCGCTTTGTCATCTGCTCCCTGCTTATGTTCAATGAAACACCAGCCTTCGCTGGTCCTTCAAAAAAAAAAGATGTATACAACTAGGCAGATAGTTAGCAACAGACTAATACTAGTTCCCGGAAAAGACCACACTCCATACCCATAAAAGTTGTACAGTTTTCCAGTATCAAACGAATGCACTGTTATTATATTCATCAGTTCAACCGCCACATTCCACATAACCGGTTTTTTTCCAGTATCAAACGCATGCACTGTTATTATAAGGAACGTAATCAGAGTGAAATAACAATGCATGCCTATTAAGCTTTATATAGCCTTTTCATACTTCTCTAGACATGTATCCATTTTTGTTTTTTTATTATAAAATCATGATTATTGGACCAGTTAGCTGCACCGTGAGATTGTCAAAACCTACCCATGAGACCAAGTCCTGTTCCTCACGAGGCCGATTGCTATCGAGTGCCCTTCGTCCTGTAATTAGCTCGAGGAACACCACACCAAAACTATAGATGTCAGACTTAACCGTTAGCTGTCCAGTCGCGGCGTACTCAGGAGCACAATAGCCATAAGTCCCCATGACACGGGTTGTCACATGAGTCTTATCACCCACAGGACCAAGTTTAGCAAGTCCAAAGTCGGACAACTTCGCATGATACCCTTCAGAAAGAAGAATGTTTGATGGCTTAATATCTCGGTAAATAACTGGTGGATTTGCCTTATCATGTAGGTATTCCAAACCAGCAGCTGCGCCAGCAGCTATCTTCATCCGTGTTGTCCAATCTAGAGGTTCTTTATTGGGTGGAAGGTCTGTTTAAAGCATCACAGTAATTTATTAATGGGGGTATCCAGTAAACAACAGCATAACAGTACAGAGCACATTCATGTGTAACTCTAATAAATGAAAGTAATAAAATGGTAAATTATCACAGAAAATATCTTAAGGTTTCAAGGTCAGTGACATGTCAAGGAGCATGTTAGTTCTTCACTTCTTACTGACGCATGTGATATAATAATACTAGAAAGGAACACGAAGTTCAATAAAAGATCCACTGTTTAAGAAAAATTATCTATTCAACAAAGTGATTATGATTAAAATCTGAGTTTTCTCAAGGGTGACCAATCCATCACTGAAATATTACCCCCTCGATGGATTCTTGTTTAGGGTAATCCCATCACTAGATTATTAGATAGCTAGGCTCATTATTTGATAGGTCATCAGAGCATCCCATTCTAGCTTAAGCTTTTGGTCAAATATAGCAAGCAATGGAAACAGGAACAACCTAGATCAGATTTAATTGGGACCTACTGAACAAAGAATATGATGCCAAAAATACCCTCCCCCCCACAAACGTAAAGAAATAAATACTTAATTAAATCAACTGACAAGAACTGATAGTTAGCTAATAGCATTTCTCACAAGTTAGAACAACTTTTCACCATGTTCAAAGCACCCAGATATGATAAGTATCACAAACTAAAACGTGCCGACATTGAGAAAAATAAAGATCCTACAATCTACATATATGCTCTCATTACTAGAAATTAACAAACGTTTTCTGAATTCTGATGATTGTATCCTGATAATAGTATAAGTCCGCACATTTTCCAACATAAACTAACCGTGTAGATGGTCTTCTAGTGATCCCAATGGCATATATTCATAAACAAGCAAGCGTTGATCACCGTCAACACAGTACCCTATCAAATTGACAAGGTTAGGGTGATGCAAGAGGTTGAGCATGAGAACCTCCACAAGGAATTCTCGGTTCCCCTGAAGCCCATTTAGATCAAGTTGTTTGACTGCAACAACCTGCCATACAGCAAATGCTGAAACAATATTATCATACAATACGAAAATATGAGCAAGATTATTATAGTTTCCACATCTCCAATAACTGATATTCAATGAGAATTATATTACTGTTGGTGAGAAGTATAGTTTATAACTACCAAATACAAACCTGACCATCATTCAGATATGCTTTATACACACAACCAAATCCTCCTCGCCCCAACTGAAAATCCTTGCTGAAGTTTTTGGTAGCATCAACAAGCTCACGCAAAGTGAAGATCGTCGCCTCATTATGTGTGCCATTTCTCTGGATTCCTTCCATATGTGCGGATTCAGTCTTCAGTGGGGCACTTTCTGATGACTCTGAAGAGATCCACTATTAATGAGCAATTCAAAAGAAACAAATACACATCCACATTTAAATAAACTAATGCTCCTGAAAAAGAAAGGACGCTGGGACAAACAGAAAAACAAGAATAGCACATAAGTTTTTTTTTTTGCGGGAAGTATTTCATTGTGCCTTTTCAATTTTCTTGTCATGGTCTTCGATCATCTACTGTTCATCTTGTTCATAATTTTGGTTTCCACTTTACTAATCGTGTTTCAATTTCTGTTTCCTTGGTAAAGCTGTGCAGCTACTCATGAACAAACTTCTTTCTCTCACAAACAAAAATTCTACGTAACTGCTGCTAGAGCCTAGAGGAACTGCAACACCACAAGAAAGTAAAGGTGGACTCGCCACTGGAAATTTCTGATGGCTGAGTATAACACATCGTCACAAAAATACCCTCCAGCTGGGAACCATCCCCAACAGAGAACTTGTTGGGACCATGAGCTGAAGAGAGTCGATTATTTTTCCTTCCGCGAGAACAAGATACAGACCGACCAACACCAAGAAACGAACATTTCTAGCCTGGTTAGTAGGTAAAGCACGGAGGGATTACTAGGGCAGGAGGCATCATCACCTGAGGCGACTCCATGGTCGATTCCGCCGGAGTCCTCGTCGTCATCGTGCTCCTTCACCACCCGCTCCTCCTCCTCGGGGCACCGGAATAGGCACGACAAGAAGCCCATCTCATAATCCGGCCTCGGCAGCCCCAACAATAGGGCTGAAATCAAGAAATTTGGCAAATCCCCAACCCCCAGCCGCCGCGGGGGAGACTTTAGGTCGCCAGGACAGCACGGATTTCCTCAGCAGACGGGAAAATTAGGCAATTGCTTTCTTTCTCAGAGGGAATTGATCAATCGTTTAGGTCGGGCAGAAGAGGAGAAAGAAGAAAACGGGAGAACGGATAAAATGGATGAAGGCGCAAAAGTCTCCTCCCACAAACGAAACGAATAGAAAATTGAAGGCGCAAAAACGGAGCAGTGAGTGACGCAAGTCATCAAATCCAAGGATTTAATTTGGACGCAAGTTGCATTCGTGCCCCTTCGGGAACAGTCTATTTCTCTTTTGCCCCACTAGTACGTGTCTAAAGGCCGCGTCTGCTATTTGTAAGGGTATCTCTAACACTCGCCCGCATAGATCTGGATCGTGGTAGCAATCCAATTTAAGTCCGTATCAGTTTGAAGGATAATCCGGACGTGTTTTTTTTTCCATAAATTGGAGACGGAGGAGGGTTGCGGGAGTCCGGACAGCAGTTACATAGGACTCCGACACCACGGCCCATCCAATCTCCCTTCCGATCCCATTTCCTTTGACTACGTCCCTTCTCTCCTTACTTTGCATCCGCACCGTTCACCTCCGCCGCCGTCAATGTACGTCTTCGCCCGCCACATAGGCATCGCGGGAAGTCCGCAACCAGCATCGACGTGTCCGCTCGTCTTTATGACGGTGCTGTCCACCCTAGAGCCGTTTGTATCCAGGTACACTCCGCCCCCTGTCCACGACCGCCATGACAGACACCACGCTCAACAAGTGTTCGGTCAAAGGCCATTGAGCTTATTTTCGAACGGTATGTCGTTTTTAGAGTATGAATAATGACGAGCTATTCGCCCATGAAGGATGAGTTGTAGTGTGATGCGTGGTTGGCCGTATTCACGGATTTCGTAGGCAGGAGAGGGGGGACATTTTGGTAGCAAGTACATGAATCGTTTCATGCACGAAAGCACAATGCGCCTTACGACATGTACATCATTCAACAACACAATGTGAGATCGTTACTGTATCACTAGTATGTTATCCAGACCAATGTCACCAAGTTTTGTCAAGTAGTTCGTCAGCTGGAGGCAAGGTGGCCATTGCACGCGGCAGAGGAGGAGATGATAAGTTTTGCTTCATCTTGCTCAACTTGTTTAAATCATTCATTCACTCAATGTTGGTCTACACATATGTAGCCCGCACACACAGTCGTGATATATCACAGGACAGAGGGATGGCGATTTACGTACACAGATTGTTGGATGAAACTAAAGGAGGATTATGTGCGGGACGATATGATCCGTTGATGAAAAACTTGTTGGACAACCGGTTAATCTAGTTGAATTAGAGACATCGTTGTACTAGATTTAAGTTGCATGTTATGTCCTATCTGAACTTTGATGAATATCGTCAGGTTTGCATAAATTTTGTCTGATTAATTAAAATACGGGTTTAAATGTATGCGGACAACGTTGGATGGTGGCCTTCCGTATCCGTGTCCGCGGACTGGCAACCCTGTCCGCGGACAGATGCGGAAGGAAGTTACAGGTTGCTGTTGGAGATGCCCTAAGCTGCCTGAATTTGCAACTTGTGTCAATATATTTTCGAATAGCACAACCTCAAGGTGGAGGCGGGGGCGGTGCGCTAAGCGACGACAAAACCACGCCAGGGACAACACAGCAACGACGTCATTGGTAGAGGGAAGGAGGGTTTCAAGGTTGACTGGTTCAAGTGTGGTTCTGAAAGAAATGCTCGTCGGAGCTTAAAAAGATAGCGTGGTTTGAGGAGTGATCACATACAACGATGTACGGACATATGCAGTGGCTTGGAGTAGGCAGGGCAGCGAGGATCGCACGACAACAAGCGGCGTTAGAGGGTGGTGGGAGGAAGGGGACGACTAGCAAAAGGAAAAAGGCGCCTTTTTTAAAGTCAAATTTATTTGAAAGCAACTTACAAAAAGGTTGTCCCTATCGTCTCAAAAGGAAAAAAAAAACCCCTTTAAGAATGTCGTATATGTGCTTTTTAATATGGTTGATCGCCTACTGTTTGAGGTAGCCTGTTTGCCCGTTTGGTGGTGTTCTAGGTACAGTTTAGCTAAGCCAGCTTGTGTGTTGTCAACATATTCTAATCCTTAGGATTGTTTCCAGCGTGAATTTTTTCCACTCCAGTCTCATTTGAAGAATCCTATATTTTTCATGCGCACATTGAAACGCTTATACTAATCCTGCAATATTGAAAATGGCATGCCACTCTATTCCCCTGTTTTTTCTATTCTTACGCTTTACAAATTCTGCAATTCACAAAAAGAGGCCCTTACCATGTTTTAGTTTAGTGATAAGCCATGTACTATGAACTTTTGTTTGTTTTCTTATAAACGAGACTATGTCTTCCCTTTGACGATGATTGTTGTTTCATTGAGAAGCAATACTTGAAAATACACATTTCTCTGAACTAGTAAATGTGTACGAATGCAATGCACCTCGATATTAGACAAATATTAATTTAGCTCATATTAATTACAAATAGATATCATTGTAGTAGGGTATTATTTGCGTGTTAATTATGTGATTAGCAATGGCATCAAATATTTGATATGTAATTAATTGCATGCTAAATATATTGAGCGCTTACCATTGAAGCAATTTAAGTCGTTAGATTGACCCGATTTAATAACCGAGATTAGCTGGATCTGTCCGTTTTAAGTCTCTTCATACGAGTGTGACTAGTTCTCATCTAGATGAAAATTAACTAAATCTCGTATAACTCATAAAACATTTAATTTACATGAATATTTGTGTGATATTTTAATTAATTAAACGGTGTAAGAATTTGATGAGACTTTGTTAATTATCATCTGATGAAAATTAGTACTGCGTCTTTATATTCATATATAGATATAGATATCAGCCCAAACGTTGTTCAATGTTCTTTTTTTTTTGCGGGGAAAACGTTGTTCAATGTTCTTTAGATCGAAGAAACCATTAGCGAGGCAACTGTTGGGTGCACACTGCACAAGTACGAAACTTCCAGCGCCGTCATTGTCATCTTTTGGCACCACAGCACCTCACGTCACGTTGCTCTTTCACACGGTCAAGAAAGCGCGATCTGGCTAGCGGTGTGGTCGGCATGGCCCCGCGCATGGGTTGAAAAGTCAAAGAAACGTCTAATTAGGCTGAAGGATTTTTTTTTTGAGGAATTAGGCAGAAGGATTGAGAAATCTAATTAATCTTTTTTCAGAGATAATTTAATTCTTTCAAGAAAACTTCTAATCTTTTCATCAACTGTTAAGATAGTACAAAGAACTCTAGAAGTAAATTTTACAATCAGGTCTGTAGACCACCTAGCGGCGGCTACAACACTGAAGCGAGCTAAGGCGCGTCACCATCATCGCCCCTCCCTCATCGAAGTCGAGTACACATTCCATCTTCAAGAAGTCGCCACCGCTCATCTTCTAGAGCATGGCACGAACCCTAACAAAACTCAGAAAAGTATCTAAAAACGAAACCCTCCGCCGGTAAGGGTCGGGATCCATCGCGTCTCCATGGTCCAAAGATCATATAAAACAAGGCGGACTCATGGCGGCACCGGCGAGAGGCAAGGAACCCTAGATGAGTTCGCACAGGGCACAACAGGACAGGTTTCTGGGGATAATCTAATTAATCTGTGCTACCTTCGTTTTTATTTACTCCAATTATGACCTAAGTCAAATTTTATAAATAATTATCAAAATTAATCTAAACTTTCACAATAACAAATATATATAAAATGAACACATATTGTGGATGTTAATAAAATTTTATATAAACTTGGTCAAAGTTTAAAATCTTGACTCGAAACAAAGCTAATATGCAAAATAAATAAAATAGAGAAGTTATTAGTAGCGGTCAATAAGTAATTTAAGTCGTCTATAACCGGAAAGCGACGGCAGACAAGAGAAGTGAAAATTCAACCATGCATCCTGACTGTTGTGGTTGAACGCAGTGGGCACGCGCGGGTAGAAAACGAGGTGCCAATGTTTTTCCTTTTCTTGAAAATTAGCCGATGCATCTCATAACCAAAAAAAGATAGCTCAAATGTTAGAAAAGGATAGCTATGTTGAAATCACCAGTTAAGAGATACCTCTTGCGAAGGAGAGACCCCCTCCCCCTCCTGCGTCGTCCTCCTGTGAGGACTCGGGGGCGACTAGGTTTTCCCCTTCCCACCGCCACCCTCCAAGCGCCCCCCCTCGCAACCGCCGGCTGGCTTGCGGCGGCGGCGAGGCCTCTCCGCCTCCTTCCCTCCCCTGCCAGCTCCTCTCCCGATGCTTCCTCCCTGGCAGGAGGTCGTCTTCCGGCCAAGTTCTACGCGCCTCTTCTCCGAGTGGTAAGGTCTGGCCTACCTCGTGGGCGTCGTCCCCGGCGGCGTGGCTGGTCGCCGGCCATCATAGAGCAGCGGGCTGGCGGTCCCCGCGCTTGCTCCGTCGGCCGCCGCCGCGCATGTGGATCTGACCAGGGGGTCAGTTCTCGGCTGCGTGCGATAGACCAGCCCACGGCTTTGGGTGGCGCCCCTCGCGGCCTGATCCGTGGATCCTTGGCCGTGGCTGCCCCCTCCTCTCGGTCGGGTACATGAACCTTGGGGTCATGTGGATCTGAGTTGTATGGATTTCGTCTTCGTGCTGGTGGTGGTTGGCAATGGTGGGACTATACGCTGTGGAAGAGCGTTAGTGCGACAGCGAGGGTGGATGGCAACGCATCGACGGCTCGTCTCTCTGATATAGGCGGGCAAGGTTGGCCTCCTGGATGCCAGAGCAGGGCTCCGGGTGGTGGGCTTGGCGGTGATTTCGCGACGGGTGACGTCGGGTTGGTGCTGGTGTGCTATCTTGGCCGTGTGGACGGTGAGGCAGCCCACGCGGGAGGCATGCAGGGCCGACTTCGGACAAGGTATCATCCTTCTTGGTTCTTGTCGTGGTCCTCCTCACTACTCGTGTGCTCATCTCTTCGCCGTCCCCAATGGGGTGCGATTGAGGTGTGGTTTGTGGTTGTTGGGTGGATGGTGGCCAATACCTAGCGAAAGCTCAGCCTGATTACATTGGTGCTGGTGACGGCGACGCCCTATGGCGTCGTTCCCCTCTCTGGAGGCATCACTATAGGTTGCCCCTCCCCTATGCTCGGGGTGAAACACATGGTCCTTTGTCGGACCGGGCGGTGTTGACACTTTTGCTCTGTTCCCTTCATGGAGGCTCCGTCTTTTGAGCAAGACCCTTCCTGTTGGTGGTCGTGGTGTGGGGATGGACGACAACTTCCTCTCTTCGTGTTGACGGTCCCGTCGCCTAGACGGTGGCGCTCTTTAGGCATGCATGTTTCGACTATGGGGTGGTGCTCGGAGCCCGCATTGCTGGACCTCGGCGACAATTCTCATTCAAGCTCGAGGGAGGTGAGCGCAGCCATCGCCCGGTTGCGGTGCCCTTTTGCTCGAGAGAGTGGAAGCAAGGGGCTCCTCCAGGCGATGGAGCTAGATGGCGTTTAGATGTTGGCGATGGCATGGCCCCATGTCGGCATGTCCCCTTCAAGTGGTGGCTTCGTTCTCGGCTCCGGTTGCTTGATCACGAAGCTGAACTCAGAAGATCCCAAGTGGTTCTCCTCTTCCATTCAATGTTGGCTTGTAGTTTTCTAGGGTGTGTGACTGGTCCCCCACACCTTGTATCATGTCGTGGGTTTTCTTTTCTTTGTTGTGTGTGTTGTATTGTTCTTGGTTGATATAAGGGCTTCATTAATTTAAAGATAAGCGGTAGTCTTTTCTCTAAAAAAAGAGATACCACTTGTGGGGTCACCAGCGTCTTCCGCGAGCGACAAGTGCTACAACGTCACACGTCGAGGCCGATCTCTGTCGTGCTCCGTGTTTGCCAAGTGGTAGAAGAAGAGAGGGCGGCGTTGATTTCCCTTCCCTCCCACCTTTTTCCCTTTTCGATTTGGATATGCTCCATCGCATGGAGCACACTTGTATTTTGTCATTATTACAGTGTCAACTCAAGACATCAGGATTAAGGATACCCTAAAACACTCTGAATCCTTGTGAAAAAAATCACACAAGACACAAGGATTTTCATACGGGTTCAGGTCGCCAATGATAGCATAAAACCCTACGTCTATTCTTCATTGATATGAAAATGAGGGATTACACGTGTAGTTGTACTACAAGAGTGGTGCTCGGGGTATGTGTGCCGCGGTGGTCGGGGTACTAGCCTATGTTCCTGAGCACTCCTATTTCTCCTCCTCTAAACCGGATGAACCACTTCTTTGTGTTGCTTGGGATGGGTGAAGTGGAAGTTACTAGTGAGCTTGTTTTTGCGTGTCTCAAAACGCCCACAGTCCCCCTTATATAGGCCTGGGGCACCAAAATAATTGGTTTAGTACGCGTAAATGGATACAAGTAGAAGTAGGCGTCCGCCCTGTGTATGACAATTTGTCTTCGGTCTTCGCAAGTGATAAAATTGACACTGCAGCGCGTCAGACACTTGAGTGCTCCTCGTAGATGCTTTGGGTCCAACCTGCTATCGTCCTTCTTGATGTGTCAAGATGCACCGATTCCCTTGGTCAAAATGTCGTCTAGGCTTTGTCACCCTCACCTAACTAATAATGCCTGCACCTTATCGGCCCGAGGCACTCATATGTCTTCAATGTATCTACACTTTTGTATTGTTAAATGCTATTATATTATCATTTTTATATACTTTTTATATTATTATTCTGGACTAATTTATTAATTTAGTGCGTGTTTTAGTTCTTGTTTTTTTGCTTGCTTTTGGTCTCACAGAAAATCCACATGTAGGAAGGTCCAAATACGATGATAATTTTTGAAGATAATTTCTGGACAATGAAGGACCTAGAAGCTTTGGGAGAAATTGAGGGAACCCATGAGCCAGTCACACGGACACGTGGCATGGCCTGGGGGCGCTTCCTGCCCGTGTGGGCCCTTGAGCCCCCGTTTGACCTAATTCTTCCGCCTATAAATAAAGATATTTCCCTAAACCCTCATAAGCGATCACGAATGAATTGTATCTCCGCCGCAAGGCTCTGTTCCGAAGTGATCCCATCCGAAGCTCTGTTCCAATGTTCTGCCAGATGGAGAAGTCACCATGGGAGGCCTCTTGATCAACTTTGTTGCCTCCATGTTGATGTGTGAGCAGTTCCTTTAGGACCTACGGGTCCATAGATGTAGCTAGATTCTTTTATCTCTCCTTTTGATCTTCAATACAATGATCTCCTCTGAGATCAATCCGATGTAATTCTTGTGGTGTGTTTGTTAGGATCCGATGATTTATGGATGGGACATTTACATTTGTGCCCCTAACACGAACCCACTGCTCAGATTTGCCCCTAATTTCGAAGCATGCTCAATTTTGCCCCTCTGCTGTTAGTTGCACTTATAGAAATACCCTTCCGTGCCCTTGTTGTCCGGTCAAAGGGCTTTTGACCGTTTTCAGGACATTTGCTGGACATTTCTACCCCTATCTTAATGAGCCACTTACATGCGGGACCCACTCTAAAAAATAAAAGAAAAACCCTCTCTCTTACCTCTCTATCTCACTTGCACGTGGACCCCAATGAAAATAATTAAAATAAAAAATTTTGTTTGTCTTTCTCTCTCTAAACCCTCCTCTCTCTCCCTAAGATGGACATGGCCTACGTGGCTCGGTCAGTGGCCATCGCCCGCGAGGGGGGTGCGCCTGCAGGTGGCATCAAAATGGAGACACCGAGGACATGGCCTCCGTTGGTGAAGGGCGCGCGTGCAAATGGCAGCGGATGGCGATGCCATGGACGTGAAGGCGACGACAGTGGCGGTATTCAAGGAGCAGCGTACCAAGCATGAGAGAGACTAGGGAGAGAGGGAGAAGTAGGGGATGATCATCTGGAACATGTTCGCGTGGTTGAGCCCGTCGAGAAGAGACTACGACGATGTCTGCATCATTGAAGGTGGCCGACAGAGCACCAGTTCGAGGCAGGAACGCTCGATGTCATGGAGATCGAGGGGTGAGCGCTAGCGTCTTCTATAGATATCAGCTAGCCTAGGGAGTCGGGGACGATGGCTAGGTGCTTTGTCTGAGGAGATCGCATTATGGCGGAGCTCCAGTGAAGCTAACGAGGATGAACGTGATGACAACAATTGAGGCCATTCGGGTTTGATTCATTTTGTGGGCTGACGAATTTGACCGAGTAGAATCTCCCAGACATGTTATCGGGCCTCAAGGAGGTCTTCGGCCGCGCAAACAACAATGTCGGCTGCGGAAGGTGCACCCTGGATGCCTGTGACGCCCCCGATTTGGCCGTACACTAATCATACACGTAAATGTGTACGACCAAGATCAGTGACTCACGGGAAGATATCACAACACAACTCTAGACACAAACTGAAATAATAGAAGCTTTATATTACAAGCCAGGGGCCTCGAGGGCTCGAATACATAAGCTCAAAAACACAAGAGTCAGCAGAAGCAATAATATCTGAGTATAGACATAAGTTAAACAAGTTTGCCTTAACAAGGCTATCGCAAAAGTAGAAACGATCGAAAAGGCAAGGCCTCCTGCCTGGGACCTCCTAATTACTCCTCGAAGTCGAACTCCACATAGAATCATCCTCGGGATCCTATGGCTCCTGAACTCCATCATCTGGTCGCCACAACCGGGTATAGAAAGGGGAAAAAGGGGAACAAAGCAACCGTGAGTACTCATCCAAAGTACTCGCAAGCAAGGAACTACACTACATATGCATTGGTATCAATGAAAGAGGTAGTATATGTGGACTGAACTGCGGAATGCCAGAATAGGGGGGGGGATAGCTAGTCCTATCGAAGACTACACATTTTGGCAGCCTCCATCTTGAAGCAGTAGAATAGAGTAGATGGTAAGTTAACCAAGTATCATCGCATAGCATAATCCTACCCGGCGATCCTCCCCTCGTCGCCCTGTGAGAGAGCGATCACCGGGTTGTATCTGGCATTTGAAAGGGTGTATTTTATTAAGTAACTGGTTCTAGTTGTCATAACACTACAAAAAATACACTTTCGTGATGATACGTGTTTGTCACAGTAGGTCGCGTTTTTTGTCATGCATGTACATCCATGACGATTTTACGACAGAATCAAGATAGTCATATCTGTGCTATCGTAGAAGTGTTCCATGACATTACCAAAATTATCATCACAAAAGTGTCCACTTCCATGACGATAAATCGCGCGTCACAGAAGTGCTTTCGTCAAGGGTGACTGACATGTGGCATCCACCGTAACGGAACGCCGTTAAGCTATTGGGTCCGGTTTTGGATCCGATAACCCACTAACAGCCCCGACCAATGGCGATTTTCCACGTGTAAAATCATCATTGGCTGGAGGAAACACGTGTCGGCTCACCGTTGGGACATATGTCATCCACTCATTGGACCAAAGGCGCCTATGATACGAAGACATGTGGCACGACCGAACAGAGGCCCATTCCTGTGAAAAGGCCGGCCCGTTTGACTTGGTCAAAAGGTGGCGGGCCGACCCACAGAAAGCCTGTTAACGACCTATTCGCATATAGCCCATTTACAACCCGCTAACCCAGGGCCCGTTACGACCTATCCGAATTAGGCCCAGTAGCGCCATCTAGGCCATCCAATATGATTCCAGCCCATTTTAAGTTCTAGCCCATGTATGGCCCATGACGTCTTTCGGCCCATATGAGGCCCTTTGCAACTCTTGGCCCATTAACAGCCCGTGGTGAAACTGGCCCATAATGAACAGTGTATCACTTTATACCCATTAACAGCCCATTAATCCATTGGGCCATTTGCAGCCCATGTTATCTTTCGGCCTTCTCAGGGCCCATTTATTCTTGGGCTCATTTCCAGCATTCGGTTACTTACGGCCCGTTACTGCCATTTTCTGCTTGTGGGCCAAATTCAGCCCGTGGTTACAGTCGGCCCGTTTGTGGCCCGTTAATACGTTGGGCCGTTTTCATAGCGTCATCAAATACGGCCTATTAACGACGACCCGTTATGGTCGACCCATGAATGGACGACTCCAACTCTAGCCCATCTACGACCAAAATGCGGTCTGTTTTTGGCCCATGTTTGGCCAATCGATCATACGGCCCGTATAAGGCCCATTGATGATACGGCCCGTAGAAGGCCCATTGTTTCTATGGCCCATAGGAGGCCCGGTGTCACTACAATAAATATGTAGCCCATGGACTGTTAAAGGCGGGAAACTACTATAGGTTTAGACCTGCTAATGGACCAAGATGATTGTAGGCCCATGTTTTGGCCCATATGAGTAATGGGCCGGCCTGAAGACCGACAACATTGAGATCCACTGAACCTTCTGGCCTAAATTATAGCATACCAACCAAAGAATAAACCTAGACTATACAATAAAGAAATTACGACATATTACATCCATTGGGAATCAAAGTTCGCTACCGGTGATAATAAAGCGCAACATGACCGTGGATTACATACACTGGGCATCAAAGGTCGCCACCAGTGCATATAAACGCGCCGATAAAAGAATATACAAAACCGAGAGCACTTCAGAAGGCAATAGACCTGGCAAGGTCGGGCCCCGCAAGCAGCCGAACAAACTGATGAGACCTCAGTTGTGTCAACGATAGATGCTTCATCGCTAGCTGTATGTCGCCATAGTGTGCAAGGCAGTCCCCTGACATCTTCATTACATCTTTGGCTTCAAGTCGGAGCTGAAGCAAGCCTTTCCGCTTTAAGTTGAGACTGAAGAAGTTGAACTGATGGAGGCAGTGACTGCACAGAGGTTGTCTCACACCTGCTGGTGAGTAGCTTCAACTCATTGTCTTCATCAAGACATGACCTTGGGGTCATCTCGCTGTCCTCAAGATGGTTTGGCTCACTATATTTCCTAAAGTTCTGCCTGGCATAAGAGATACGACTCTGAAAGAGAAACAAGGAGACACGTAACAGGTTTCACAATTATATAAGCAAATAAATGGATCTGTTCTGCATAAGGAACATGTTTTTACAACTAAAATTTAAAACTAGTAGTTGTTGCAAACATCCAATCAGATGTAAACAGCAGTGGAGGAAATGATGCCTATCCAAATCCATACTAGAACAAAGTTTGAAGGCTTGAGAAGGATGAACTTACATTACATGTTAACACGGACTGGACAAAGCCCTTCTCCATGTTGATGGAAGGATAATTCAATAAATTCCCCAAAGAAAATTCTTTATAAGCGTTGCCATTATTCTACATTTTGCAAAGAGTAAATATAGATCAAATAATATTGGAAAAAATAGAGGATAATGAAGCTCAGGTGCAGACTGATTATACGTCTCCGTCGTATCTACTTTTCCAAACACTTTTGCCCTTGTTTTGGACTCTAACTTGTATGATTTGAATGGAACTAACCCGGACTGACGCTGTATTCAGCAGAATCGCCATGGTGTTGTTTTATGTGCAGAAAACAAATATTCTTGGAATGACCTGAAACTCCACGGAACATCTTAGAAAAAACAATAAAAAATCCTCGCCAAAGATGAAGACCAGGGGCCCACACCCTTCTCACGAGGGTGGGGGGCGCCCCCCCTAGGGCACGCCCCCCTACCTCGTGGGCCCCCTGGAAACCCTCCGACGCCAACTCCAACTCTATATATTTGCTTTCGGAGAGAAAAAAATCAGAGAGAAGAAATCATCGCGTTTTACGATACAGAGCCACCGCCAAGCCCTAAAACCTATCGGGAGGGCTGATCTGGAGTCCGTTCGGGGCTCCGAAGAGGGGGATTCGTCGCCGTCGTCATCATCAACCATCCTCCATCACCAATTTCATGATGCTCACCGCCGTGCGTGAGTAATTCCATCGTAGGCTTGCTGGAC
Source organism: Triticum urartu (assembly GCF_003073215.2). Lineage (NCBI taxonomy): Eukaryota > Viridiplantae > Streptophyta > Magnoliopsida > Poales > Poaceae > Triticum > Triticum urartu. Next base: position 195,610,742 of record NC_053024.1, on the reverse strand, counting down.
GATGATGGGTTGGATGAGATTTATCATGTAATCGAGTTAGTTTTGTTAGGGTTTGATCCCTAGTATCCATTATGTTCTGAGATTGATGTTGCTATGACTTTGCTATGCTTAATGCTTGTCACTAGGGCCCGAGTGCCATGATTTCAGATCTGAACCTATTATGTTTTCATGAATATATGTGAGTTCTTGATCCTATCTTGCAAGTCTATAGTCACCTACTATGTGTTATGACCGAAGTGACAATAATCGGGACCACTCCCGGTGATGACCATAGTTTGAGGATGTAAGTGCATCTAGTGCCACCCCTAGTTGGTTTTGGAGTATTGACGACAAACCTAGTTGAGGGACTAATGTGTTTGTGAGAATTGCAGGATAACACAGGTAGAAGTCCCTCATTGATTCGGCTTTACTACCAGAGATGACCCCTAAAAATGTATGAAGACATTGAAGCCAAAGGTGGTATATGAAGTTATTCACATTGAAGACTATGACAAAAGAAGACACGTTATGAAGCCTATGGAGCTCGAAGACTTAGATCTTTCGTAGTTCTTTTTCTTTTGTGTTGAGTCATAGGAACCACCGTACTGTTAATGGGGTCCAGGAGAACCAGTCAGAATGACTGAAGTGATGCCTAAACCAAAAACCTATGTCTTCGAGTGAAGACAATGAGAGCGAATCTTGTCCAGAGCCGGACAAGTCAGCTTTGCTTGTAGCCCAAGTAAAGTTGCCATGAGAGTTTGAAATCTGACCGTTGAGACACGTGTCAGTTCCTTAGTGACCCAGGGTCATTTCGGACAAATCAGGTCGGGTTGCCAAGTGGCTATAAATAGCCCACCCCCTACAACCATAAACGGTTGGCTGCTCAGATTTCAGTGCACGGCTTTGTCGTTTGAGAGCAACCCACCTCGAAGCCTTTGAGAGAAAATTCCTAGCGAGGAGAAAAGCCCTAACCACCCAGAGCCAGAGAACATTGGGCATCACTTAAGTCTTCTTGTCTGTGTGATCTGAAGACTTATTACACTTGAGGACCGTGCATCCCCAGACGGTTAGGCGTCGCGTTCAGAGCATCCAAGAGACATTGTGGATTGCCAGTGAACGAAGTCTGTGAAGGTTTGGGAGTCTACCTTGAAGGCTTACCAGAGTGATTGGGCGAGGACTATGTGACCTTAGCTCAAGGAGAATACGGTGAGGACTTGGTGTCCTGAGCTGCGTGTTCAGGATTGGGTGTTCGGGACTGTGTGTCCTAAGGTTTAAATACCTAGCCGCTCCAACCAGACGTACAGTTGTCACAGCAACTGGAACTGGTCCAACACATCATTGTCTTCAACGAGTCACTGGTTTCATCTTCACTTCCTTTTACTTACTGATCACTCGTTGTGAAGTCATTGCTTGTCTGTTCTATCTTTTGTCTTCACAACGTGAGTGTATGATCTGTTTGGCTTCATAGTATCTTCCTACCTGATCCTTATTACACTACAGCTATTTGTCACTGTGCTTTCACTCTGTTGACACTTGACCATGGCTTGCCTAGTGTAGTCTAACTTCCGCTGCATAGTAATAGGCATATCTCTACTGTCTGTCTTCATAACTTCCACGTTTTGAAGACTTTCATAAAAATCGCCTATTCACCCCCCCTCTAGTCGATATAACGCACTTTCAGAGGAGTTCATGTATTCACTATGTGCTAATGCTTTGTTCCGGTTCTCTATTAAAAGGAGGCCTTAATATCCCTTAGTTTCCAATAGGGCCCCTCTGCCACGGGAGGGTAGGACAAAAGATTTCATGCAAGTTCTTTTCCATGAGCACGTATGACTATATACAGAATACATGCCTACATTACATTGATGAATTAGAGCTAGTTCTGTGTCACCCTATGTTATGACTGTTACATGATGAACCGCATCCGGCATAATTATCCATCACTGATCCGGTGCCTACGAGTTTTCCATATACTGGTTTACGCTTATTTACTTTCCGCTGCTACTGTTACAATCACTACAAAATACCAAAAACATTACTTTTGCTGTTTTTACTTTTGTTGTCGCTACCACCCCTATCATATTACTTTGCTACTAAACACTTTGCTGCAGATACTAAGTTTCCAGGTGTGGTTGAATTGACAACTCAGCTGCTAATACTTGAGAATATTCTTTGGCTCCCCTTGTGTCGAATCAATAAATTTGGGTTGAAATACTCTACACTCGAAAGCTGTTGCGAACCCCTATACTTGTGGGTTATCAAGACTAATTTCTGGCGCCGTTGCCGAGGAGCATAGCTCTATTCTTTGAGTCACTTGGGATTTATATCTGCTGGACACTACGAAGAACTTGAGAGATCCAAAAACCAAGATCTATCCCTCAACTACGAGGGTAGGTAAGGAACTGCCATCTAGCTCTGCACTTGATTCACCTTCTGTTATGAGTAAGTTTGTGACACCTACACCTGCTTCTGCTATTCGTTCTGATATGTCGCATGTTATTAAGGATGCCACTTCTGCTATGCATGATACTTATGATGAAACTGCTTCTATGCCTGATACTACTGTGCCCCTTGGTGAATTTCTTGATGAACAAATTGCTAGGGCTAGAGAAAAAGAAATTATTGAATCTGAATACGATGATGATAGTGATGATGAAAATATGCCTGTTATTCCTGAGGGCTATCTTTTTGATATGGAATCTTCTGCCGCTATTTTAGCTTGCAAAGATAGATATGAGCTTAAGAGGTTATTAATTAAATGGAATAAAGAATCACTTAGAGATAAAATGAAACCCAACCCTGCTTTTGCTACTTCACCTATATGTGTTCCTGATAATGATTATGAATTCTCTGTTGATCCTGATATAATTACTTTGGTTGAATCTGATCTGTTTTATGGCTATGAATCCGAAACTGTTGTGGCACATCTTACTAAGTTAAATGATATAGCTGCCCTATTCACTAATGATGAGAGATCGCGTTACTTTTATATACTCAAGATATTTCCGTTCTCATTAAAGGGTGATGCTAAGATATGGTTTAATTCTCTTGATCCTGGTTGTGTGCGTAGTCCCCAGGATATGATTTATTACTTCTCTGCTAAATATTTCCCTGCTCATAAGAAACAAGCTGCTTTGAGGGAAATATACAACTTTGTGCAAATTAAAGAAGAGAGACTCACACAAGCTTGGGGAGGCTTCTCAAGTTACTTAATGCTTTGCCTGATCATCCTCTTAAGAAACCTGAAATACTTGATATCTTTTATAATGGACTAACCGATGCTTCCAGAGATTACCTAGATAGTTGTGCTGGTTCTCTTTTCAGGGAAAGAACACCGGATGAAGCTGAAATTCTATTGAATAATATGTTGACAAATGAAAATAATTGGGCACCTCCTGAGCCAGCTCCTGCTCCAATTACTGAACCTATTCCTAAACCAACTCCGAAGAAGAGAGGTGTTCTATTTCTTAGTCCCGAAGATATGTAAGAGGCAAAGAAATCTATGAAAGAAAAATGTATTAAAGCTGAAGACGTTAATAATTTACCTCCTATTGAAGAAATACATGGTCTTAATATACCGCCTGTTGAAGAAACATATGATCTCAATTCTTTATTTACTGAAGAACCTCCTGATCCCGATATCCCGACACAGGTAGTAAAGGTAAATTCTCTCTATAGATATGATAAATCTTAGATCCCTCCTACTAAAATTGCTAGTCAGTGCTTGATGAAGCTATGTACCTAGGGTAGGGTGATGAACCTGTCCAAACTGACCTACCCAAGGACACCTCTAGAAGAAATCACATTTCAATCGACTTGGCGGTGTTTCACTCGACGGACTCGAAGACACTCGACCAAGAAGCAACCACTCGACCAAGATCCAACCACCCGACGGCCAGGAGACCTAAAGTCACTCCGCACGCTAACGGTCGGTAATTAAGTAGCTTTTATGGTCATCATAGCACTTTATTAGGGGCGTTACCAGTAACGCCCGACCTTAATGTACTTAAAACCCTGCATAACTGAGGGCCAGAGGGGTCTGGCGGACTCTATATAAGCCACCCCCTCCTCAGTGTAAAGGGTGGGCACCCCTGTAATTCATACTCTCATAATCCAGTCGACCGCCTCCGGGCTCCGAGACGTAGGGCTATTACTTCCTCCGAGAAGGGCCTGAACTTGTAAACCTTGCGTTCTTACAACTTCTCCACAGCTAAGATCTTGCCTCTCCATACTTACCCCCCTACACTACTGTCAGACTTGGAACCACGACAGTTGGCGCCCACCTTGGGGCAGGTGTTTTAGCGTTTGTTGGAGGAGTTGCGACCTTTTCCGACCCGAATCATCATGGTTTCCGGTGGAGTTTTGGTGGAGGGCCGCGAGATCCGTCTCGGTGCGCTCACGTTCATCGTCGACGACTCTGCTTGGCTCCAGGAGGCTCCGCTCGACGTGGACGCACTCCCTGTTCGCGGGCAACGCACTTTAACGCGTGCGTCCGCGGCGTTCTCCTGCGGCAACCGTCGACCCCCTACCGGTCGGCTCCTGTGTTGTCCTCCCTCCCCGTCTCCCGCCGGCGCAAGCGCTCCGGTCGGTCGAGACTTCAGCGGTGGGTGAGACACGCGGTGGCACGTCAGTCGGCCACCCCTCAAGTCGCGGCGATCGAGCCCGACGAATCCCTCTACGGCCTGTTCAACTGGCTCCGCAGAGACCGCATCCGAGTGCGACAGCAGCGATCCGGCGGCGGAGGTTCTGATGGTCGATGGACCGCCCAGTCCTCCTGATTTTCCCCGCACCGACGGAGGCATGGGTGGAGGTGACCCGTCGCGTCCCCATGAGGAGTATCTTCCCGAGCCTCTCACGTCGCTGCAGAGAGAAGAACTTCGCCGCTGGAACGTGGATGCACTGCACACTCCTATCGTTGGAGAAACCCCCGAGGCTCGCGCCTTGGAAGACGCGCGCCTGGCAAACTTGGACGAGCGCACTCGACTGGAGAACCTCCAGCGAGCACTCGACGAGTGTGCGCGACAACGGGTTCCCGAATCCAGTCGGCGTCAGCTCTTCCCGCCCCCGCAGGTATATCGAACTCTGATTCGGAATTTAGCAGCTGCGGCCCGTATAGCGGAGTTGATTCAGCCTTCCTAGTCGGAGGCTGGCAGAGGCTTGCTGCAGATCAGAGCGTTACTCCGGGCAGCAGGAGACCAGAATTCCGCTGTTTCTCAGTCGTGGAACAGGATTCACAGCAGATCCGTTGCCGCAGACACAGTCCAGTCGGCTCACAGCCCGAGATCGCCCCCGAGGCGTGAGGGACGTGGAGACAGGCGTGACCAGTATGGGAACCATGAGTAGTATGATCACCGAGTCGATCGTGACGGTCGACGTCGAGTGCCCACGCCTCCCCTGAGGAGCGGGTCGTATGTGCCTCGCCAGCAGGATGACAGGCTCCCTCATAGTGGTGGGCGAAGGATTCCAGTCGACCCCAGAGGGCCAGGCTTTGATGCGAGATCCATTCTCGTCCAAGGTTTGGTCGACAGGAACAGGGCTCACCGAGAAGGTCACGACAGAGATGCACCTACCAGCAGCAGAGTACATGTTTCGGGGCCAGAGTGCTTTAGTAGAGCCATCAGGGCCGCTGTGATTTCTCCCAACTTCAGGTTGGCGACTGGAGTCAGTAAGTTCACTGGCGAGTCCAAGCCCGATACTTGGCTTGAGGACTACCGAGTGGCTGTCCAGATTGGCAGCGGCAATGATGAAGTGGCCATGAAGCACCTGCCTCTCATGTTGGAGGGCTCGGCCAGAGCGTGGCTGAACCAGTTAGCGCCTAGCAGCATTTACACTTGGGAAGATCTCTCCCGAGTGTTCGTCACCATGTTTGAAGGCACATGCAAGCGACCGGCAGGGCTGACGGAACTGCGATCTTGCGTGCAGAAGCCGAATGAAACTTTGAGGGATTACATCCAGAGGTGGATCACGTTACATCACTCGATGGAGAATGTGCCTGACCACCAAGCAGTTTGTGCCTTCAAGGAAGGCGTCAAGTACAGAGAACTGAATTTGAAATTCGGTCGAACCGGAGATATGTCCCTGAATCGGATGATGGAGATTGCCACCAAGTACGCTAATGGTGAAGATGAGGATCGACTCAGGAGTGGCAAGCTCAAGTCAGTCGCCCAAGAAACCGGAGGAAATTCCAATCGGAAACAGAAGCGGAAAGCCGAGCCAGCGGCTCCCGGGGAAGCCTTGGCTTTAACCCAAGGAAAGTTTAAAGGGAAACCTAAAGGACCTTGGAACCCCAAAAGGTTAAAGACCAAGACGGAAATGATGTGTTGGATTTGCCGTGCCTCGTCCACACTAAGAAAGATGAAGAGGGTAATTTTATTTACCCAAAACATACCACTTGACAGTGTCGACTCTTGATCCAGCAGTTCCAGGGCAAGCAACCCAAAGATAAAGAGAAGGAGTCAGACAAAGTTGAGGACAAGGAAGATAGCGACGATGGATACCCCCAAGTCAATTCCACCCTGATGATTTTTGCTGATGTTGAGAGCAAAAGTCGACTGAAAGTCATCAACCGAGAGGTGAATATGGTTGCTCCGGCGACACCAAGTTATTTGAAATGGTCCCAGATTGCCATCACGTTCGACCAGTCCGATCACCCAACGCATATTGCCACCCCTGGGAGGCAAGCTCTGGTGGTCAACCCAGTGGTTGAAGGCACTCGACTGACCAAAGTCTTGATGGATGGTGGCAGTGGTTTGAACATATTGTATGCTGAGACGTTGAAAGGGATGGGCATTCCGATGTCCAGACTCAGTGCCAGCAACATGAGTTTCCATGAAGTCATTCCTGGGAAGAAGGCTGAATCACTCGGCCAGATTGCTCTTGATGTGGTTTTCGGTGATTCCAAGAATTACCGCAGAGAGAAGTTGACATTTGAAGTTGTAGACTTCCAAAGTGCCTACCACGCTATTTTGGGCAGGCCGGCTTATGCACGCTTCATGGCCCGACCGTGTTATGTGTATCTCAAATTGAAGATGCCTGGCCCCAAAGGTGTGATCACTATTACGGGCAATCGGAAGAAAGCGGAAGAATGTTTTCAGAAAGGTTCGAAGATCGCCGATGCTCAGATGGCAGTGGTGGAGTTGCAGGAATACCAGAAGACTGCAGACCTGAGTGATTTGTTGCGAGCCAAGAAGCCCGCTACAGAGTCAGCTTTTCAGTCGACTGGTGATACGAAGACAGCTCACATCCACCCGACCGACCCCAGCACTGCTCCAACTCATATCGACAACAATCGACTCCAAATAGGAAGAAGCGCTCATCCAGTTCCTCCGTGAGAACTGGGACATTTTCGCATGGAAGCCCTCTGACATGACGGGTGTTCCCAGGGAGCTGGCTGAGCACCGCCTAAGAGTCGACTCAAAAGTAAAACCTGTCAAGGAACATCTCCGACGGTCCGCCGTCCAGAAGAGAAAGGCCATTGGCGAAGAGGTGGCTCGGCTCTTAGCGGCGGAGTTCATCCAAGAAATCTACCACTCCGAGTGGCTCGCCAATGTTGTCATGGTCCCCAAGAAGGACAAGTCACTTCGCATGTGCATTGACTTTAAACATATCAATTGGGCTTGCCCGAAAGATCATTTTCCTCTCCCGCACATCGACCAGATAGTCGACTCAACTGCGGGATGTGAGCGACTGTCTTTTTTAGACGCCTATTCCGGGTACCATCAGATCCGTTTGTATGGGCCTGACGAGATCAAAAGAGCTTTCATCACTCCATTCGGGTGCTTCTGTTATGTTACCATGCCATTCAGCCTCAAGAATGTCGGAGCCACATTCATGAGGATGATTCAGAAGTGTTTGCTCACCCAAATCAGTCGGAATGTGGAGGCGTACATGGATGATATAAGGGTTCCGGCCTGCTGACTGACCTTGCTAAAACCTTTGCCAACCTCAGAAGGTTTGATATCAAGCTTAATCCATCAAAATGCACATTCGGGGTTCCTGGCGGAAAGTTACTCGGTTTTCTCGTTTCCGAACGGGGAATCGACGCCAATCCAGAAAAAGTCGGTACTATACTCCGAATGAAAAGTCCTGTGCGAGTGCACGATGTTCAGAAGCTTACTGGTTGCTTGGCCGCCCTAAGTCGATTCATATCTCGTCTCGGTGAAAAGGCATTGCCTCTTTACCGATTGATGAAGAAGTCTGACAAGTTCGAGTGGACTCCTGAAGCTGACCCAGCGTTCGTAGAGCTCAAAGCTCTGCTCTCCACCCAGCCGGTGCTTGCTGCTCCAATCAGCAAGGAGCCTTTGCTGCTTTACATTGCAGCCACAGGACAAGTCGTCAGTACGGTACTTACGATCGAGCAGGAAGAAGAAGGGAAAACCTTCAAAGTTCAGCGCCCAGTGTATTATATTTATGAAGTCTTGACCCCATCAAAGCAAAGATATCCTCATTATCAGAAGCTCGTATATGGGATTTATATGACCACAAAGAAAGTTGCCCACTACTTCTCTGATCATTCCATTACAGTCGTCAGTGACGCTCTGTTGTCAGAGATCTTGCATAACAGGGACGCAACTGGTCGAGTGGCAAAATGGGCGATTGAACTGCTTCCTCTAGATATCAAGTTTGAGGCAAAGAAAGCTATCAAGTCCCAGGCAATCGCGGATTTCGTCGCCGAGTGGATTGAACAGCAACCGCCGACTCAGGTTCACTCGGAGCATTGGACCATGTTCTTTGACGGTTCCAAGATGCTAAATGGTTCCGGCGCTGGAGTGGTGTTGGTCTCCCCTAGAGGAGATAAACTCAGATATGTTCTTCAAATCCACTTTGATTCCTCTAACAACGAGGCAGAATACGAAGCACTTTTATATGGGTTGCACATGGCCATTTCACTTGGCGTCCGTTGCCTCATGGTCTATGGCGACTCAGATTTGGTGGTCAATCAAGTGATGAAGGAATGGGACGTCAGAAGTCCAGCCATGACTGGTTATTGCAATGCAGTGAGAAAGCTGGAGAAGAAATTCGAGGGGTTAGAGCTTCATCACATACCCCGACTGAAAAATCAAGCAGCTGATGATCTGGCAAAAATAGGTTCCAAAAGAGAAGCCATTCCCAGCAATGTGTTTTTGGAACACATCCACACACCATCAGTCCAGGAGGATCCCTTCACTGAAGAGGCCCCGCAGCCAAAAAGCGCCACGGATCCGACTGAAGTTGAAGTTCCAGCTGTGGTCGACCTGATCATGCAAGTCTTGATTATCACTCCCGTCTGGACAGAACCGTACATCACGTACATCCTAAGGAAAGAACTCCCAGAAGACGAAGAAGAGGCTCAACAGATCGTTCGTCGATCCAAGGCCTTTATAGTCATAAAGGGACAGTTATATAGAGAAAGCGCGACTGGGGTCGGCCAGAAGTGTATTACACCAGAAGAAGGTCAGATGATCCTTAACGATATCCACTCGGGGACCTGTGGTCATCATGCGTCCTCTCGGACCATTGTGGCTAAAGCATACCGAGCGGGGTTCTACTGGCCAAGAGCCAATGAGATGGCAAAAGAAATAGTCGACAAATGTGAAGGATGTCAGTATTACTCCAATATGCCGCACAAGCCCGCGTCAGCCCTGAAAACCATTCCACTTGTCTGGCCCTTCGCTGTTTGGGGGCTGGACATGGTTGGACCACTGAGAACAGGCAGGAGCGGCTTCACTCATGTGCTGGTAGCAGTCGACAAGTTCACCAAATGGATTGAAGCCAAGCCTATCAAGAATCTTGATGCTTGCACCGCTATCAGTTTCACCAGAGAGTTGATATCCAGATATGGAGTTCCACACAGCATCATCACCGACAATGGATCAAACTTTGATTCCGACAAATTCAGGGCCTTTTGCGCCTCTCAGGGCACTCGAGTCGACTATGCTTCGGTCGCTCACCCCCAGTCAAATGGGCAAGCAGAAAGGGCGAACGGCCTGATTCTCAAAGGACTGAAACCCCGATTGATGCGCGATCTCAAGCACGCAGCAGGTGCATGGGTCGACGAGCTTCCATCAGTCCTTTGGGGATTAAGAACAACCCCGAATCGATCGACCGAAAGAACCCCATTCTTTCTGGTCTATGGAGCCGAGGCAGTCTTACCGAGTGACCTGCTTCACAACGCTCCCCGAGTCGAGCTCTACTCTGAAGATGAAGCAGAACAAGCCCGGCAGGACGCATTTGACCTCCTAGAAGAAGAAAGAGAAATGGCCTTGATTCGATCGACCATCTATCAGCAAGACTTGCGTCGATTCCATGCCAGAAGCGTGAAGAGCCGAGCCTTCCAAGAAGGAGACTTAGTCCTCCGAGTGGATCAGTAGAAACCACACAAGCTCGCTCCTACTTGGGAAGGCCCCTTCATAGTCACCAGAGTCCTCCACAATGGAGCATACCACCTCTACAATGTCGATCGCCAGATTGATGAGCCACGAGCCTGGAATGCGGAGCTACTCCACCCCTTTTATACTTGAGTTATCATTCAGATAAGATGTAATAAGAAAAAACTCCTGTAGTTTATTTATCAAAGACAAGAGCATTATAATTTTCCCAGTGATTATTATTGTTTTTGTTTACGTAAGAAATCCCCCAGTGGGTGGCTTAGCTGCGAATCCGCTTCGCCTAAGTTTATAAAAATGATTTCCTACCGAGTGGCGAGCCAGCCTCCCACTCGGAGTCTTAGCTATGAATCCGTTTCGCCTAAGTTTGAAAAAAAATCCTACCGAGTGGAGAGCAGCCCTCCCACTCGGGGGCTTAGCTGCAGTCCAGTACTCACCTAAGTTCTCTCGCTTGAGGACTTAGCTGCAGTCAGGCACTCGCCTAAGTTTGAAAAAATCCTACCGAGTGGAGAGCAACCCTCCCACTCGGGGGCTTACCTGTAGTCCAGTACTCGCCTAAATTCTCTCGCTTGAGGACTTAGCTGCAGTCAGGCACTCGCCTAAGTTTGAAAAAATCCTACCGAGTGGAGAGCAGCCCTCCCACTCGGGGGGCTTAGCTGCAGTCCAGTACTCGCCTAAGTTCTCTCGCTTGAGCACTTAGCTGCAGTCAGGCACTCGCCTAAGTTTGAAAAAATCCTACCGAGTGGAGAGCAGCCCTCCCACTCGGGGGCTTAGCTGTAGTCCAGTACTCGCCTAAGTTCTCTCTCTTGAGGACTTAGCTGCAGTCAGGCACTCGCCTAAGTTTGAAAAAATCCTACCGAGTGGAGAGCATCCCTCCCACTCGGGGGCTTAGCTGCAGTCCAGTACTCGCCTAAGTTCTCTCTCTTGAGGACTCAGCTGCAGTCAGGCACTCACCTAAGTTTGAAAAACAAAAAATCCTACCGAATGGAGAGCAGCCCTCCCACTCAGAGGCTTAGCTGCAGTCCAGTACTCGCCTAAGTTCTCTCGCTTGAGGACTTAGCTGCAATCAGGCACTCGCCTAAGTTTGAAAAATCCTACCGAGTGGAGAGCAGTCCTCCCACTCGGGGGCTTAGCTGCAGTCCGGTACTTGCCTAAGTTTTCTCGTTTGAAGACTTAGCTGCGGTCAGGTACTCGACTAAGTACGAAACACATCCCGCTCTGCAGTAACAAGCTGCAGATCGACGACCACCTCCTCCTTGGAGAGCTTCGCCACAAATACAACATGCACTCCATCCTGCTCTGCAGTAACGAGGTGCAGGTCGACTGCTACCTTCCCCTTCGGAGCCGCACCACAAGTGCAAAAAAGTTGTCTCGAAAGAAGAACTATTTCCACTCGACGGGGGATTCATAAAGATATTCAACGATAAACCGAGTTCAGATAAATCCTAAAGGGTCCGGACCACAGGTCAAAGTGCTCAGGCATTCAGCCCGAAAGAGTTTAACGGTTACAAAAACCACTCGGCATTCCGAGGCAAATTTAAGGTGGGGCATAAAAGTTTGTTCACTCCGCAGGAGGAAGGCTGGCAGGCTCGATGAACTTGTCCAGGTCGACGCCATCGGCAATCCGAGTGGCGGCAGCAATGAAAGTCTCCATAAAAGTTCGGAAGTCGTGCTTCTGGGTGTTGGCGACCTTGATTGTGGCCAGCTTATCTTGTCGCACCTCCTTGAAGTGGACACGAACCAAAGACAGAGCCACATCAGCGCCACACCGAGTAGAAGACTTCTTCCACTCCTGCACTCGGTCAGGGATTCCATTAAGTCGAGTCATCAGAGACTCAAGATCGTTTTGGAGTGTAGCCTCTGGCCAAAGTTCCGGGTCGATCCGCGACATGGCGACCTTCAGTCGAGCCAAGTAGTCCACGGCACCGTCGTTGCGAGATTCCAGTCGGAGCAGATTCATGGCAGTTTCATCTTTCACGGGAGAGTTGATTGGATCCAAACCTGGTTCGATCCGCCCAGTCTCCTCTTCAAAGTTCTGGCAAAACTCTGCATTCACGATCCAAGGATAAGTCAATTTTCATACACTGAGTCGACACAAAAAAAATCAGTCGGAACAGAATGTGCACCTTCAAGCTTGATGAACAACTTCTTGGCAAGACTTCTCAGATAGCTCTCCAGATCATCCCTCCTGCGAGCAATGCTTTCCATTTTCTCGCCCTGGACGAGATTCTCCTTCTTCCAGCGCGAGCACTCCTTGTTGGAGTCATCCAGAGCAGACTTCAGCCTGGTATTCTCTTCTTCCAACTGGCCGACCGAAGCCAGCTTCTGTTCGGCCAGAGCGACTCTGTCGTCAGCTTCCTTTCGGGCAGCAGCCAGATCCTGATCCTTCTTTGCCAGAGCTTCTCTCAGCTTTTCTGCAAAGAAATGGTGCTTGATTCAGAAAGAGCAGAAGGGTACTCAAGCCCAAGGCAAACCAGTCGACAAACTCGTCTTACCATTGGCTCCATCCTTAGCCTTTTGCAGCTCTGTCTTGGCCAGCTCCAAGTCAAGGTTCAGTTGGATCTGCTGTTTCTCCAAATCAGCAAAGCGAGCTCCCAGATCACAAGGTTTCTGCAATCAAAGAGGAGAAGTTATTTTACAGCGAAAAACAACAAAGGCAATAAATACTGAGACTACGGTCGACTGCCCGCAGTCCACCATAGTCTCGGGGACTACACCCAGTGGGTGCACTTTGCGTGTCCCCACCGGTTCTGATCCCACTCGACCGGCCCGCCGAAGTCGAGTCCAGGAAGTAAAAAAGAGGCAGAACGAGAGAAAGTAGAACTCAGACTACAGTCGACTGCCAGCAGTCCACCGTAGTTTCGGGGACTACACCCAGTGGGTGCACTTTGCGTGCCCCCACCGGTTCTGATCCCACTCAACCAGACCGAGTGGAAGAGACAAACTACCAGTTTGGTTTATACATTAAAAAAAAAATACAATGACTACAGTCGACTGCCAGCAGTCCACCGTAGTCTCGGGGACTACACCCAGTGGGTGCACTCAGCGTGCCCCCACCGGTTCAAAAATTTCAATCGACGCACCCAGTGGGTGTACAGATGCAAAGATTTTCGGAAAAGAGTCTTCAGATAACATATCCTAACAAAACAAGCAGTGACCAATTAACCTGAACATTGCTTTGGAGGGCCGAGCTGGCGTCGTAGGCAGCCTGACTGGCGTCCCGCACCATCCTCATCTTCTCCATCATGATGCCCGCCTGACGTATGGCTTCCTTGGCAGCATTCGCTTCGTCCTCCGGGACATGATGGGTCGCAAAAACTGAAGGTGGGTCGACGGGCACCTGAGCAGTCGACGAAGAGGGCAAGGCACTCGACAGTGGCACAACAAAGGTAACAGAACCCCGATTGGCGTCGCCAGTGTCCTGAACGATTGGTTCCGTCCTTGGCGTCGACTGTGGCGCCTCGCTTGTAGGAGCCTGCCTATTTTTCCTCGTCAAAGGCCTCTCGGGCTCTCCATCATCATCAGGGAGGTCAATAACGTTGGGAGCTATGCAAAGTTCAATCGTCAAAATCACATCACCCAATGGTACACGTTGCAGTTGAATCGACCAAAATAGAGACAGTATGGCAGGAGTCATACCCAGTTTTGACGTGACCGCATCCTCCATCACCTCATCATCATCCCTGTAAGCTGAGGTCCTAGAAGTGGCAGCGCTGGCAGTTCCAAAGTTCATCCGGTTAAAACAAGAAAAACAAACGGCGCTGAGCGTCGAGTGTATACGGAGGAAGACACTTACGCAGAAGCGACAGGGATGTCAATTTTAATCTTCGGCAACGCCTTCCGGATTTTCGGCTCCACAACTTTGGGGTGCTTGGGCGCCTTCTCGGTCGGGGTTGGTGAAGAGATCCGAGGATGCTTCGAAGATTGACCAGCTTGAGCAGACGCCTTTTCACGGACGCTCGGTCGTTCTTGGGCAAGTTTGGATCGCCTCTCCCTGCGAGGAGGCGACTCGACTTCTTCTTCGTCGCTTGAGTCTTCGCTTTCTCCATCCTCTTCACCATCAGAAGTCCACTCGCCACTGTCGCCGCCGCTCACCTCGCCTTCCAAGTCTTGCCCTTGCTCTCCATTGGGCATCGATTACATTTCAATGAGGGCCTGAAAAAATAACAATCAAAAGACATTCAGTCGAATGCAAATGGGACATCACATGGAGAGTCAGAAAGTTACTTACAGAAACATACCTGCTCCGACTGACGCGAGTTGTCGAATGGAGTCACCCTCCTGGATCCCCGAGGGTTGTCTTTGTTGCTAGTGATTCCTCTCAACTAGCTCTCCAAGGTATCCTCACTGACCTCCTCCGGGTGGATCCGAGTGGTATCTTCGAGCCCAGAATACATCCACATCGGATGACCGCGTGCCTGAAGGGGTTGGATGCGTCGACCGAGAAAGACCTCCAGCAGATCCATCCCGGTCACTCCGTCGCGGACGAGCTGGACGACCCGTTCGACCAGCTCCTTGACCTGCGCCTTCTCTTCTGGAACTATCTTCAGGGGAGCAGGCTTCTCCACTCGAGCCAAGGAGAAAGGAGGAAGCCCAGTCGACTGGCCAGGGGTCGGCTGATCCTTGAAGTAAAACCAAGTCGACTGCCAGCCCCGGACCGAGTCAGGAAGGATCATCGCTGGGAAAGTACTTTTGCTCCTCATCTGGATCCCCAGACCACCGCACATTTGGATCACCCGAGTCCTCTCGTCACTCGACTTGGTCTTTTTGTCCGGCTGGGAACGACAAGTGAAGATATGTTTGAAGAGCCCCTAGTGCGGTCGGCAGCCCAAGAAGTTTTCGCACATAGACACGAAAGCGCCCAGATAGACTATGGTATTCGGAGTAAAGTGGTGGAGCTGAGCCCCAAAGAAGTTCAAAAAACCCCGAAAGAAAGGGTGGGGAGGCAGCGAGAACCCACGATCTATGTGAGTTGCTAAGAGGACGCACTCACCCTCTCTGGGCTGCGGCTCAGTTTCGTCTCCCGGGAGCCGAGCCTACTTGTGGGGGATAAATCCCCCTTCCACCAGGTCGTCGAGGTCGTCCTGCGTGATTGCCGAGCGGATCCAGTCGCCCTGGATCCAGCCCGCCGGCAGGCCGGACCTCAACGAGGATCCGCCCCGGTTGGTCCGCTTGCCCTTCGCCTTCGCGGTTGCCTTCTTCGCGCGTTCCAGCACCGCCGTCTTGTCCTTCCCCATGGTGGCAGTTCGAGCTCGAGCGGAGATCCGGCGACGAGACAGGAGCAAGGGTGGCGGAGAAATCGGGAGAAAACAGAGAGAGAATGGTGGCGTGCGGAACAGAGCCCCGGCCCAACGCCTTATATGAGGCTGCTTCCGAGTGGCTGACTGGTAGGCCCGGACGGCCCTGTCAAATCCCGTGGCGATCGCACGCCGATACATGGCGAAAAAGGTGGCGCGGGGATTGAGGCGGCTCCGCGCTATCCCATCCGTTTACTGCGGCCTCTCCCGTCCCGCGCGCTTCCCGAAATTTGGATCCCATGAAATCCGCGGGCAGCAGAACAACTCGTCGGATCGAAGATCTCCTCCGCACCGTCACTCAGAACTCTTCAAGTATAAGAACTCACTTGACAAAACCTAAGAATGGATCAAGGCGACTGGAAAGAAAGTTGTTGTCATCACTCTGGTCCATTGATCCGAAACAAGGTATGCTCACGACATGAAAAATGAGTCGGAGATGTGCTCAAACCCTTTCCCACTCAAACCTCGATCCATTCAGGGGCTAATGATGAAGCTATGTACCTAGGGTAGGGTCATGGACCTGTCCAAACTGACCTACCCAAGGACACCTCCAGAAGAAATCACATTTCAATCGACTTGGCGGTGTTTCACTCGATGGACTCGAAGACACTCGACCAAGAAGCAACCACTCGACCAAGATCCAACCACCCGACGGCCAGGAGACCTAAAGTCACTCCGCACGCTAACGGTCGGTCATTAAGTAGATTTTATGGTCATCATAGCACTTTATTAGGGGCGTTACCAGTAACGCCCGACCTTAATGTACTTAAAACCCTGCATAACTGAGGGCCGGAGGGGTCTGGTGGACTCTATATAAGCCACCCCCCTCCTCAGTGTAAAGGGTGGGCACCCCTGTAATTCATACTCTCATAATCCAGTCGACCGCCTCCGGGCTCCGAGACGTAGGGCTATTACTTCCTCCGAGAAGGGCCTGAACTCGTAAACCTTGCGTTCTTACAACTTCTCCACAGCTAAGATCTTGCCTCTCCATACTTACCCCCCTACACTACTGTCAGACTTGGAACCACGACAGTGCTTGGATGAGTTTGATAACTTTATGTTTAAGCAAGATGACTTCAATGCTTATTTTGGTAGACAATTAAAAGAAAATGCTTATATGATTAGACGCTTGGGTGATTATATGGCTAATATTAAAGGTTAACTTAAACTTGTTAGCAAACATGCTTCTATGGTTACCACTCAAGTAGAACAAGTACTTAAAGCTCAAAAAGAAGTGCTTGATGAAATGAATAGTAAGAAAAATGATTATGCTGTTAGAGTGGCTACTAGAACTGGTAGAATGACTCAGGAACCTTTGTATCCTGAAGGCCACCCTAAGAGAATCGAGCAAGATTCTCAGAGAAATAATATTGATATTCCTAGTTCTTCTAAAAGGAAGAAGAAGAAAAATGATAGAACTGTGCAAACTTCTAGTGAACCTATTGCTGAACCACCTGATAATCCAAATGATATTTCTATGTCTGATGCTAAAACACAATCTGGTAATGAACATGAACCTAGTAAAAATATTAATGATGATGTTCATGATGATGCTCAACCTAGTAATGATAATGATGTAGAAATTGAACCTGCTGTTGATCTTGATAACCCACAATCAAAGAATCAACGTTATGATAAGATAGACTTTGTTTCTAGGAAACATGGTAAAGAAAGGGAACCTTGGGTTCAGAAACCCATGCCTTTTCCTCCGAAACCATCCAAGAAAAAGGATGATGAGGATTTTGAGCGCTTTGCTGAAATGATTAGGCCTATCTTTTTGCGTATGCGATTAACTGATGTGCTCAAAACAAATCCTTATGCTAAATATATGAAGGATACCATTACTAATAAAATAAAGATGCCGGAAGCTGAAATTTCCACCATGCTTGGTAATTATACTTTTAAGGGTGGAATACCAAAGAAACTTGGAGACCCCGGAGTACCTACTATACCTTTCTCCATTAAAAGAAATTATATTAAAACTACTTTATGTGATCTTGGAGCCGGTGTTAGTGTTATGCCTCTCTCTTTATATCGAAGACTTGACTTGAATAAGTTAACACCTACTGAAATATCTTTGCAAATGGTTGATAAATCAACTGCTATACCTGTCGGTATTTGTGAGGATGTGCCTGTTGTGGTTGCAAACGTTACTATTTTAACAGACTTTGTTATTCTTGATATTCCCGAGGATGATAGTATGTCTATTATTCTTGGAAGACTTTTTCTTAATACTGCAGGGGCTGTTATTGATTGCAACAAAGGCAATGTCACTTTTCATGTTAATGGTAATGAGCATACGGTACACTTCCCGAGGAAACAACCTCAAGTTCATAGTATCAACTCCATTGGAAAAATTCCATCGATTATATTTGGAGGTTTTGAATTTCCTCTACCAACTGTCAAGAAGAAATATGATATACTTATTATTGGGGATGTGCATATCCCCGTTGAGGTAACTTAGTGCTATTCGAAATTTCTCCGGTTTCATGATTATCGGAATGAGTTTGTTAACAAGACTTGATCAACCTTGTTAGTGGATTCTTTTTGATGAGCATGAGATGGATGAAACTAGAAGCACAACCTTATGTACCCCACTTTTACTTTCTGTTATTTATATTGAATAAAGTAAAAGTAGTATTTTCTGTCTGTTTCCTGACTTATCCGTGCAATATAAAAATATCCCAAAAATAAAAGTCCTCAAAATGCCATGCCAATTTAATATAATTTTTCAAGAATATTTGAGGATTTACTGTGCAAAAATTACCACGGGAGGAGCTGCCACCTGGCCACGAGGGTGGTGGGCGTGCCCCCTATAGGGCGCCCCCTGCCTCGTGGGCCCACGGTGGCCCTCCTCCACTTATCCCAGCACCCATCTTCTTCCTCTGTCTCACACAAACCCGAAAAACCAACTCAAGCACGAGTTCCAGCCACTTTTGATGTGATTTTCGATCTCCTTGCTCAAAGCACCTCTTGCAAACTGCTTGGGGAGATTGTTCCTTGGTATGTGACTCCTCCATTGGTCCAATTAGTTTTTGTTCTAGTGCTTTATTCTTTGCAAATTTGTGATGCAAAGGTGACCATGTTCATGAGCTTGCATGTCAAATTTATATGGTTCCAAGTAGTTCTAATGCTTGATATAGGCTCTAGGCATTTGTAGGAGTAGCTGCTATCAGTTTTATTGAAGTTGGTTCATTTTTGTTTGAAGTTACTAAAAATTTCAGATTGTTTCAGAAAAATAATGAGGAGATTTTTGAGGGGCTCATCGAGCCAAAGCTCGAAGGAAAAGGCACCGAAGCCTAAGTATAATTTGCCGTGCACCGCGGAGATTCGGGCGTGTGAATGGCCTTCTGAAGATTTCTTGAGAGCAGCCGGTATCTATGAAGATTTTCATGAATTGGCTCACAATGCAGGCCTCACCGCTTTCCTCCACGACCAATGCGATCAGTATCTCTTACTCACAAATACTTTTGTGCAAAACTTTCATTTTCATTCTAGGAACTCACCACCTACGGTGGAGTTTCATTTATATGATGAGCATAAGGAGATGTCACTTTATGATTTCTTCGGATTTGTTTAATCCCTTTTGAGGGCAAGACAGAAGAACCACATCATGATGATGTGGCTGGGTTTATTGATACTATCACTGTAGGAGAAACTAGAAAGGTTTCCGATGCACGAATCACTAGCAATACATTTTCCTGTTTTACGTTACTTTGCATTATTTGCTAGTCGTTGTTTAATTGGACGCGGAAATAGTGGAAACCTTAGTATCCCTAATATAATGATTCTGCACCACGGTTTATACAGTGATAACACTTTTAGTATGGGCGGTATTATTGCTAGACGGTTAAGTATGAACTGTACTAAGGGTCCCATCTTTGGAGGCGTCTATGCCACACGCCTAGCTGCACATTTTAACATACCTATTAGGCATGCTGAGAAGGAAGGAAAGGTGCTGCCCCATGTTTATCTAGATCATAAAAGTATGGTGGCACATGATTTTATTGTTAAGAATAGGGCAGGAGAGCTTATATATCAATTGTTCTTTAACAAACATCATCCTGAGACTATTATCCTGCCTGCTCCTTCTTTGTTTAATTTTGTAGGACCCTACCTCATTACGTGGGCTGCCGTCCAAGCTTACAAGAATCCTGCACCAGCCCCGGAACAGGAACCACAAGATGAGCCTCCACGACAATCTGTTTATTCTTGGGATCCAGAGATGACTGTCAGCCAGTGGCAGTCAGAGTCTTCTTCTTCATCATAGTATGATCCCAACTATTCTTCCTCATCACAGTACGACCCCAACAACTATTATTATGGATATCCGCCAGGCCAGCTGTGGCCATAGATCAACTTAGGCCAAAAGCGTAAGCTTGGGGGAGTACGTATTTCTCACCGACATTACATTTATGTTCACACACACTCATTACTAGATGTCGGTGCTCATACTTTTTCACTGTAATATCCATGCTAGTTTATTTTCTTTTTCCTGTTTTCTTCTTGTGTGTTTGTTAAACCTTAAGAAAAAAATTAGTAGTAGTTTATTTTTCTGCTGTAGTAGTAATAATTAAAAAGAAAACCCAAAAATATTTCCCGTTCTTCTTTTGCTTGTTGGGAGCTTTCCCGTGTAAATAGTTTCTTTTCTTTTCTTTGGGGGTCAGTAGGAGAAGACCATAATTAAATTGTTGAAGTGGCTCCTATATGCATTATTGTTGATTTAACCAAGAGCCCATATTGCCTTGTCTTCTCCTGTTTATTGAATGCTCGCAGATTCCAGCTTAGTCCAATGCACGTGCACTCTTATTATTATTCACACCGTTCGGTCATGCAAGTGAAAGGCAATTATGATGATATATGATGGACTGACTGAGATGAGAAAAGCTGGTATGAACTCGACCTCTTTGTTTTTGTAAATATGATGAGTCCCTCATTCTTGATTTAGCTTATTATGAATAAACATGTCTGCAATGACAATTAGAGATCATAGTTGCTTGTGCCATGCTTGATTAGCTATGAGTTATAATGATTTACCTTGTGTGCCAACATGCTATTGAGATGATTATGATGTGGTATGATGGGGTGGTATCCTCTTTTGAATGATTTAAGTGACTTGACTTGGCACATGTTCACGCATGTAGTTGAAACAAAATCAACATAGCCTTTCACGATATTTATGTTCATGGTGGATTATATCCTACTCATGCTTGCATCCAATGTTTATTAATTTTAATGCATGTACATGGTTGTTGTCGCTCTCTAGTTGGTCGCTTCCCAGTCTTTTGCTAGCCTTCACCTGTACTAAGCGGGAATACTGCTTGTGCATCCAATCCCTTAAACCCCAAAGTTATTCCAGATGAGTCCACTATACCTTCCTATATGCGGTATCTACCTGCCGTTCCAAGTAAATTTGCATGTGCCAAACTCTAAACCTTCAAATAAACATTCTGTTTTGTATGCTCGAATAGCTCATGTATCAACAAAGGCTGTCCTTATCTTCCGTGTTAGGCGGGTTATTCTGAAGAGGAGTGGACTCCGTTCCTCACTCACGAGAAAATGGCTGGTCACCGGGATGCCCAGTCCCATGCTTTATGCAAACTAAATCAAAATTAATTGCAGACAAAACTCCCCCTGGGACCCGATGTATGTTGGAGGCACTCGTTGTTTCGAGCAAGCCATGGATTGATGCTTGTTGGTGGAGGGGGAGTATAAAATTTACCATTCTGTTTGGGAACCGCCTATAATGTGTTTAGCATGGAATATATCGCCATCTATTAGTTGTTACATTGACAATGAAAGTATACCGCTCAAAATACAATTTATCTCTATTTCAAAACCGAGCTCTGGCACCTCTACAAATCCCTGCTTCCCTCCGCGAAGGGCCTATCCATTTACTTTTATGTTGATTCATCACCCTTTTATTAAAAAGCACTAGCTGCAGAGCACAGCTGTCATTTGCATTCATCACTATTAATCTACATTGGGTATGACTATGATTGGATCTCTTTTACCATGAATTACAATGTCTAGTCAGTCCTTGATCTTTAAAGGTGCTCTGCATTTATGTTTTGCGGTCTCAGAAAGGGCTAGCGAGATACCATCTTGTTATATCATATTATGATTGTTTGAGAAAGTGTTGTCATCCGAGATTTATTATTATGGCTTGCTAGTAGATTATGCTATTGATATGAGTAATTGTGAGACCTGAGAATTATTGCAAATGTGGTTAGTTATGATCTATGCTGAAAACTTGAATGCTCGCTTGACATAGTTACAACAACAAGAGCAAACAGAGTTTGTAAAAGTTTTTCTTTCTTTCTTTAAGTTTGTCAACTGAATTGCTTGAGGACAAGCAAGGGTTTAAGCTTGGGGGAGTTGATACGTCTCCATCGTATCTACTTTTCTAAACACTTTTGCCCTTGTTTTGGACTCTAACTTGTATGATTTGAATGGAACTAACCCGGACTGACGCTGTTTTCAGCAGAATCGCCATGGTGTTGTTTTATGTGCAGAAAATAAATATTCTCGGAATGACCTGAAACTCCACGGAACATCTTAGAAAAAACAATAAAAAATCCTCGCCAAAGATGAAGACCAGGGGGCCCACACCCTTCTCATGAGGGTGGGGGGCGCGCCCCCTACCTCGTGGGCCCCCTGGAAACCCTCCGACGCCAACTCCAACTCTATATATTTGCTTTCGGAGAGAAAAAAATCAGAGAGAAGAAATCATCGCGTTTTACGATACGGAGCCGCCGCCAAGCCCTAAAGCCTCTCGGGAGGGCTGATCTGGAGTCCATTCAGGGCTCCGGAGAGGGGGATTCATCGCCGTCGTCATCATCAACCATCCTCCATCACCAATTCCATGATGCTCACCGCCGTGCGTGAGTAATTCCATCGTAGGCTTGCTGGACGGTGATGGGTTGGATGAGATTTATCATGTAATCGAGTTAGTTTTGTTAGGGTTTGATCCCTAGTATCCATTATGTTCTGAGATTGATGTTGCTATGACTTTGCTATGCTTAATGCTTGTCAATAGGGCCCGAGTGCCATGATTTCAGATCTGAACCTATTATGTTTTCATGAATATATGTGAGTTCTTGATCCTATCTTGCAAGTCTATAGTCACCTACTATGTGTTATGATCCGGCAACCCCGAAGTGACAATAATCGGGACCACTCCCGGTGATGACCATAGTTTGAGGAGTTCATGTATTCACTATGTGCTAATGCTTTGTTCCGGTTCTCTATTAAAAGGAGGCCTTAATATCCCTT
Organism: Triticum urartu; assembly: GCF_003073215.2. Classification (NCBI taxonomy): domain Eukaryota; kingdom Viridiplantae; phylum Streptophyta; class Magnoliopsida; order Poales; family Poaceae; genus Triticum; species Triticum urartu. Next base: position 195,587,827 of record NC_053024.1, on the reverse strand, counting down.
AGTTTCCAATAGGACCCCGCTGCCACGGGAGGGTAGGACAAAATATGTCATGCAAGTTCTTTTCCATAAGCATGTATGACTATATACGGAATACATGCCTACATTACATTGATGAATTGGAGCTAGTTCTGTGTCACCCTATGTTATGACTGTTACACGATGAACCGCATCCAGCATAATTATCCATCACTGATCCGGTGCCTACGGGTTTTCCACATACTGGTTTACGCTTATTTACTTTCCACTGCTACTGTTACAATCACTATAAAATACCAAAAACATTACTTTTGCTGTCTTTACTTTTGTTGTCGCTACCGCCCCTATCATATTACTTTGCTACTAAACAATTTGCTGCAGATGCTAAGTTTCTAGGTGTGGTTGAATTGACAACTCAGCTGCTAATACTTGAGAATATTATTTGGTTCCCCTTGTGTCGAATCAATAAATTTTGGTTGAATACTCTACCCTCGAAAGCTGTTGCGATCCCCTATACTTGTGGGTTATCAACTGATGATACATAATCAAATAGCAATTAATTAAGTACAACGTTACAAGGCAAAAGGTACTGACAAGAGGAATGAAGACATCAACGTGTGCAGTGGCATTGGTTTTATTCAACATTTTGGTAAGAGTAAATGTAGATATGATAATTTGGAGAAAGTGGAGGGCAGGGCAGATAAGATGTAGAGTAATGCTAGACAATCAACTATCTCGCGATGCATGTGCAATAATACCACCACCGTCCGTTATTAGTTGTCGCTCAAATGGATGTATCTAGCACTATTAAGTTCTAAATACATCCAATTGATCAACAATTAATTCGATACAGAGGGAGTACACGACAACAGGTACTTACATGAGCAATCCAAAACTTCATAACCATTGTGTTAATTCTACATTTATCTAAGAGTAAATATAGATCTTATAATTTCAAGCAAAGGGGGGATAAAGAAGTGAACATTTACAGTGATGCTACATAATCAAACAACAATGAGTGTAAGTATGCCGGCAAAGGGCAAGAGGTACTGACAAGAGCAATGCAGAGCCCAGTATTGTCATGAGATCCTATGATCCTTTGAGCAAGGAGATTCATCTGAAATTAGTTTTCATACAAGAGAGAAGGTAAGGCACATGCAGAAATTTAGGAGTTCAAATTTTGAATTGATATCATAGACAGTACCTGACGCTGGGCTCTCAGCAGTTCTAATAGGGGTTTGGCCACTGGAGTAGGGGTAAAGTCTGGTACAATTGGGCCTGTGTTTTCTGTGGCTGCTGATCTATCTGATTTAACAGGTATCACTACCTTTTCCAAATACCTAGTTTGTACTCCTTGAGGATCTGCACTCACCCTCTTCCTTTTGGACATCTATTACGAAAGAACAACATTTGACTGGAAAAACATAGTATGACGACACATGGAATAGGTACAGAAAATGGATAGGTATGGCATATACTCATATATGATGCTTAAACTAAGCAGATGGTGTAACAAAGTAGAAGTAATGCAAGAGGTCAGATGCAAAATATGTGCGACCAATACAACCTTGCCAAGTTAGAGCATGCACCTTGATGGGTGAATAAGATAGGCCATCCTCCACCATGCCAAGTTTGTCAGCCAGTGGATTGTTCCGCAATATTCCTCTCGTGCGCCCATTCTCATATTCATTTTGATAATGTTCAATACCTGACATGCATGAAAACAGAGAAACAAGTGAGATTATCTTTGTAATGCAGAAGTGATTCTAATCCAATACTTCCTCACTGTAAACCCCTTTGTGCTATCTCTGCAATTCTTCTAAGAGGTGCCATGCATACTGTAATTTGGTGTGTGCATTAATATAATGTTGCCTACTACTCAAAATATGAGAGCTCCAGAAGTGATGATACTTCGCAGATGGCAGCTTCAACATATAGTAAAGAAGAACAAGTCAACCTGACCTGACAGATTCAAAATATACTAAGGGAGAATAACTCAACCTGACCAGTCGACCGCAAGAGAAGAGGATCATCTTAAAGAAGAGCAGAAGAGCAAGCAGATTGAAGATATTACAAGTCTTTCTATACAATGTCGGTTGGCCACCCATGATGAACCAGAGCGCACAGAGAAATACTATTCCTTCCGCTCTCACCATATGTGGCTCACATGTATTTCGAAACTAAAGTAGGAACATTTAGCTGACCAATTAAACATCTCCCAGTTTTACTAATATCAGCATAATATCATATTTGAATTTGTACAACTAAGCTTGTTTAGCTCGATGGGTGGAGCAGTGCTATTATGGCACGAACCACGTAGGCTGATCGTGGTCATCATAAAATGGGGAAACTGTAAGCATGATGAGTATAGTGTTGACCGTGGCAGTGGGATGGCAGATCTGAAGCTGCAAACCGCGCAAAGGGTAGTTAGCAACCGATGTTTTCTTTGAAATAATAACTAAGATTTGGTATGGACAAGAAAGTACAGTCAACAAGTGACAAAGAAATGCAATTCTGCTGTCTCTCTATATGTCGCGACATGCATTTGGAAACTCAAGTGGGACCTTTAGCTAACCAATTAAATGTGTCTATTAACTAATATCAGTATCATATCACAATCATATTTGAACAACTAAGCTTTGGAATTTTGAGTGTCGTGTTGTTTAGCTTGAAGGGTGGAGTAATGCTAGTACGACAAAAATCACCTACGTAGATCATAGTAGAGTAGATAAAAGGGGAAAACCCTAAGCATCAAGAGTAAAATCAGGAAAGTGGAACTAGCTGGACCTGTAGGTGGCGCACATGCTTTTCGAAACGAATATAGGAACATTAGGTGACCAATTAAACGTTCTCTGTTTTAGTAATATGAGCATCATATCAGATTCGTATTTCAACATGTAAGCTTTGGAATTATGGGTGGCATGTTGTTTCGCTTGATGGGTTGAGGTCTTGAGGAGCAGTGCTAGCACGACACGAAGCAGTGAAGCACCTATGATGATGGTAGTGAATATGAAGGGGGAAAACCATACGCTTTACGAGTATAGTGACCATGACATGGCGGATCTGAAGGTGCAAATCGGACAAAGCTACTTCGCAACCAATGTTTGCATTCAACTAGCCACTACGATTTGGTACGGACAAGAAAAGTATAGTAAACAATTTAAGATCTATTTTCCGGGTGAGATCAATAACTTAAGCACATATGGAAGAGTACCACCTCTCTTGTGACGCAGTGTAGGCCCCTGCTGATACGTTGAGGGTGCTGCAGGTGCGATGGCTGTAGGCAGCGGGGAAGAAGACTTTAGATGGCAGACGGCTGGGTCGGGGGATAAATCCTGTTGCCATGGACGAGGCGGTCGTAGGAGCGGCAACAACAAGGTGGACGACGACGCCGATGAAGTGAGATGGTGCGATGAAAGGATCCTGGTCCGACGCCGTGGATGAGAGACGTCCATCTCTTGCAGTGGACGACGGGGTTGGGGTAGCGGCTCCGGCAAGGTGGAGGATGGGGTGGTGGACGGAGGAGGCTGGCCGCAGTGGGGAGGTTGTCGTGGCGCCGATGGTGTATGAATGGGGAAATGGAGGGGGAGGGGGGATCTGAAACTTTGGGATGCGCTTGTCTGAAATGTGGGAAAGTTACGTACTTATCCACTGTTTAAAATTTCGGACATCACGTCGGTTGGGGATAGGACGGTAATCTCGCATCTCCCAAATATTTGCCGGTAACGATTTCGGGCGAGGAGAGGGTGTTTTACCGCCCACGGTTGGCGCCCAAGGTGTATGAACGGGGCTGACAGGTAGGGCGGTTGTGTCACGTCTGAGGGAAGTTACACATCTGCCCTATTTAAAATATTAGCCTACATTGATTTCGGACGAGGAGAGTTTGTTTTTCCGCCCACCGTGGATGAATGGGGAAATGGAGGGAGAGACACATGTCTTTCGGACGAGCTTGAATCAAATGTGTTTTGCCGCCCACATTTGGCGCCACCGTGTCTGAATGGGCTCAGAGGGTGTCGTGTCACGTCTGACTGAAGTTACTAGTCTACCCCTATCGACAGCAGTGTAAATCCGGTCGATAAGGATGTCAAGTGTCAGGGGTAGACAGTAATTTCCATCTCGCAAACACTTGCTCCGGGCAGCCCACAAATGATAGTGGGTGTTTAGCCACTTCGTTCAAAACTCGAGAGAATTAGCATTCACGTTTGCCCCGGGCCCTGGCAACTAAATTCAAATCCAATTTTTATTCGATTACGAATATCCATAGATAATTCTACGTTTTGTTATTTATTTCTTCAAAACCTCAACAAAGATTTATTCCACCTTTATATATGATTATGATTTAGAAATGCCGTGATCTTCGAATTCAGTAGGTTGGATACACTTTGAGTCAAACAGTTATTTCATCCAATACAATATGCTCACACGAAAAACAGTTCACCTTATGTCAATCATACAAGTACTGAGGATTAGCTCGCCTAAAAAATTCGGATCATTACAACGCATGGACAACATAGGGGGTCTTACAACATAATCCATTCAGAGACATGACACAACATGCAAGTACAATAATCTAATGACAATTTCAACTGCTATCTGAAGAAGAACTGGGATTACCCTGGGCTTCAGATAGCAGAAGCAGCAGGACCTCCTCCATCTTCAAATGCAACATTCTTACTTCCTCCAATTCTTGGGTTGCTTGCATAATGCGTGCAGCTAATTGCATAATTTCCAGCTTCAAGATCGAGATTAACTCATTCATGGCAGCCACACCATCTCTTTCTGCCTCTGGTAGAGCCTCAAGAACTATAATATCTGTGCTCAGACTACTCTCCGGTGGTGTTGCCTCTGAACTACTACCATCTGGTAACATGGATAGCGCACTGCTTCCACAAATAGATTCTGGGGTTGTACATTGTGTCCTAGTGTGAACGACATCCTGAAAGGTTTCCCCTGGATATAAGTAAGAGATAGTTATCGCATGATCCAGGCAGTAAGCTTACATGGTAAACGACATACGAATTATTGCCGAGCATGGCAAGCTATATTTAAATGGTTCGAAGCAGCATCAACCGAAAAGAAATTAAAATGGTAAGATGAAACTAGGGATGTAAGTGGCAAATAAATGACATCCGCCAGTCCCATCTAGTTAGTTTTTGCTAGCTCCCTGGTTCATTTTCCTCAAAAAACAAAAACTCTTTTGAACTATCATACCACTAGTGGACTTTAATCGGGATTAAACGGGACCCAGTTGACATCCCTAGTTGAAAGGGAGTGTACCACTGCTATATTTAAGTTGCCAAGGCATCTAAGCAGTTGAAATAATCTGAGAAAGCACTTAACAGTGTGGCCTCATATAAACTACGAAGACAATCTTGTGATGAAGTTCAGAGGAAAAGTTAAGGACTCAAATGAACTAGGCATGCATTTCTTTATGATAGTACAGTAGGCACTGCTGACATATTGGCCAACTCAGGTATAGCATAACAAGTAACAAACAAGCATTCGAGTCAAGCAATACAGCAAAACAGACAACTGAACTATTTGTTATTCTGTAGGATTACAGGTTGAGGGCACAAGCTAAGAAAGCAGACCACACGCCTTACATTTCACATGTACTAAAACACACTGGCTTACCATATGTTGCTATGAAGCCTCGCTGTTGTTGCAATGTTCTTTGAAGATATCGTCAGCATCCCGTGGTTGCAAATCTACTTGTTGTAGTTTATTCTGCACCCTCTATTTAGGTAAAATTAATTTTAATAGCATGCACTGGTTCGAATTGATCATCAATGGTTCATCTAAACTAATGAAAGAAGGGTGTGTGCATACACGACAATATATATGCTTCCCTTTATTTTTATGCTTGTTCGAGGTGCCAGCCCCAAAAGAACAAATATTTTGCTTGATGGGGTTGGCAGCTCCATAATTAATAGAAGCATCAAATTAGTCATGCAGCTTGGGAAGATCAAGAACACACAAAAAGTAATGAACAGAGGCTCGGAGCAGTGATGTAATAGCTAGCATCAGAAAATGTAGGGTAAAACGAACAAAAACCAGCGGAACCACATGCTAGTTTGCTGATGTGTAATTAAGCATAGAGAACATGAAGCAGTCTGATGGAACCAACAGGTGGCATCAGAACAACACCATTATCATAAATATAGCATGCAAGAAGTAAAATAGTAGGCAGTGATATCTAGGAAGTATAGTAATACTTAGGACAAAACTAAAGCATATTAACTATATGTGCACTGGTATGTACTTTAGCACATGTAACATGTTCACCGCCAGAAGTATGGCCCTACAGGTGCAAGCAGAATAATGCGTCTCATGAAAAACTGAATGATGCCCTGAAGAAATTCAAAGGTGCGGTGCTTATGCTAAGAAAGTGAACGTAGGCGCCGGTCGTTGGATAATAGTACCTGATTCTCAGCGGCGTATGGGTATCGTTGGCATACTTGATAGCTAAGGATCGCCGATGGTGCTCGTGTTGCGGTTGAGTTTGGGACGGCTGTCACCATCGCTGAAGCGGCTCCGGTGCTACGGTTGCAGCGCCTGTCGACATACAAGAAAGCTCATCTATGGTAAGTGAACAGTTGGATGATAAAGAGAAAAACCAAAGGAGTACAAATTGAAATAACTTGATGAGGCTGCATCATCGGTAAAGCAAGGCTGGTGGAGTTGAATATGGTGTCCGTGGAGCGGGTCCGGTGCAGTGGACGAAGGCTTCGGCAGGCGCGTTGTACAGTGCTTTTGGTGAGGCGGATCTGTTGCGGCGGACGAGCGCTTGTATGAAGGGCCAGCGAAGGGACGGACGAGGGAGTCAGTGAAGGGCCTACACTGTGGTGGACGAGGGTGCCGGTTAAGCAGATCTGGTGCGGTGGACCATGATGGCGGTCAAGGAGATCTGGAGCGGTGGACAAGCCAGTCGTTGAAGCGGCTCCAATGAAGTGGTGAGTTGGCAGTTGGCGGTTCCAAGGTGCGGAAGGTAGATCTGTCGGGGTGTGAGGTCCACCGCTGCGGCAAAGGACTAGATTGGGCGGCTTGCCGTGGTGGGGGGGGGGTGGGGGGGGGGAAGGGCAGGGGCTCTGGGGAAGAATGTTGGGGGCAAAGAGGGGAAACAATGGAGTTACCAAAGCAGCCCTTTTCCGTTCATGTGGCAGGGGTAAAACATGAATATCACAGGGCTAAACTTTCAGGCGCGAGATATTTCGATGTGAGCGGGAAGTTTGAAAGCTTTTTGTGCCTGCAATTATATTCTGCTCTTGTACGGCCGACTATGATATCATGGCCGAGAATTTGTTTGTTTTGCACGCAAAAAAAGTGCAAGTTTTGAAAATCAATGTCTCCAACTCGAAACTTAGATTGTCCATTCAATTCAAATATGGATCATTGAGCTACTACAAGCAAATACCATCATATGGTCCAATTCAAATGAAACTCCAAATGTGTTTATCCTAAATATGATGACAAAAGCAAAATGTGTATGTGTATGAATAAAGTGGATGATTATAAAGTTTGAACATGCCCGTATGTGTATATCTCTAGGTTTGATATATGAATTTGAAATCACGAAATCCCGGCTTATAAAATGTGCCTCCGTTTAAATGAATTACAAAAGCTAATGATGGAGTCGAATTCCAAAATTCCAATCTTAGGTTTGTAGTTCTGGTACATCAAGGTATATCACGCATGTTCAAAAGTATCGTTATCTCATAGTCCAAACTTTGAAACAAATTGATCAACCATGAATGCTGATACGTCCATTTTGCATCATGCTTTTATATCGATATTTATTGCATTATGGGCTGTTATTACACATTATGTCACAATACTTATGCCTATTCTCTCTTATTTTACAAGGTTTACATGAAGAGGGAGAATGCCCGCAGCTGGGATTCTGGGCTGGAAAAGGAGCAAATATTAGAGACTTATTCTGCACAGCTCCAAAAGTCCTGAAACTTCACGGAAGCTATTTCTAGAATATATATAAAATACCGAGCGCAAGAAGTTCCAGAGGGGGGCCACACCCTAGCCACAAGGGTGGGGGGCACACCCCCCTGCCTCGTGGGCCCCCTGGTGGCCTCCGATGCCCATCTTCTGCTATATGGAGTCTTTCGTTGAGGAAAAAAAATAATAAGAAAGCTTCCGGGACAAGACTCTGCCGCCACGAGGCGGAACCTTGGCGGAACCAATCTAGGGCTCTAGCGGAGCTGTTCTGCCGGGGAAACTTCCCTCCGGGAGGGGGAAATCATCACCATCGTCATCACCAACGATCCTCTCATCAGGAGGGGGTCAATATCCATCAACATCTTCACCAGCACCATCTCATCTCAAACCCTAGTTCATCTCTTGTATCCAATCTTTGTATCCAAACCTCAGATTGGTACCTGTGGGTTGTTAGTAGTGTTGATTACTCCTTGTAGTTGATGCTAGTTGGTTTACTTGGTGGAAGATCATATGTTCAAATCCATTATGCATATTAATACCCCTCTGATTATGAACACGAATATGCTTTGTGAGTAGTTACGTTTGTTCCTGAGGACATGGGAGAAGTCTTGCTATTAGTAGTCATGTGAATTTGGTATTCGTTCGATATTTTGATAAGATGTATGTTGTCATCCCTCTAGTGGTGTCATGTGAACGTCGACTACATGACACTTCACCATTGTTTGGGCCTAGAGGGAGGCATTGGGAAGTAATAAGTAGATGATGGGTTGCTAGAGTGACAGAAGCTTAAACCCTAGTTTATGCGTTGCTTCATAAGGGGCTGATTTGGATCCATATGTTTCATGCTATGGTTAGGTTTACCTTAATACTTCCATTGTAGTTGCGGATGCTTGCAATAGGAGTTAATCATAAGTGGGATGCTTGTCCAAGTAAGGACAGTACCCAAGCACCGGTCCACCCACATATCAAATTATCAAAGTACCGAATACGAATCATATGATCGTGATGAGAACTAGCTTGACGATAATTCCCATGTGTCCTCGGGAGCGCTTTCCTTCATATAAGAGTTTGTCCAGTCTTTTCCTTTGCTACAAAAAGGATTGGGCCATCTTGCTGCACCTTATTTACTTTTATTACTCGCTACTCGTTACCAATTACCTTATCACAAAACTATCTGTTACCGATAATTTCAGTGCCGGCAGAGAATACCTTACTGAAAACTGCTTATCATTTCCTTCTGCTCCTCGTTGGGTTCGACACTCTTACTTATCGAAAAGGCTACGATAGATCCCCTACACTTGTGGGTCATCAAGACTCTTTTCTGGCGCCGTTTCCGGGGAGTGAAGCGCCTTTGGTAGGTGGAATTTGGTATGGAAAAAATTATATAGTGTGCTGAAATTTACATTCACTTGTTACTATGGAACATAATCCTTTGAGGGGTTTGTTCGGGGTATCTTCACCTCGCACGGAACCACAATTAGTTACCCCTCAACCTACTGAATGTACTGAAAATGTTTACTTTGAAATTCCTTCGGGTATGATAGAGAAACTGCTAGCTAATCCTTTTGCAGGAGATGGAACATTGCATCCCGACTTACACTTAATCTATGTGGATGAAGTTTGTGGATTATTTATGCTTGCAGGTATGCCCGATGATGTTATCAAGAAGAAGGTCTTCCCTTTATATTTGAAGGGAGATGCATTGACATGGTATAGGCTATATGATGATATGGGATCATGGGACTACAAACGGTTGAAATTGGAATTCCATCAGAGGTTTTATCCTATGCATCTTGTTCATCGTGATCGTAATTATATATATAATATTTGGCCTCGTGAAGGAGAAAGCATCGCTCAAGCTTGGGGGAGGCTTAAGTCAATGTTATATTCATGCCCCAATCATGAGCTCTCAAGAGAAATTATTATTCAAATATTTTATGCTCGGCTTTCTCACAACGATCGCTCCATGCTCGATACTTCTTGTACCGGTTCCTTTATGATGAAGACTATTGAATTCAAATGGAATTTATTGGAGATAATTAAACGCAACTCTGAAGATTGGGATCTCGACGAAGGTAAGGAGTCAGGTATAACACCTAAGTTTGATTGTGTCAAATCTTTTATGGATACCGACGTTTTCTGTAAATTTAGCGCTAAATATGGACTTGACTCTGAGATAGTAGCTTCTTTCTGTGAATCTTTTGCTACTCATGTTGATCTCCCCAAGGAGAAGTGGTTTAAATATAATCCTCCCATTGAAACAAAAGTAGTTGCACCTATTGAAGTTGAAGAAAAGACTATCACTTATGATGATCCTGTTGTTCCTACTGCTTATGTTGAGAAACCACCTTTCCCTGTTAGAATAAAGAATCATGCTAAAGATTCAACTGTGGTCAACAAAAGTAATATTAAGACACCTAAACCCCCCGATCAAATTAAAGTTGAACCTAAAATTGCTATGGTTAAAGATCTCTTGGCCGATAATATTGATGGGCATGTTATTTACTTCTGTGATGAAGCTGCTATAATTGTTAGACCTGATACTAAAAATAAACATAGACCTATTGTAGGCATGCCTGTTATTTCTGTTAAAATAGGAGATCATTGTTATCATGGCTTATGTGATATGGGTGCTAGTGCTAGTGCAATAGCTATTTCCTTATACAAAGAAATTATGATGATATTGCATGAGCTGAGATAGAAGGTATTGATGTTACCATTAAGCTTGACAATAGAGATACTATTTCACCAGTTGGGATTGTTAGAGATGTTGAAGTCTTGTGTGGGAAGGTTAAATATCCTGCTGATTTTCTTGTTCTTGGTTCCCCACAAGATAGCTTTTGTCCCATTATATTTGGTAGACCCTTCTTGAATACTGTTAATGCTAAGATAGATTGCAAGAAGGATGTTGTTACTATTGGTCTAGGGGATATGTCTCATGAGTTTACTTTTGCTAAATTTCGTAGACAACCCCATGATAAAGAATTTTCTAGAAAAGATGAAATTATTGGTCTTGCTTCTATTGCCGTGCCTCCTACTGATCTCTTAGAACAATATTTGCTAGACCATGAAAATGATATGTTCATGAATGAAAGAAGGGAAATAGATGAAGTATTCATTAAACATGGACCTATTTTGAAACACAACTTGCCTGTTGAAATCCTAGGGGATCCTCCTCCACCCAAGGGTGATTCCGTGTTTGAGCTCAAACCATTACCCGATACTCTTAAATATGCTTATCTTGATGAAAATAAGATATATCCTATTATTATTAGTGCTAACCTTTCAGAGAAGGAGGAAGAGAAATTATTGAAAACTCTGAAGAAGCACCGTGCTGCTATTGGATATACTCTTGATGATCTTAAGGGCATTAGTCCCACTCTATGTCAACACAAAATAAATTTGGAGGAAGACGCCAAACCAGTTATTGATCACCAACTACGACTGAATCCTAAGATGAAAGAAGTGGTAAGAAAGGAAATATTAAAGCTCCTTGAGGCAGGTATAATTTATCCCGTTGCTGATAGTCAGTGGGTAAGTCCTGTCCATTGTGTCCCTAAGAAGGAAGGTATTACTGTTGTTCCTAATGATAAAGATGAATTGATCCCGCAAAGAATTATTACAGGTTATAGGATGGTAATTGATTTGCGCAAATTAAATAAGGCTACTAAAAAGATCATTACCCTTTGCCTTTTATTGATCAAATGCTAGAAAGATTATCCAAACATACACATTTTTTCTTTCTAGATGGTTACTCTGGCTTCTCTCAAATACCCGTGTCAGCTGATGATCAATCAAAGACCACTTTTACTTGCCCTTTCGGTACTTTTTCTTATAGACGTATGCCTTTTGGTTTATGTAATGCACCTGCTACCTTTCAAAGATGCATGATGGCTATATTCTCTGACTTTTGTGAAAAGATTTGTGAGGTGTTCATGGATGATTTCTCCGTTTATGGATCCTCTTTTGATGATTGCTTGAGCAACCTTGATCGAGTTTTGCAGAGATGTGAAGAAACTAATCTTGTCTTGAATCGGGAGAAGTGCCACTTTATGGTTAATGAAGGTATTGTCTTGGGGCATAAAATTTCTGAAAGAAGTATTGAAGTTGACAAAGCTAAAGTTGATGCTATTGAAAAGATGCCATGTCCCAAGGACATTAAAGGTATAAGAAGCTTCCTCGGTCACACTGGTTTTTATAGGAGGTTCATTAAGGACTTCTCAAAATTTCTCGGCCTCTGACTAATTTATTACAAAAAGATATTCCTTTTATCTTTGATGATGATTGTGTAGAAGCATTTGAAATACTTAAGAAAGCATTGATTTCTGCACCTATTGTTCAACCACCTGATTGGAATTTACCCTTTGAAATTATGTGTGATGCTAGTGATTATGCTGTGGGTGCTGTTCTAGGGCAAAGAGTCGATAAGAAATTAAATGTTATTCAATATGCTAGTAAAACTCTAGACAATGCCCAGAGAAATTATGCTACTACTGAAAAAGAATTTTTAGCAGTTGTTTTTGCTTGTGATAAGTTCAGACCTTATATTGTTGATTCTAAAGTAACTATTCACACTGATCATGCTGCTATTAAATACCTTATGGAAAAGAAAGATGCTAAACCTAGACTTATTAGATGGGTTCTCCTGCTACAAGAATTTGATTTGCATATTATTGATAGAAAGGGAGCTGAGCACCCCATTGCAAACAACTTATCTAGGTTAGAAAATGTTCTTGATGACCCACTACCTATTGATGATAGCTTTCCTAATGAACAATTAAATGTCATAAATGCTTCTCAAACTGCTCCATGGTATGCTTATTATGCTAATTATAGTGTTGCTAAATTTATACCACCTAGTTTCACATACCAGCAAAAGAAAAAGTTCTTCTATGATTTGAGACATTACTTTTGGGATGACCCACATCTTTATAAAGAAGGAGTGGATGGTATTATTAGACGTTGTGTACCTGAGCATGAACAGGAACAAATCCTACGCAAGTGTCACTCCGAAGCCTATGGAGGACACCATGCTGGAGATAGAACTGCACACAAGGTATTGCAATCCGGTTTTTATTGGCCTACTCTCTTCAAGGATGCCCGTAAGTTTGTCTTGTCTTGTGATGAATGTCAAAGAATTGGTAATATTAGTACACGTCAAGAAATGCCTATGAATTATTCACTTGTTATTGAACAATTTGATGTTTGGGGCTTTGATTATATGGGACCTTTTCCTTCCTCTAATGGGTATACACATATTTTAGTTGCTGTTGATTACGTTACTAAGTGGGTAGAAGCCATTCCAACTAGTAGTGCTGATCATAACACCTCTATTAAGATGCTTAAAGAAGTTATTTTCCCGAGGTTTGGAGTCCCTAGATATTTAATGACTGATGGTGGTTCACACTTTATTCATGGTGCCTTTCGTAAAATGCTTGCTAAGTATGATGTTAATCATAGAATTGCATCTCCTTATCACCCACAGTCTAGTGGTCAAGTAGAATTAAGTAACAGAGAGCTCAAATTAATTTTGCAAAAGACTGTTAATAGATCTAGAAAGAATTGGTCCAAGAAACTTGATGATGCATTATGGGCCTATAGAACTGCATATAAAACCCTATGGGTATGTCTCCATATAAAATGGTTTATGGTAAAGCATGTCACTTACCTCTTGAGCTAGAACATAAGGCATATTGGGCCATTAAAGAGCTCAATTATGATTTCAAACTTGCCGATGAGAAGAGGTTATTTGACATTAGCTCACTTGATGAATGGAGAACCCAGGCCTATGAGAATGCCAAATTGTTTAAAGAAAAAGTTAAAAGATGGCATGATAAAAGGATACAAAAGCGTGAGTTCAATGTAGGTGATTATGTATTGCTACACAACTCTCGTTTAAGATATTTTGCAGGCAAACTTCTCTCTAAATGGGAAGGTCCTTACGTTATCGAGGAGGTCTATCGTTCCGGTGCCATAAAAATCAACAACTTCGAAGGCACAAATCTGAAGGTGGTGAATGGTCAAAGAATTAAACATTATATCTCAGGTAATCCCATAAATGTTGAAACTAATGTTATTGAAATCGTAACCCCGGAGGAATAAATAAGGGACACTTTTCGGAACATTTCAGACTCCGAAAAGGAATAGGTACGTGGTACAGTAAGTAAACCGACTCCAAAACAGTTCTAATGGAAATATTTCTCTGTTTTGGAATATATAAAAAATAGGAAAATAAGAAGCAGACCGGAAAGGACACGGGGCTTCCATGAGGGTGGAGGGCGCGCCCTACCCCCTGGGCGCGCCCCCTGCCTCGTGGGCACCTCGTGTGCTCTCCGGACTCTGTTTTCTTGCATGATACTTCTTTTGGTCGGTAAAAATTCATTATATAACCTCCCGAAGGTTTTGACCACTGTATCACGCAAAAATCTCCTGTCTTTGTTTCGAGCTGTTTTTCTGACAGATCTAGGTCGTCATGTCGTCTTCAAGTGCCCCCAAGGACAAGTTCTTCAAGAAGGTCATCAACCCCTACCTCGCGGAGGTGCTGCAACACCCTCAAACCATTGAGATGCGTGAGGGGTTGTTGCACATCCACGATGTTGAGGGACCAAGGAAGACCGGAAGCACGGAGGCAAGGCTCGAGGCATTGGAGCAACAAGTTTTCAAGTGTCTGGAGATGGTGGAGCGTGGACTTGACTCCAATCACATTATGATCATGGAGTTCACCAACAACCACAAGCTGGACGTCAAGGACATTGGGGAGGCCATCTTCAAGCTTCATGAGAAAATCAAGCACCTCCAAGCCCAGATCTATGACCAACAAAATCAAAACTGTGAGTATGAATATAGATTCAAGAGGATGAGTTTGGCTGCAAATTTGAGGATTCAGGAGACTCGATCATCCTTCTATGATGGTGAGCCTATGCCTTGGAAGAGGGACGACAAGCCTACATCATCAACAACTCCACCTTCTTCACCAACAAAGAAGAAGTGAGTATCTGGTATGGGCACTCCCCTTGGAAACTGCCAAGCTTGGGGGAGTGCCCCGGTATCGTATCACCATCACTTTTATCTTTATCATCTTCTTAGTTCGATCCTTTTGATAATATCTTGATCTAGTAGAATAAAGTTTTAGTATGATCTAGTTGTGAGTTTTGCTTTATGATCCTTCTATGTAATCGAGTCCGTGAGCTATATATAATAAATATTAGTGTTCAGTCAAGGGCTTGATTAGTTTGCCATGATCTTGAGGGAATAAAATATAAAGAGAAAGAATAAAAAGAAACAAAGAGATCTTATGGATCTTATGGAGAGTAATGACTTCACATATAAGAGTATGATGAATAAAAGTTGTTGAGAGTTGACAAACATAGTTTGGTCATCGTTGCAATTAATAAGAAGTAGTAAAGAAAGAGAGGTTCACATATAAATATACTATCTTGGACATCTTTTATGATTGTGAGCACTCATTAAAGTATGACATGCTAAGAGTTGACGTTGGACAAGGAAGACAACGTAATGGGTTATGTTTTCTTACATCTGAGATAAATTATATTGTCATGGATCATCCAACATGTTGAGCTTGCCTTTCCCTCTCATGCTAGACAATTTCTTTGCACCAAGTAGAGATACTACTTGTGCTTCCAAATATCCCTGAACCTAGTTCTTCCATGAGAGTCCACCATATCTACCTATGGATTGAGTAAGATCCTTCAAGTAAGTTGTCATCGATGCAAGCAATAAAAATTGCTCTCTAAATATGTATGACTTATTAATGTGGAGAAAATAAGCTTTATACGATCTTGTGATATGGAAGAAATAAAAGCAACGGACTGCATAATAAAGGTCCATATCACAAGTGGCAATATAAAGTGACGTTCTTTTGCATTAAGATTTTGTGCATCCAACCATAAAAGCGCATGACAACCTCTGCTTCCCTCTGTGAAGGGACTATCTTTTACTTTTATCCTCTACCTTACATAAGAGTCATGGTGATCTTCACCTTTCCTTTTTACATTTTATCCTTTGGTAAGCACAATGTGTTGGAAAGATCCTGATATATATAGCTAATTGGATGTGAGTCTTCATGAACTATTATTGTTGACATTACCCTTGAGGTAAAATGTTGGGAGGCAAAACCATAAGCCCCTATCTTTCTCTGTGTCCGATTAAAACTTCATACCCATAAATATTGCGTGAGTGTTAGCAATTGTGAAAGACTAAAAGATGGTTGAGTATGTGGACTTGCTGAAAAGCTCTTATATTGACTCTTTCCTATGTTATGATAAATTGCAATTGCCTCAATGACTGAGATTAGAGTTTGTTGGTTCTCAATGAAGTTTATGACCCATACTTGAAATTGTGATTGAATTGTTACTTTAGCATAAGAGATCATATGACAATATATACAAATGTTGCTGTTTTAAGAAAGATCATGATGCCCTCATGTCCGTATTTTATTTTTATCGACACCTCTATCTCTAAACATGTGGACATATTTTTCGATTTCGGCTTTCGCTTGAGGACAAGCGAGGTCTAAGCTTGGGGGAGTTGATACGTCCATTTTGCATCATGCTTTTATATCGATATTTATTGCATTATGGGCTGTTATTACACATTATGTCACAATACTTATGCCTATTCTCTCTTATTTTACAAGGTTTATATGAAGAGGGAGAATGCCGACAGCTGGGATACTGGGCTGGAAAAGGAGCAAATATTAGAGACTTATTCTGCACAACTCCAAAAGTCCTGAAACTTCACGGAAGCTATTTGCAGAATATATAAAAATACCGAGCGCAAGAAGTTCCAGAGGGGGGCCACACCCTGGCCACGAGGACGGGGGGCGCGCCCTACCCCCTGGGCGCGCCCCCCTGCCTTGTGGCCCCCCTGGTGGCCCTCCGATGCCCATCTTCTGCTATATGGAGTCTTTCGTTGAGGAAACAATCATAAGCAAGCTTTCTGGACGAGACTCCGCCGCCACGAGGCGGAACCTTGGCGGCACCAATCTAGGGCTCTGGTGGAGCTGTTCTACCGGGGAAACTTCCCTCCGGGAGGGGAAAATCATCACCATCGTCATCACCAACAATCCTCTCACCAGGAGGGGGTCAATCTCCATCAACATCTTCACCAGCACCATCTCATCTCAAACCCTAGTTCATCTCTTGTATCCAATCTTTGTGTCCAAACCTCAGATTGGTACCTGTGGGTTGCTAGTAGTGTTGATTACTCCTTGTAGTTGATGCTAGTTGGTTTACTTGGTGGAAGATCATATGTTCAGATCCATTATGCATATTAATACCCCTTTGATTATGAACATGAATATGCTTTGTGAGTAGTTACACTTGTTCCTGAGGACATGGGAGAAGTCTTGCTATTAGTAGTCATGTGAATTCGGTATTCGTTCGATATTTTGATAAGATGTATGTTGTCATCCCTCTAGTGGTGTCATGTGAACGTCGACTACATGACACTTCACCATTGTTTGGGCCTAGAGGGAGGCATTGGGAAGTAATAAGTATATGATGAGTTGCTAGAGTGACAGAAGCTTAAACCCTGGTTTATGCGTTGCTTCGTAAGGGGCTGATTTGGATCCATATGTTTCATGCTATGGTTAGGTTTACCTTAATACTTTTGTTGTAGTTGAGGATGCTTGCAGTAGGAGTTAATCATAAGTGGGATGCTTGTCCAAGTAAGGACAATACCCAAACACCGGTCCACCCACATATCAAATTATCAAAGTACCGAACGCGAATCATATGATCATGATGAAAACTAGCTTGACGATAATTCCCATGTGTCCTCGGGAGCGCTTTCCTTCATATACGAGTTTGTCCAGGCTTGTCCTTTGCTAGAAAAAGGATTGGGCCATCTTGCTGCACCTTATTTACTTTTATTACTCGCTACTCGTTACCAATTACCTTATCACAAAACTATCTGTTACCGATAATTTCAGTGCCTACAGAGAATACCTTACTAAAAACTGCTTATCATTTCCTTCTGCTCCTTGTTGGGTTTGACACTCTTACTTATCGAAAAGGCTACGATAGATCCCCTATACTTGTGGGTCATCAAATGCACACACTATTGACCATGTATATCTCAATTACGCTAAAGTCCCTCAAATATAGACATCTCACTCTTTATCTGAAGCCAAGCCCCCCTCGTCGCCCCCACATAGAGAAGTCGTTCTCTCCCGGAAACACCAACACACGAGCACATTAACACCCCTCTATCTTCTAAATTCTGGATCCCAATATAGGTCTCTATCACTTTGTCTCTTGG
Organism: Triticum urartu; assembly: GCF_003073215.2. Taxonomy (NCBI): domain Eukaryota; kingdom Viridiplantae; phylum Streptophyta; class Magnoliopsida; order Poales; family Poaceae; genus Triticum; species Triticum urartu. Next base: position 195,569,620 of record NC_053024.1, on the reverse strand, counting down.
GCATGCACACATTTCTGCCCCCACTCTCTAGCTAGGTCTCCCGACATCTCTCTTTCCCAAGCACACACACTATGTAGAGTGTATCTTTCCCATACACACAAAACGTCGCCCCCAAACGTCTATCTCCCTAGTTATGTGGTTCTCGCACACTCACCTCACACACCACCCCACTGCAAACAAGCACACTTTGTCTCCTTGTGCACCACTCTCCTCTTTCTATCTCTCCCACATGTGGACTCGCCCCAGCTCTTCCCTGTATACATATATGTCGTGACTCTTTCCGTAGCTCCCTAATGTATCATCATTCTCGATCTCGCACATTGTTCTCTACACCATCTATTCTAGATTTCTCATGAAGTCCCTATCACACACACGATGACTCGCTTTCCTTGTGTCTCCGTACATAGGCCAATTTCAAACAACATCAACATTGTCTCCCTATCTATACGCCATTTATGGACACATATGCCCCCTCTCTCGCCCCCTCTCTTCCTCTCTCTCTCTCTCTCTCTCCCCGTCGCTCTCTCTCTCTCTCGCTCTCACACCCCTCTCCCACACACACTCGATGTCTCTTCCAAATAGTCTGCCCCCACCCACACCCATGCTATCCCGCTACTACACATGTCACACCATTACCCCTTCTCTTATAATAGGTTTACATCATTAGTGGTCTCTCTACTCCACATACACACACTCCCTCTCACAAACAAACACGCGCACAAAAACACACAGACACACACAAACACCCATTAATCTGGATCCTCATCTCTCCCCATGTCCGCATGTGTATCTCACACACTCACTCTCTAAGTATTTAACAAAAAACTACCACTTTCAACCAGCCCTAGGAAGAATCTATTGTACAAAAAATAGCAAAAACATACCCAAAATTTCTTAATCCACGCCAAAAACTACTACCTAGTACTCCCTCCGTCACACAATGTAAGACATTTTTGAAAGCTAGTTTAGCTTGCAAAAACATCTTATATTATGGGACAAAGGGAGTACTGATTAGGTTAGTTTAAACCCATTTATGACAGGGTTGGCCCACATGTCCGTGCTGACGAGGCAGCTTAAACCAACACATTTTGTTTGACCGTTGAGACGAGGGACCCACATCTGACCTTCTATCCTGTTATTCCCCCTCAAATCATTATTTTTCCTGAACATTACTTCAAACAGTACTGATGCGTGTTTGTCGGTGGCGCCGGTGATGAGCGAGATGATTGCCGTTCCACCGGACGGGCCGGACGCCGCGCGGGCCTCCACACGGGTTGGTAGGCTGGCTCGAGCGTGACTCACGAGCGAGCAAGCCACCGCGATGGCCTTCGCTCGAGCCAGATGGCTGGCCTTAGCGCGGCACACGTGAGCAAGCTGTCGCACCGCCGTGCCAATCTAGCTAGCAAACCTTGCAGACAAGCAGCTGGATGGATCTATCTTGGCTAGCTAGCGGCCGCGAGCGCCGGACGGAGCTGGCATCCGGGCTGCCATAAGATGGCTCCGCACCGCCAAAGGTTTTGACCTCGCCTTCTGCCGGTGGCGGTAGCTGCGTCCCATGGTCGAGTATGACTAGGTGGACGGGCCGGAGGTAGGAGGTCACTCGGGGATTTTTGTGCAGACTGACATGTAGGTCCCACAAGTCATAACGCCCGGTCGAATAGAGGGTGTTCACTTAATGGGCGACATGGGCCCTATTTGGATACTCTAAGTCAGAGGTTAGAGTTAGATTCTAACCCTGAACTAACTCTAACCAAAGTGGTGTTTGGATGGCAGGGTTAGATTGACAACAAATGTATCCAAACAGGGCCATGGGTTGAAACGTGCCTATAACGACACTTTGTAAAGTAGTCATCTATTGGTAGGGCTGGTTGGTAAGAGCATGTACAATGGTTGATAAGGTAGTCTTATCTTAAGTCTGCCACGTATGCAAAGTGGTAGTAGTTTCTTGCATTCATAGGGGTTTCTTGTAAGGAACAATGTACTACTAGTGACAAAAGGCGATTCCAGGTTGTGTTGTACTCCAACGAGTACTACTAGTGGTCACGGGAGTGTATACCTCATTTTGTGGGTTCGATCCCGGCTAAACGCATGGCAGACTTTTTTAAATAGTAACTTCGCTGTGAGCCAATATTTTACACGGGTAGTTTGAGTTTTGAAGTCAAACGAACGTGCGGCACCACAATCTGGGTGCACTGGATATCCTAGCCACGTGAACTGGTTTTCCTTCCCAGCATCTCGTGGCCCGCGTGCTCGCCCTAGCCGCACCTCGCTTGCAGCTTCCTCATCAGCTAGTAGCATATTTAAACTAGCGCCTCCCAATTAAGCCCGAGGAGCCGGAAAAGCCTGGCGGGGCATTGGGAACTGTGCAATATGGCTCTGTACGTAAAGTGCTCTACTACTACTCTGTAGCTTGTGGCGTTGCACGCATGGACTTCACTCCATTATCGGCTCTACTATAAAAGAAATTCCTCTTGATGTGTTTTTTTTGAAATGGAGACAAAAGCTTTGCTTCATCTCATTCATAACGAAGGAACTACTAACAAAGTTCGACGAGATCCATTACACCTCCACAAATGGAAGCGAAAAGCCTAGTCTCGCTTTATCAAATAACTCAAATGTTCTGCCCTCGCAGTAACCATCGCTGATAAACAGGCTGCTAGTGTGTGTGTGAGAGGAGCGGCTGAGTAGGCCAGCTACGTGAGAGGAGCGGCTGAATAGAGCACCAAGAGTACCCACTAGGCCACTACGCAGGTGTACTTTCCCTGCATTGATAGTACAACGATGGTTCTAGAGAACAGTAGTACCCTCCACTTCCAATTGTAGCTCCTTGGCCCTGAGATTCAAGAGGTCAAAACTGGTGCACTATACTAGAAGTACAGTACATCACACTACTAGTTGAGAAAGTAGTACTGGTACTGCTACAGTACAAGTACGTACTCCTCCGTCACATAATGTAAGACGTTTTTTGACACTAGTTTGCTTGTACAAAAAATAGCAAAAACATACCCAAAATTTCTTAATCCACGCCAAAAACTACTAGCTAGTGCCAAAAATTTCTTACTAGTGCTATTATTTATAGTATAATGCAATCCCATAACGTCCCATAATGCTAGTACTAGTAGTAAATAAATAGCCTCACCCCTTCGCTAAGGAACGATCAATAGTTGGAAGGGACGAGGCCCTACGGTTATTACGCTCTTGTCTCCTCCTCGCTAGTTCCCCTCCCCCAAAAGAGAAGGCAGTTCGTCGCTGCTCCCATGGATTCGCCAGGCGGTTCTGCTCCTCGTCGGGGCTGGGAGACCTTGGACGACGATCCTCTGGGAGAAATTGCACGCCGCTCCGATGTCCTCACCGCCGCAAGACTCGGTGCTTCCTGCACCAATTTTTTCAAGACAATGCTTAAAAAGGCTTGGGAAAAGGCCATGCTTGTTGGTCTTCCATGCGTCCTCAAGGAGAAGGTTCTTCTATGGGACAATCCTTCGAACAGTCCACCGCTCCCTGGCCATGGTTGCACGTTGACTCTGCTAGAGTTGCCGACATTGAGAGGTAGTCGGATTTTGTCCGATGAGCAGGTCAGTAATGGAGTTTGATCATGTAGTACTTAGTTATTCCATTTCCATCCCGTAATTTCTCCGCTGCCCAACGTCTTATATATAGGTTTGGTTCGGTGCCAACGAATATTGGCTTGCATACCTCAGGCCGGATACCACCATCATTTTGCACAACATCCACAGTAGTGCGGCTGTTCCGGTATACCCCTTCTCCACCATTGGGATCAGCCTTCCGGACTGGCTGGGCTTGAATACGTATGATGATGCCCACATGAGATTGAAGAAGATAGTAATTGCGGACCCGCCGACAAAGCGACGCGGCTATGACGATTACTATCTCATCGCGGTGTTCGACATAAGGATTTCCATCAATGCAAGAGGTAGTAACGGCAGAGGCTGGCGCATGTTGGCGGCGGCAGATTTGTACCCCTACACGTTCGAAGACGCCGTGCGCCATCTAGGCCGCATCTTCGCGGTGACAAGCCAAGCGACTTGTTTCATCTGGTTGCCATCCTACGGTACGGGAGATTACAAACATAATGCACAAACCATCATTTGCATCCCTAACGGTACTCCATTATTTTGCAGGGACCAATCATCCCGCGATCAAAATAATATCGCCGATCCTGGATGTGCATTTGCATCCGCGATTCGGTCTAACCTGGAACCTTGTAGCTGACTTTGGCATATTGGTATCAACTATCTTAGCAGTCGTTACCCATGGTACCACTGATGTGCAACATGGTCACACAATCTACCATGATCGGACCGTCACCATCTACCCAAGTATTCCATTTTTAACCCTCTCGCCTTCTCTTTCACTGTTGTACTAGTACTCTACTTACGTACTAGCAGGAGTACTTTTTACCTTGGAGGACGCGTATAGCTAGCTAGGCTCTTGAAGACTTTAACCCACTAGCTGCCATCATTTTTGTTTTTCCATGTCTTACTATCTCATCCATGTAGCCAAGAGTGGCTATATATAATAAGCCGATTATTTTACTTCCTATGTACCAGAGTAGTACTATTTGCTGCACATTATTACTGACCGCCATATTTGAGCACAACATTATTATGCATGGACCTTGACTATGTACGTCACCATGTGTCCAGATCTGAGATGCCGCGTGTACCAGATGAACGGCGCCGAGTTCGACCCCCGTGATGCTACGTGGGTGCCGAGGAACACTCTTGGAGAGTACTCCCTTTTCATTGGGGACAACTACCCCATTGTGAAGTGGATGCCACCTTCCATGCACGACACGGAAGGCCTGCCATTCCTGAAGCATGGTGGTGTCTTCAGTGTGCACCGCCGGATGAACGACACGCTGGGACACGCTATCCCTGATTTATGCCGCTTCAGCTTGGATGAGTCTCCATCGTGTGGAACCGGACTAGAAAGCTGCGACAATGATTCCCGTTGCCCACTGCTATGGATCGTGCCATCCATGAAGAACACCTGGGACTAGAACCTGGAGGAGGACATGTAGCCCATCTATAACGTGTAAGTGGAGTACAGTAAATTGTGAACGGTAGCGCTGTGAATATATGTAGACTAGTTGTGCACAAATTTACCACATGAATTGGAGATGAACTTGTGTGGCATACTGGCATTTGTCCTTTATAATTTATTACTGGTAAATGTTTTATGTGTACATGCAACTTGTGTGGTTGTTGCACGGGCTCCAACACACTATTTGAGAAAAAAGGTGGCACAACTTTGGATATACGTGACGTGGCGGCATCATACAGTAGCATCATTCGCTATAGTTGTAGTACACTCCTACTAGGACGACAACTCCTATAAAACCTTGCTCTTGGCTCTTTGCCTCTTCGGGAGGTTCAACAGTTCATACTCGTGTGAACCTTGCACTTGGATCTTCGCCTCTTCGGAAGGTCCAACAATGATGATACTACAGTACAATATGCTTCTGGCAATCTAACACCGATTGAACTGCTGCACGTCCACCGCGAGGGCGAGGGAGAGGGAGAGGGGGCTGTAGTCAAAACCCTCTCCTCGTCCTGCAAACCACCGCGCACGTGGGCGAGGGAGAGGCGTAGTAAGCAAGCTTCTCCTTGTTCAGCGAGTTGACGAGACACATAAGCAGTACTAGTACTAGTCCATACTGCGTCCTTTCCGGTTAATATGGCTTAATTTGAAACGAGAAAAATACACCGGCGGTCAATGTATGTAACAATACGCTCTTTACGGTCACTATATATAGTTTTGCGGTGATTATACTATCACTAGCTCATTGTAGAGCACCGTATTGCACCCTACTGACCAGCCACATAGTCGACGTGGCACTTTGTTGACTGGTTAAATTGTCACTTGGTTTCTGGGTCCCACCTGTCAGTTGGCAGAGCAAAGAAATCAGTTAAACAAAACTTTACGGAGGCGCGACAGGAGTCCAACCCTTGCGCGCGAACCACCCTGGCTGTGTATGTGAGTGCATGCACGTGTACTTCCTCGGTCTTCCAACAAAGAGTGTACATCGGCTAAAAAACAAAGACTGTAGTACATCTACACTTCCAATGCATTTAGCCTTTAATCTAAATTGATATTGATTGACTAATGCACCAACTTGTGCTCTAGGTATAGGCTACATGTCTATCCTTAATTACAGCATGCAACGACTTTCATCTAATCTTCTTCTCTCAATGGTCGCATGCACACATAAGTCTGCTACTTTTGGGCGTTAATTATGCCCTGTTCAATGTGTAAATCTCTAAATGTACAGTCTTTCACGGACGTAGGGAGTAGTTTGAGCACTTGAGCGTGAGCGTGTGTGCTGTGTGCCGCATGGGTGCGTGAGTGTTGCGTGCGTCCATGTGTACGTGTGAGTGTTGCATGTTGCATGCATGCATGGGGCTTACTCCCTCCCATTGACACGTTCATAT